>NW_017729013.1:4221164-4222312 GCF_001723915.1 Gavialis gangeticus | reverse complement strand
ACCCTATGGCTGGATCTCTGAGGTGGCTCTGAAGCTTTGGCCGGATCGAGGCGGAAACCCAGTCTGGAGCTCCGGATTGGATCATGGCCATCTGAAGTGGCCAGATCCAATGCCAGATCGGATCGCTGCCGACTCGCATGGGCCTATTCGGCAGCGTAATGTACCTTAAATGACTTGGGGCACATGAAATTAAAACGCCTTGGAGGATTTTTAGTTTGCTGCCCTACAGCCACAGAGCTAAGCGCCAGGCTCCAGGAAGCTCGTGCAGGCAGCCTGGCAACAGCTTGGGAAGACAAGCTGCACCCAAGAAAAGCAGCTATCTCCTCACTCTCCTGGAGCTTGCCTGCCTGCCTGTGCTGTGCGGGGTCTTTGTGCTTCCCTCCACGGCTGTGGTGCCCCTTGGGATTGCCTAGACTAGGTGCCTGGAGGTGGGTGCCACCACTGCTATAGAAGGAAACACCAGCCCCTCCCCAGCCCAGGGACTGCTCTGCCTGCCATCAGCTTGCCCTCCCCTCCCTGCCACCGGAGAGGCAGGTAAGTGCATGGGTGCGTGCATGACATGGGGGTTAACTTGGCCCTAATCTGAAGCAGTGTTTTTAAAAACTCACCACTTCAATTTAGGGCTCCCATTTCATCTACACACACTCCTAGGCAGCCGTGGGTTGTGCTGAGAGCTAAAATGTGCCCACCTGGCCCTAGGATTGATAGCAGTGGAAGCATAACGTGTACCAACTTCTTTGCTCTGCTGCACCTGGGTACGAAAGAGTCTGTGAGGAAGGTACCTGCGGAGGAAATTCCTTCTGCAACTATTTCAGCCTCAATGCATAATCAAATATGTCACAAATGTAAATGTAATAGAAAGCAGCCTGATACTGGACTGGAGCAAAAAAACAAGCCATTACAACTTGTGCATGGCTTCAGTTCTATTTAAATACATATTTTATTGCAGCTATGCAAATGTAGTAATAAGGTCCATAAAGCTAAAAAAACACACACACAGGGTTTATAGATTTCCTGCCCCATTCCTTAAGAATCGGAGCGAGATTTTATGTTTCTAATAAAGCTAACAATTTCTTTCCCAGTCTCTTTCAACTTGTAGAATCATAGATTCATAGAATCAATGAGTGGGAAGGGACCTAGACAGATCA
>NW_017729013.1:4217743-4220331 GCF_001723915.1 Gavialis gangeticus | reverse complement strand
AGCACCAGCCTAAGGACCGAGCCCTGGGGGACTCCGCTGACCACACCCTCCCACGTCGACATCGACCCGTCCACCACCACCCTCTGGGTTTGCCCCGGAGCCAGTTTGCCACCCACGTGACCGTGCATTCGTCAATGCCGCAGTCCCTCAGCTTGCCCACCAGAATTGGGTGGGACACTGTGTCGAAGGCCTTCTGGAAGTCCAAGAAGATGACATCGACTTCCTCCTTCACATCTAAGCTCTTTGTTACCTGGTCATAGAAAGAGACCAGGTTAGTCAGGCAGGATCGGCCTGGCACGAACCCATGCTGGTTACCCCTCAACATCGCTTCCCCTGCAGGGCTCTCACAAATGTGGCCCTTGATCACTTTTTCAAAGACCTTCCCCAGGATAGAAGTGAGGCTGACTGGCCTGTAGTTGCCAGGCTCTTCCTTCCTCCCCTTCTTGAAAATAGGGACCACACTGGCCCTTTTCCAGTCTTCAGGGACTTGGCTCGAGCACCACAAGTCTTCGAACAGCCGTGCCAATGGCTCCACAATGACACCAGCCAATTCCCTCAGCAGGGAAAATTGTAAAATTGTCTTAAAATAAGCTGGCTTTGACACTTCTGCTAAAGTTAGAGTTGAGCATTTCAGCAAGGTGGTCATTTACTAGAAGTAAAATTCAGTTCATGCAGAAGGGAAATTTGTTAACAAGCTTGTTATAATCTATGTGAACAATTTGTGTGCATCCTGCATTCCAGTTCCTTGCATCAGTGCAGGAACCCCTTAATATTATGTTAAGAGTTCTGTTAATTTAAATGTGGTGGGCTTGCCGGCTTTGTCCCGCTCTCCAGGCTTAGGAGACCAGGGTGGGGAGGGTCCCCTCATGGGTGATTCTGCTGACTGGTGGTGGGGGATTCCCCCACCTCCGATCCCGCCAACCTGCAACTGGCAGCAGTGCGTTGCTGGCACTTCTGGGTTGGTGCGATCAGCCGTGGGGGGACTGTTTCTCCTGGCACACACATAGTTTCATGGTTTCTAGGGTCAGAAGGGACCTGAGCGGATCATCGAGTCTGACCCCCTGCCATGGCAGGAAAGAGTACTGGGGGGTCAAACAACCCCAGCAAGGTGTACATCTACCCCTCGATTGGCGCTTTCAGGGGGGGCCCAAGGGCTCTCGTTTGCCTCCCCTGCCTCGCAACGCTGCTGTCAGGGAGTGCACATGCACCCCATTCACCCCTTTGGCATGCCACTGTCTACTACATTGTCTTCTGAGATGAGGAGACCAGAACTGCACGGTAGTCAAGATGCAGGGGCACCATAGATTTGTGACAACTTATTTAGGGTCATGTAAAAAGACTGGGGTAGAGCAGAGAATTGAACTTGCATCTCAAGAGTCCCAGGGTAGTCTCCAGACCAGCGGTCTACCCTTCCTCTCCCTGCCCTGTGACCAGTGCACTTGGACTCCTTCTCTATTCTTTTACTTCAGAGTTTATAGCAAATAAGTTGGGAAGAATTCATGAATAATGAAATGGAAACTTGCTAAAACCTCTGGAGAACCAGCTGTAATCCTAGATACCTGTGTAATTTGGTTGATATTTGGGTAGTGGAAAAACTAAAATGTATCCAAACTATAAAGGTCCTAATGGTGTATTTATAATCTGACATTCCAGTAATAGGAAAATCAACCTGACCTTCTTTAAGTTTATAGTAGGATGAAAATCTTTGATAAAATGAGAGACAGATTGTACAAATGTTTCTAGCTGATTTAACCATGTCTCTGTCTTTGTCTCCTTGTGTCCCATGAGTGTGTGTTAAATCTGGGAGAGGGAAAGAGAGTATATTATTCAGTTCAAAATGTTTCAATTTAAGGCTTTGGTTAGATTGCTTTTTAAATTGGAAGAGGCTGAGCTGGCCTGATGATTCATCAATTTGGGAAGATAACTGGTAGATTCAACTGCTGTCAACCAACATTTATTCCAGTCTTCCTTAAAATAAAGGACTGTAATCCCAATAATTAGCACTGAATTTCTGAACTGTAATAGTTTAGACAGGAAACAGAGAGGATTATTTGCCTGTAGGGTCCTTTTTTTTTTGTAAATACAAGGCTTTTTTGCATATGAATAAGAAAAGCAGAGATGTCTGTGTGTGGCAGATGGTCTGGAATTCCTTCCTCTGAAGAATCCAGTTTGGAAATGAAATGTATATTGCATTCTGTTCTGTGTTTAAGGGTAGGAAGAAAACAGTCATATAGGAACATGGGTGGAGGTCTCAATAAAGCATTTGTATTGACTTTTATTCATGACAAGATAGCAATGTACCAAATAATTAAAAAAAAACAACAACCCATGAGCCAAAAAAAAAATACACGTGGCATCTGGGGAGGAGGCACTCCAGATGGTGCATCCAGAGCCTAGCACAGTGACACTTCCAGGGGCTACTCTCAAGCTGCCAACACAACTGGTGCTGAATCTTCCAACCGGGACAGATGCTGCAGCTTGCTCTTGGCCTGGCTTGCACCCAAAAGAAGAATTTCAGGGTGGTGAAATTCATATACCCTCATTATAATGGGAGAGCAGTGCATGTGCTAGTTCAGAAGCAGGAGCAA
>NW_017729013.1:4205642-4212743 GCF_001723915.1 Gavialis gangeticus | reverse complement strand
CCAACACAACTGGTGCTGAATCTTCCAACCGGGACAGATGCTGCAGCTTGCTCTTGGCCTGGCTTGCACCCAAAAGAAGAATTTCAGGGTGGTGAAATTCATATACCCTCATTATAATGGGAGAGCAGTGCATGTGCTAGTTCAGAAGCAGGGTTGTAAATGTCTTGTCTTTCTTTCAGGCTACCATAACCCATGGTACCTGAGGACCTTGACTGTCCCTGGAGTTTGATGTGTTCCAAGAAGTATCCCGCAGGAAAGATGCTTAGCCGAACGCCTTGAGTCTAAAAGGCACAGAGAAATGCAGGAACTGGCAATGTTTCTGTTTCTGGGCCCAGTTGGAATCAGGTATGGGGAGGTGTGGAACAGGGAAAGGCCACTAATAAGACAGGCAGCTTGTTGTCATCTGTTTGTGTTATGATAATACATCAAGAACAGAGGTTGAACAGACATAGGTAGAGATGGTTCCTGCCACAGATGCCTCACAACGTGGAGGCAAAGCTTTGCTGCAGTGTGGTCCAGCACATAAGACACTGGGTACTATTTCCAGCTTTGTCACTGCCCCAGTGCGTGGCCTTGGGCAAGTCACTCCAACTCTGTCTTACTTCGGTTTCTCCTCCTCTTTGTCTGTCTTGTCTGTTATGACTTGATAGTCCATGTCTTTATGCAGAACCCAGCACAATGGAGCCCATGCATTGTCTGGTAACTCTAGGTAATGCTTAATATAAATAATCCAGATAAAAAGGAACAAATAAGGAGCATGGGCCTTATAACTGGCTAGGGCCTTGGAAAGGGTGTGATCCAAATGTGGGGTGAAGGGCCAAGATAGTTCTTTTTTTCCTGATCTGGTATCCCAAACAGCTCTGCTATTGTTATACCTTTAAGAAAGCAATAGCTTTTAACTACAGCCCGCTGCTGTGTGGCAGCATGCAGGTGCCTCACGGCAATGAAGCTCTTAGAGCCCAATACAAGTGAAGTGGGGAGAGGGAATTGCAAATTGGTATTATTAATAATAATAATATTAATGAAAAAGCTCCCAAAGATCAAGGGCCTTCAATTTAATTATTCCTTGTAACAATATACAGTATGAAAAGAGGCTGCCTAAGCCAGTAATGGGCTTCTAGCCCTTTCCTTATTAAATTAATTCTGTTTCACATCTTCAGCTTTTTCTCCCCCCATCTGTGCAAATTTTTATAAATATTTAAAAGAAGAATTAGAAAGAACAAGCTTAAGGAGAGCAGGAGCTGCTGACAAAGGACTGTGAAAGAGAAATAACTTATGAAATGCCTAGACATTTTTGAATAAATATCCTTTCATTTTTATGACTATTATAATTCTTTTTCAAGTACTCTTATGACCGGATCCTGGATTTCTTGTGCATTTAAATCTCCCATTAACCTCAATGCCACAAATACTCAAAGAACCCAGTCTTGCTTTGCTTGTGCTCAATGGGACTTCTGGGTTTGTAAAGAAGAGAAAATTGGTCCTTTAGAATAATCAGGCCACCTTTTTATACTAAATTTGTTTAGTAGAGATTGAAAGTAATCAAATACTGCCATATGAATCGTACTGTCTTGAAAATATGATCATTGACGGGTTTCATCTAACTCAGAGGGGTGACTCTGACTGCACTCTGCAAAGATAAAAATTAATTACTCACTTGGTTCCTTTATGCTTAGCTCGCTCATAGCATAGCATTTAGCTCTCTACATAATCCAGAGGTGAATTGCTGGCTCCACTGAAGTTAACAGCAAGTCCTCCGTGGGTCTCGAATTTCTTCTTAGGGGTCTAGTAGAATCAGATCAGGAAAATATTTATGACTATCATTAGATACTTAGGAAATTCTTCAGAATATTTAGGTAAATGGAAGGTGGGTTCATTGAGGATACTGACATTTATTCTTAGTATACAGTATGTAAGCGTGTCTAGTGAACAATAAGAAAATGTCAAATTATGCTGGATGTGCAAGATGCTAGAGGTATGTGCTATGTGGGTTGGTTCCTGTAATTCTTTGCCTAATAGCATGATTTATATGCTATTTTCCAGTGTTTATATTTTATTTATGCTGCACTTCTGAGATGATAATTTCAGTATCTTTGAATGTGGTACTAAAATAGATCATTTAAATCCCAGCGGTATTCTCCTTCACTCAGAGGAATGATTTTTTAGTTGTAAAGCAGATCACAGGTATAAAGGTATTACTGGTGAGAAAATTTAAAAGAAAAAGGACACTTGCATCTTTTGTTGCAATGGCTAATGAGAGTTGCATACGCAAGTGGCTAGTTAGATGCACAACTAATTGTTCTGGTGTGCATTTAACAGATATATACCCAATATAACAGGAATCCCGTGCACAAATTGCAAACTCACAGGGTTAGATTCCTATTTTGTACAACCTGAAGGTACCCAGATTTTGTTAAGGTGGGCAAACCACCAGAGGCAGTAGGCGTTGCAGGTCAAGGAAGAAGTATGGCCAGACTGCTGTGCAGAGCTGGCGATCGATTATTGAGGGCCTATGGGCTGTTCTAAACTTAATTGGGCTTGAAGTGATTGTGACTCTGCTCCCTGCTGCTGGAAGGGACCCAGCGCCTTCCCCTAGGGCTAGCGTGCCCAGGGAAGCAGTGCACACACATCCCGCAGCCAAGGCATCTGGATGCACACCTTATGTCCAGCCAGAGGCTGGTTGCTTTCCCCAGGGCAGAAATACTCAGGAAGGCCCAGGAAGCATTGGTCATCAACAGAGCACCAGGAACTCATCCAGATCACAGCTTGTCCAACCATGGCCGGTGAGCAGCACAGCCCCAGACCCGATGCAATGCCCCATCGCATGCAGAGGACCACATGGAAGCACCCAGGTCAGGTGGGACTGGGAGAGGAGGACAGTCCAGTGGACCCTGAGCAGGCCAAGCAAGGGGAAACTCTAGGTTGGAAGCCCCCTGGCACCACATGCACTGCCCAGAGCATCTGTGGGCTCAGAGAGCACTGACAGGGGACCGGTGGAGCTGCAAGCACAGCAGGGGACACCATGAGACAGTGCCATCCCTGGCCTAGCATCTGGGTGGGGAGAACCTGTGCCAGAAGGCCTATCTGTGCCAGAAGGTGGGTGAGCTGGGCACTGAATCAACCCATGCCCAAAAGGGAATTGCTCAGCGCAGGGGCATCAGTGCTCTGCCTACTGCTCCGTCTGAACGATGTAGTTAGATTTTCTGTTGTGTTGCGATTCTTTGAGAAATACAGAACAGCAGGATTCTCGTGGTCTCTGTTCTCACCGGGCATCCAGCGTAGGAGGAAAAGCCCCATCATCATGCCAGGGCTGACTGTAATACCTGAGTGGAAAGAGGTGAAGTGTAGCGGGGGAGGAGCCCCACAGAATGTGCGCCAATAGAGCCACACCTGGACCCTCGGGGAACCACTGGTCACCACCTCCAGATAAGTAGAGGTACACCCTGCATGAACAACAAGTCGTGGTGGGTGAGTAGGCCCAGGTGTGATGTGATCCAAGGGGAAAGGACATGCCCTTTGGCAAGTACAGCGAGTGTGAGCCTGTCAGTGATGCAGATCCAGCTGCAAAATCAGGAGCTACCTGTGACTCTTTCCTTGATAGTCCATCCATTCTGCTGCGAAACAGAGGAGACTCCCCGTGGTGAATATTGGCCATACTTTTACAACCAAGCCTCAAATGCCTTTCACTAATTGCAAACCATTGTCTTGTGGGAGACTGTAGCTGAACAACTAAATATACCATAACTCCATGCACCTGTTTCCTAATCTCTGTGTTTCTGACTGTGCCACTTAAGAGCAGAGCGGGGTGAGCATTTGAATTATAAATTCCCATTAATGTTTCTTAAGCTCCAAAAGTGAATTCTGATTTAACCAAGCCCATGACCCGTTTATGCTCCCTTCGTATCTGAGCACTCAGCTAATGAATTACTTTCTTCCAACTGTTTGCTCAGTTCTCATGTGCCCCATTTAATAAAGAAATAACTTTAAACAGATTATGTCTTTAAGTGCCCCCCTACCCCTCACTCCTTCCCCAAGCAGTAGGTTTCATTAGGGTGGAGTTCCTGAAGTATGGGCTGCAAAATGCCGGGTCATCCATAGAGAAACTGCTTGGTCAGAGGGATAACAGCCCAGGGGAAGGTCTTGTGCAGCTTTGTTTCCCCAGTGAAGAGACTGAGGAGCTGTGACAGGGCACATGGAGCTACTTAGCCAGGCTAGCCCCTAGCGCTGCAGGGAGAGGAGCTCCTGGCAGCAGCGCTCCCAGGAACAGCTGAGCTGGGGTCTATGCTGGTGGTTTGTGGAAGGAGCTCCAGAGCAGGAGGGGCCAGAAAAGCTCCCAGCTGGCCCAGAAAGAGAGTGGGGCTGGAGGCCAAGAGAGGGAGAGCTTGAGTCTAGGAGGGCCTGCCTAGAGAGGGAGCCTGGAGCCCAGCATGGGCAAATGAGTGGGAGCCTCTATGTTTGTAGCTGGATCTTGTTCTCGTCTTTAGGCAAACGGCTTATGATTCAGTGTGCTCCTTTATCCCTTGCCATTCGCCGCAGCAGCACATCTGTGTAAGGACCAGGTTATATATATCTGGCTCTCTATTAAAGTTAGAGATCTCATATACTACATATTACTTTGCTTGGGTCTGTATGTGAAACAATTCTCTTCTCTCCTCTTGAATCCCAGCTGTAGCCACCAAGCCGGTGCACAACTCACTGTGCTCTGGCATGATGTATAACTTAAAGCACTTGAGGTGCATGTCTAGGAACTAATAAACCATTTCAGCACCTCCTCCTGTCATCTGGGAGCCCCACAGAAGCAGTCAAGTCATGATTTGGCAAGTGGTTTTATGACAAGTACTTTCATGTTCTATGTTTTAGTACCCAATAATATGCTGCTTAAAGAGTTTCATTGACACGGTATTAATAACTAAGGATTTCAATATGTCTTGAATACCTCTTGTCACCTTGTTTTTTAAAGAGATGAGTAAGTTAAATGCTTACTGGATAGCGCATGGGGAGAAATTGATTATAAAGCAATAATTCAAGCAGAGCTTAGTTAGTTTACATCGTAAGTATTCTGCGACGGAGTTAAAGCTTTAATAATCAATATCTCTCCCCATGCATTATGTCTTTTAAATATGGGAGAGTTTTTCAGTATAACTAGACAGTTATACAACTGCTAATTAATCTATGCATGGTTATTAAAGAAGCCTGTTTTTTTTTTTCTTCATGACTGATAGGGAAATTACATTTTTACTGTTTTATTATCAGTAGCAGGCCGTCGAAAATCATCAACTGAACACCTTTATTTAAAGTTAAGTGAAGCTTAATGCTGGTGATCTATCATTTATTTATTCTGCTCATCCATATCATCCCAAAGCATGCTCACTGGCCTTCTCCAACCATGAGCGTTAACCTGCTGTGGAAAGTTACTATTTCTTTAAGAGGAGAGCAGTCTGGGTATTGGATATAAAATTGCTAAACCCGAAGGCAGACTTCAGTTAAGGAAAACCCTGTGGCTAGTGTTGAGCTCAGCTTTCTTTTGTGAGTTTTTTCCTGCTGTCCTCGCACTTCCTGCCCTTTGGGGTCGGGGTGGCCTTTGGCAACACAATGTATATATAATTTGAGCCCCTTTTTTCTAGAATTTGTGTTCGTGGTCTCTGGTGAGAATGGGATTTATTGATGATCTTTCTCAATTATGTTTCCTTCCCTCTAATAACAGATTTTGAGGTCATTTTGGTTATTTTTTTACTATTTGGCCACTGGTGCCTTGCGCGCATGACAGATAATAAGAAACGGGTTTCTTAGTGGCAGGAAGACTCAGTAGCTCAAGAAAGTAGCAGTAGGACAAACAGAGCCTTTTACTACTAGTTGGTTGATTCACAACCAGTGACTGAGAGTCGGTATCATCTAATGGTGTTTTTCCTCTGTAACAACCATAGTGGCATGTTCATGGCATAAAACTATTTGTAGGTGGTAAAAGTCCTTAAGCTGTTCTTAAAGATTTGACTGGAGAGTTAGGACTCCATTGAATCGCTCACTGGTGGTTTACTTCTTTAGCCTTCATCTGCCATTTTAAATGAACCTGTTTCTCTGGTACTCAGTACCTCAAGTCTTGCCATAACATGGCCCACATTTTGGGCATTTCACAAATGTTAACTGCTGGAAAAAATATTCAGGGAGTTCATCACTTTTTCATGTTCAAGTCTTCACTTTTTCATCTTGAAGTCTTCAAATCAAGACTGAACGCCTTTCCAGGGTGGCATTTCTTGGAAGCGTGCACAGCAGTAAAGGCTCTTGGGTATTAAAGAAGCAAATTGTCTCTTAAAGTTCCCCATATCTCAAGGGCAGCTTATCTAAAGCTGCAACCCGTCAGGGAGTAAAACGTCTGATAAGCCAATTGTGCTGGCCAGTCCGGTATGGGAGCAAGTACCTCACTTAACCTTTTTTCCTCTCTCCTTTTGTATGGCTACTGATCCTGAGGGTGTACAGTGTTGAGAGGAGACAAATAACAGACTACTCAACAGAGACAGAAAATAATGGATGGTAGAGAGAATGTCAGTCAGCTGCTTCTATTTCTCTTTTCTCGCAATACAAAGACAGGAAGGCAACGTGTAGAATGAAATGGTAAAACACTGTGCTGCCCTTCCAGGTGACTCGAGTCCAAAAAAGGTTGGTTTGTTCAAGAACTGATAAAAGATGACAAAACACTCAGCACTGGGTTTCCTCTGGGCAGTAAGATGTAGCTCAGGTGCGGGCAATTACTTCAGCTGGAGGTCCACTTAATGAGTTTTGGTGAGCTGCCATTGGCCACAAGGGTAGCCCCGCCCCTTGGCCAGTCCCTCTGGTCGCCATCTTGGGACTGGAAGTCCCACCCCCTAACGCTTGACGTTTGCCACTAGATATTCCTCCCATAGGCCTCAGAAGTACTCCTTTTGGAAAGGGGGTTTTCCATCTTGGAACTGGGAAAAAAATGCTAAAAATCAAACATTCACAATAATGTATTTTAATTTTATTTAAAAAAAAAAATGTCCCAATTTGTGTGTGTGTTTGCATTGTGTATGTAGAAATGATTGCGTAATAGCTCAAAATGAGGTCGTGGGCTGTATGGAGGGGTAC
>NW_017729013.1:4178565-4200642 GCF_001723915.1 Gavialis gangeticus | reverse complement strand
GGGGTTTTCCATCTTGGAACTGGGAAAAAAATGCTAAAAATCAAACATTCACAATAATGTATTTTAATTTTATTTAAAAAAAAAAATGTCCCAATTTGTGTGTGTGTTTGCATTGTGTATGTAGAAATGATTGCGTAATAGCTCAAAATGAGGTCGTGGGCTGTATGGAGGGGTATGGGTGGGTGGGTATGGGTTTTGTCAGGGGCTCTGGGTGTGTGAGTGCAGATGTGGGGGTATGTGTAGATATGGGTGGGTAGGTAGGTATGGGGGGTTTGTGGGGATGTATGGGGTTTGTGGAGGGGGAGGGTAGTTGTGTGGGTGCATGTGTGTGGTGGGGTGTGTGTGTGTAGCAGGGAGCGGGGTTCCCCCCAGAGGTGTGTGGGTATGTGTGGGGGAGGGTGTAGGTGAGTGCAGTGTTTGTGGGGTGTGTGATTGTACGTGGGGGACGGTGTGGTTTTGGGGCTTGTGGGAGGGTTTGAAGGTATGGTGTGGTGTGCGTGGGAGCCCCCCACGCATGCCCCACTCAGCTGGTCAGCACCCGCCCCCACCCCACTGCAGCCTGGAGCCCATGTGCCGTGTGGCGCCTCCCAACCACTGCCAAGAGTGTGCAGCCCCAGTGCACCCCACACCTGCTCCACACTGTTCGGCTGTGGCACATCCTGTTCCCTCCTGGGCATGTCACGGGGTGGGGTGGCTCTGTGGCAGGACTGCCTTTCTAGGTAGCCCATGTGGTGGCAGCTCCTTCTGGCTGCCGCCATCGCTGGCCCCACCCCCGTGGTACTAGCGGGGACGTGGGAATGCATCCCTGACCCAGCATGCCCTGCACCTGCTCTGGACTCTCCCACCCAGGCTGAGCAGCAGTGGCCAGGCAGAAAATATTATTTGGTGTGGGGGGAAAAGCAGCCTCTCCCCGTTGCCACTGCCAATGCAGCCAGCAGAACCTGCACTGCACTGGGTTGCCCTGCATCTCCGGTGCTATCACTGCTGCCTCCAGGCTGCCCTGTGAGGCAGCGGTGACAGTGCAGAGCAGCCACTGGGCAGCCCAGGGGTGGCAGTGATGGTACTGGAGACTCAAAGTAGCCTGGCATAGTGCAGGCTCCACCAGCTGCAGTGGGAAGTGCCAGCAGCAGCAAGAGGGAGGGGCACTTTTCCCCTGTGCTGAAGAACAGTTTCCCCTGTGCTGCTGCTGCCACTGTTTAGCTTGGCAGGCAAGTCCGGAGCAGATGCAGAGTGTGCCAGGTCAGGGCTGTGCACCCGTGTCCCCACTGGTACTGCATGGCTGGGGCCAGTGACAGCTGGAGGGAGCTGCTGCTGCCTGAGCCGCCTAGAAAGGCAGTCCCGCCATGGAGCCTCCCCAGCCCCGCTTCATGCCTAGGGGTGGCAGGACGTACCATGGCCAGGCAGTGCCTGGGCCAGGTGGGACTACGGGAGTTGCTTTGGGTTGGACAAAGCCTCTGGCCCATGGGCCATATTTTGCCCACCCCTTTAATGCCTCTCCCATGGGGAACAGCACTATGAAGAGAGAATCAGTTGGCCTGCTCAATAGTGAGCAAATTTGTATTTCAGGCTATCCATATCCTTAGAAATGAGATGGTGCCACTATGGCTTCTAGGTCAAGAAGAAAAAAATCGCTCTTTCTGAATCACCACTCAGCAGAGATTCAGTCTGAACATGTACTAGTCTCTGCAGGGGGCACTATTTACTGACCAAAGAACATCAGTCAGCATGGCAAGTTATGGGCATTTCAATTTAAAAAAAATGAATAATAAAATCGTCCCTGACTAAACAGCTCCTCTGTTTAATTTATTGTTCACAGTAGGTGGAGACGACTGAAATTATAGTGGTGATTAAAGATGAGCAGATTGAGACTTAGTGAAGTGCTTTCATGATTTTGAAAAATGCCCAGTTCTTGCTGCTAGAAGTCATAAATCAACAATCATTTTCCAGTTCCACACACAGAATGTGCTCGTCACTAGTTGTAGCACTTTGGTGTTAGAGGCTAATGGAGAGAGTTTGCCGTGAAGCACCATTTCAACCAGTTTAATTAATGTGCTAATAGTGGGGCAAATGCAGTCCTGTTCTAAACCTGCAAGCTTTACTGGAGTGAATCTCAAGGGGGCTGAATGTCTTCGTTCAATCATATCCGCGGCAAAAGAAAACTCTTGAAAGATGGACAGAAAGACTCCAAAGCTGGCCCAATTAGCAGTATTTTCTACTAAAATGTATCACACGGTTTTTGAATACTGGATTAAAATAATGCTTTTGCTTTCTTGACTTTGGAGGTTTATGGATTCCAGGTTAGCACATTTTGAGTTGGTGCAACAATAAAGTACTCTTGCAGGATGCTCAGTATGCTTTGAAGGATTTGCTCTTATAGCTGTAGGAGGTAATAGAGAATGAGAGTCTTCCTATTTTTGTCTTGAATCACCCAGTATGATTCTGTAATGCTGGTAAGACAAGATTCTGGGTATAGGTAAAAAAAAAAAAAAAAGTAATTAGTAGCCATAAAATGAAAGGTCTAGTGAATAACTCAGTTAATAACTCTAGCATGGTCTAATATTCAAAGCCAGTGTCTAAGAACTAGCAAAATGTAATATGATAGTATTATGTGCAAATATATATATCCAAAAATCCTGGCTGCATACTTTAGACGAAGGGTATCAAACGTGTCTGCCCAGTGGGCCAGATGAGTGGTGTTGGATTGGGCTGGAAGAATGGTGTGGCACTGGTCCCATGGGCTGGGCTGAGCCTACAAACCATCTCCCACACTTCCAGTCCAGGACCCAGCAGGAAGAGGTCTGGCATCCCAGGGGCTTGGTTGCCACTGAGGGACAAGCCACATTGTTGAGCTTCTTCCCATAGAGCTGCTGAGGCAACTCTCACCTGGGTGCTTTGCTACAGCCATAGGAAGGTTCTCCCATCAGGGCTGTGGGCTGCATGACCTGGCTCTGTGGACTAGATCAGACCCATGGACTATGTTTGACATCCCTGATTTAGACTGATAGTATGGCTATCAGTGAAAGTTAATGTCATGCCTAGATGTGCATCATCTGTGAATACTTCCTAGCAGAAAAATATTTGGCTGATTGTCCATGAAAAGGTTCATCTAGGTACTACTGGTTTGGGGAGAGGGGCTCACACTTCCCACTTACTTGTCTTGAGTCGAAAAAGACCTCTTATAGGCCCTAGTTCAGGGAAAGCTGCTATTCAAGAGAGCACTTTAAGCATACATTTAAATGCCCTTGAAATAGATGGCACTAATACATGTGCTTAGAGTTACGCACCAGCTTAAGTGCGTTCTTAAATAGGTATAGACCAAAGCAGGTGCTTATTAACTGCTTTCATGAACTGGAACCATGATATGTCAAGTAGGCCTGTGCGAGTCAGCAGCAATCCAATCTGTCTTCGGGTCCAGCCGCTTCGGATCCGATCCAGAGCTCCGGACTGGGTTTCCGCCTTGATCTGGCCAAAGCGGCTCTGAAGCTTCGGAGCAGCCTCAGAGATCTGGCCATAGGGTATAATGCGGAATCAATGAAATATCCATAACTTTGTTGTTTTTTTGGTCCGATTTGAATGAAACTTGCAGGGGTGGTAGCCTCTGCTGAGAGCATGAAGCCTGCCAAGTTTCAAGAAGATCGGTGCAGGGGTTTGGGAGAACTGTATCCCAAATTCTTGAAAGCAAAACTCCTGTCACGTGTATGTGTTACAACACAGGGGGGTCAAAACTGCAGGGGTGGTAGCTCTTGCTGAGGCCACAAAGCCTGCCAAGTTTCAAGAATATCGGTGCAGGGGTTTGGGGGGAACTGCAGCTCAAGCTGCAGACAAGCAAAACTCGTGACATGGGGACTCTGTGCGTGTTAAGCTGCAGACAAGCAAAACTCATGGTATGGGTGCTTGTGGGACTGACTGTGTCTGTCTTGGGGCAGTTGATTGTATTGATTCTTTCCTCTCCTTAGCCTGGTTTTGTAGGTGCTAACTGATGGCAATTAACTGGCTACATTAGCTGGGTCCTATGTATTGAGCTGGTCCCCGAGTGAATCATGATTGATTGGTAACTGGTAACACAGTCGCTTAGCAGCCAGGCCTGCAGCAGTGTCTTCCACGCCCCAAGACAGACACAGTCGGTCCCACCAGCACCCATGTCATGAGTTCTGCCTGTCAGCAGTTAGGGGTTCAGGGCCCCAGAACCCCTGCACCGATCTCCTCTACAGCTGGCAGGCGTCGTGGCTGCAGCAGGGGCTACCATCCCTGCAGCTGTCACCCCGCTACGCCTGAACACATGCAGGGTCACCCATGTCATGAGTTTTGCTTGTCCGCAGCTTGAGGAGCAGTTCCTCCCAAACCCCTGCACTGATCTTCTTGAAACTTGGCAGGCGTCGTGGCCTCAGCAAGAGCTACCACCCCTGCAGTTTTGACCGCCCTGTGGTGTAACACATACACGTGACAGGAGTTTTGCTTTCAAGAATTTGGGGTGCAGTTCCCCCCAAACCCCTGTAGCGATCTTCTTGAAACTTGGCAGGCTTTGTGTCCTCAGCATAGGCTACCATCCCTGCAGTTTTGACCACCCTATGTTGTAATGCCTAGACGTGACATGAGAGAATTTGGGGTGCAGTTTCCCCCAAACCCCTGCACTGATGTTTTTGAAACTTGGCAGGCTTCATTCTCTCTGCAGAGTCTATCACCCCGAGCATTTCATTCAAATTGGATAAAAAACAACAAAGTCATAAATGTTTTATTGTTTCCCCATTATACCCTATGGTCGGATCTCCGAGGCAGCTCCGAAGCGCTTCGGGAAGCTGAATGAGACCAGCGCGTTGACCCGGATGTGCTGCTTCAGACCCTGAAACGTCTGAAGCTCCTCCGGATCCAAAGCTCTGTCCAAAGCTTCGCACAGCCCTAATGTCAAGTTCTCTGTAAGACTGGAAGATAAGTTTGCCCGGATGCCTGGAGGATGTATTCTTTTTTGACTACTTTAGTTGTATGTTTACCCAGCCTAGTGCTCATTCAGTATGCACCACGCAGATCTTAGTTCAACTGTGGAGTATTATGCTATAACTAATTTTAAGTTCTTTCATTAATTGAAGGCTTGAAATGTAAAATGACAAATCTTATTTAAGAGCTGATGTAAGTGTTGACTTGAATCATTCTCTACTTGCTCCGACTTAAATACAGAAAAGCTCCCTGAAATGCATGACCTCAGAATTGTGTTACAATTTATTTTTCAATTTCTTTTATCGCACTAATTTGTCTTAACCTGTCTCAGAGCATTGTCTCCAAACACACACAAACTGTCAGTAATGAGTACATAGCTAATTTCTTTTCTCTATTGCTACAGAATAGAACATTTTGATCTCCCACATTCTGCTGGAAAGCCTGATAATTTTTTAAACTGCATTAATTCCTCCTCGGTAGAATACTCCCTACAGCTCTAAAAATAGTACATTTCTACCACCATATAATAGGTTGTTACTGATTTCCCCATTTAACAGTTGTCTTGCGTTATAATAGAATTAAAAGAAGCTGGAGAACAAATATGACTTCTTAGTCTCAAAGATTTTGACTTAACAAACAGGCATTTCATACCAGTTTTTATGAAGCATATTTGCAATTCTGTGCATTCAGAATAGGTAATTTTCTTGTACTATATATATGAAGTGTCATGTACTGTGTTTCCCCTCCCCTGCCTCATCTCCTGCCTCTCACCCCGGAAATAGCCTATCAGTCTAACCTGGTAAAGTGGTACCTGCTGTCTCTTGCTGAGGACGTCCCAACATTGGTTAAACAGAATACTATTAATTGTTTAGTATTGTTTAGGGTCATAGGTTACTGAAATTCAGCTGTGAAGGGCAATTTGATTTGAATGTGGGTTGCATTTGAATTTCTAGATTTTAATTAAGTGGTTAAGTACTTGTGGCCATATTGTATCATTGGGGACATTTCTAATACTAAGATCATTGCATGTGTGAAGCATCAGAATTATTCTTTATGGTTCTGTAATTCTAGCTTTTGCTGTAATGCAGATGTGAAATAAGGCCCTATGAATCTGAACACACCAATTTCCGTAAGTTAAATAACCATTCATTCTTTAGTGAAGTTTAGCTAATATTTCCAGAGGGCTCCCTTCTAATCTAAAATGGATTATGTTTTATGTAGGATTGTATGTTAGAAGGCAGAGTAAACACTCACTGAATTTTTTTTTTCTAACAGCGCTTTCAATTTTATCTTTAACTTCATGTAATGTTTGTTATTTTATTGGATAAATGACAGGCCATGGGAGCATCTGAATCCAGGCAGCATCAAGTAAGAGTGGCTGTCAATTAGCAAGTACACGTCAAAATAGGGTTAGCAGACAGTAATATCCGCCATGCTGCTTTCCCCCCCACAAGAAGTGGGACCGGGTATCTCAAATAGGACTGTGTGGTAGTGGTGGATACAGATGCTGATTTTTGGAATATCCCCTCTACCACGCTAGGCCCCATGGGTGTTGGTGAGGAGTATCTCCAGTGGCTTTCTATCAGCAAGCACTTTTGTAATACAGGTACTTTTTTGGTGTTTCCTCATCTATTTTTTAACACCGGACTTAGGAGACATAACTTCATTTTCAGTAGTGATTAGTTAGGCAAAACTCCCATTGAAACCTGTGTCACTTTTGAAATCAAGTCTTATGCTCCAGGAATTACAAGCATGAATGGAGCAAGCCTTAAATCCTTATAAAAAGGCAGAACCCTTGTGCTTTGTTTGCAAGATTTATATAGATATTAGTGCGTCCCACACGACAGTGAATAAGTATGTGATTTTATTATCAGGAAATCACAACTGGGAACCTGAAATACACAAGGAAAATAATTATTTTAAGGCTCAAGAGTCAGTTTCAGAGCCAACGATGAGAACTCAGCAGCCCAGTGCTCTCTCCTTCCCAACATGTCTGCTACTTTATCTTCTAAGTATACTTTTTTTTAGAAGTAAAGGTTAGAATCGAGTCTGCCGGAAGAGAATACTGCTTGCGTGCAATCATAGAAAGGGCAGGCTGAGGAGCGACGATTCCTCTGCTGGGTTTTATCTATGCACTAAACCATTCTAGCCAGGGGATAATATTCATCTGTGACTCAGAGGCTCTTTTGGAGGAGCTAGTTGGTGTTATTTGCCTTCTGGACTGTGCCAAACGCTCTGAATTTTCAATCTCCTTTCCCAGGAGAGTGCCCCCCTGCCCCGAACCCAATTTAAACTCTGTAGGTATATGGGAGTGCTTAGATAGAAAGGTCAACAGGCAGGCAGGCAAAAATATACCAACTGTACAAATACTGTGCCTGTATGAAAAATGTCATTGATAACACAATAAAGGAGGTAGGTAGAGGAACCACGGAGAGGAATAGAGGAAGAGCAGGTGAAGGAAGAGGGCAGCAGTGCCGTCTTATGGATAATATAAGCTGTATTTTAAGGAAGCCAGTTGTATGTTAAAGAAATAGTTTTAAAGGTGGTTGTATTTTAAAGAAACCTTACTGAGGGCATGGGAACAAACCATTCTGATGCACCAAAAGCCGAGCAAGTATGTGAAAAGACCAGCTTGCCTTAGCAAGGAACTCTTCAGTGAACTAAAACACAAAAAAGGAAGGTTACAAAAAGCTGAAACTTGGGCAAACAACTCGGGAGGAGTATAAGAGTGTTGCTCAGGCATGCAAGGATGAAATCAGGAAGCTCAAAGCACAAGTGGAGTTGCAGCTAGCAAAGGATGTGAAAGGTAACATGAAGGGATTCTACAAGTATGCCAGCAGCAAGAGGAGGATCAGGGAAAGTGTTACATCCCTGGGGAGGCAACCTAGTGACAGATGATGTGGAAAAGGCTGAAGTTCTGGATGCCTTTTTCACCTCAGTCTTCACAGGTCAGCTCCCAGACTACTGCACCTGGCAGCACAGTTTGGGGAGGAGGTGAGCAGCTGACAGTGGTGAAAAAACGGGTTAGGGACTATTTGGAAAAGCTGGGTGTGCACAAGTCCATGGGACCTAACGCAGTGCACCCAAAGGTGTTGATGGAATTGGTCAATTGGGATTGCAGAGCCGCTGGTCATTATGTTTGGAAACTTGTGGAGATTGGGAAAGGTCCTGGATGACTGGAAAAGGGCAAATACAGTGCCAATCTTTAAGAAATGGAAGAAGGAGGATCCAGGGAATTACAGACCATTCAGCCTCACCTCAGCCCCTGGAAAAATCATAGAGCAGATCCTCAAGGAATCCATTTCTAAGCTCTTGGAAAAGAAGTGGATTAGGAGCAGTGGGCATGGATTCACCAGGGGCAAGTCGTGCCTGACCAACCTGATTGTCTTTTACGATGAGATGACTGGCTCTGTGGATGCAGAGAAAGCAGTGGGCATGATATACCTTGACTTGAGCAAGACTTTTGATACGGTCTCCCACAGCATTCTTGCAAGCAAGCCAAGGAAGTACAGGTTGGATGAATGGACTGTAAGGTGGATAGAAAACTGGCTGAATTGTTGGGCTGAGAGGGTAGCAATCAACGGCTATGTGTCTAGTTGGCAGCCAGTATCAAGTGAAGTGCCCCAGGGGTTAGTCCCAGAGATGGTTTTGTTCAGTATGTTCATCATGGAAGATGGGATGGAGTGCACTCTCAATAAGTTTGCAGAAAATACCAACCTGTGGGGAGCAGTAGGTACGCTGGAGGCTAGGGCTAGGATTCAGAGAGGCCTTGACAAATTGGAGGATTGGACCAAAAAAAACCTCATGAGGTTCAATAAGGACAAGTGCAAAGTCCTGCACTTGGGATGGAACAATCCCATGCACCGGTGCAGGCTGGGGACTGACTGGCTGGGCAGCAGCTCTGCAGAAAAGGACCTGAGGGTTAGAGTGGACAATAAGGCTAATGGCATACTGGGCTGCATTGTTAAGAAGCATTGCCAGCAGATCAAGGGAAGTAATTATGCCTCTCTATTTGGCACTGGCAAGGCCACATCTGGAGTACTGTGTCCCGTTTTGGGCCTCCCACTACAGAAAGGCTGCGGACAAATTGGAGAGGCCAGCAGAGGGCAAGAAAAATGGTTCGGGGCTGGGGCACATGACTTTTGAGGACAGGCTAAGGAAACTCGGCTTATTTAGTTTGAAGAAGAGAAGGCTGAGGGGGGTCTTAATAGCAGCCTTCAACTATCTGAAGGGTGATTACAAAGAGGATGGAGCTGGCCTGTTCTCAGTGGTGGCAGATGACAGAACAAGGAGCAACGATCTCAAGTTGCAGCAAGGTGAGTTTAGGAAAAACTTTCTTAGGAGGAGGGTAGTAAAGCACTGGAACAGGCTACCCAGAGAGGTGGTGGAATCTCCATCCTTGGATATTTTTAAGACCTGGGTAGACAAAGTCTGGGCTGGGATGATTTAGTTGGGGCTGGTCCTGCTTTGAGCAGGGGTTGGACTAGATGTGACCTCCTGAGGTCCTTTCCCACCTTAGTTTTTTTATATTCTAATATACAAAATATGGGATCCTTGCCTATCCACTATTTCTGTTACTTGAGACATGTATATATATACACTCACACTTTGCAAACACTATTCCAAATCCACACATGAACCTGTGGGTAAAGCTACAGATCGCCTGGTTTGGCTGGCATGATGCCAAGCTGAAAAACACTTCCAGCATCCTGAAGGAATTTTTAAAAAATCAGGATCGGGATTTTGTTCTACTTTATCCCAGAGGAACAGTATCTACTTTGCTACAGTGACAGGCAGCACTCTTGGACAGCCTGCTTCTGCTCTAGGCCTGAACTAGACGGCATGTAGCCAGTTTAGCATGGCATTGCAGACGTGCCAGTGAGTCCTGGTTAGAGGCAATGTATGTGCTATCCCACACCTAGCTAACAATACTGCTTCCATTTTGGGGACTTGTGAACTGTAAGCAGTGTAGGTGCCTTAGCACAACACTGGATGTTTGCAGTACCGGCACCCTTACCTCTGTTCAGGCTGCCATCATTTTGGCAGTTTTATCTAGAGGACCACTGAATTTCTACTCTTTTTACTAAGGTTTTTAAGAATTTGGCATCCAAAGATGTGTAGGCATTATGTGGGAAAGGCATACGAATCCTTAATTAGTTCACTACAATTGCATGTTGCCCCTTTAAAATGGGCATGGTGATTTCTTTAGGGATATTTGGGGGTATCGTGGGCTGGAAGGCCAAAGCATGGCGGGGGAGGAAAGGTGCCAGGACAGTATGTGCTACCTCAGATAAGCTGCAGACTGCAGCAGCTACCACAGAGATAGATGGGCCAGAAGAAGAGATGAGGGAGCATCTGAATCTTAGCTAGGAGGAATGAGAGAGTGAGAAGGAGTGGGTTTATGTTTATATGTTGGGAAGGGATTAAAAGATGGGCCTCAGAAGTAGGATTTTCAGTGTGATGGATATGCTGCAGTCCTTTGATGTAAAAGGAATTTACCCCAACATGACTTAGAGAAATTGCTTTTTTGGCCAAGTGGTGGCCAAAAAGAGGCAGAGACCTTTGGGCAATGAAATTGTCTCCTGCAGTTTGACTCCTGTATTCAGAAAAAAGGGACTTTGTGTTTTCTTTGTGGGTGAACAGAATTACAGCAAACTCATGTCTGCATTTGAATTCCAGATCAGTTCATCTTTGTAATTAAACAAACTGTATGAGTTCTGATTTTTTTTTTTTTTTGGTTTCGTCTGGATGCTTGGGATAACAATATAGATATTCATACAGCACTGCACATTTGCTACTTATTAATCAGGTCACTTTCTGTATCTATACCTTTCCCCCATGTTTTCATGTTAGTCTTTTGTTGTTCTGATTTATTATTTCAATTGATGCAGTTCGTACAGGTCAGGGCCCTATTGTGCTAGTGCTGTACAAAGCTGTCCCTCTCATAAGGAATTTACAGTCTAAACCAGCGGTCCTCAACTTCTTTAGACTCAAGGCACCCCTCATTAGACTCAAGGCACCTTTGGAAAATGTCAGCTGTTAGTTTTCACTCGATTTTTGACTATAGAAAAATAATAGAGCAATTCTTGTGTTGCAGAGAATTCAGAAAGACTCCCAACAGATCAGAATGTATTTAACATTACAGATTCCTATTTGAAATCTCGGGATTTATCTTGTGACTCATGTTTACACACCTAATGGTGTGAACATTGTCCCCTGCAACACCCTTGGAAGGATATCAAGGCATCCAAGGGTGCTGCTACCCCCTGGCTGAGAATCAGCGGTCTAAACCAGTGGTCCTCAACCTGGCCCCATAGGCTGAATCCCACGTGCAGGGTTTGTCCACGGGCATGAACGGTGCGTGCCCCCGGCAGCTGGGGGGGCACGGCTGCACTGGCAGTGGTGGGAGCCTGGCAGCGGGGAGTGGGGAGCTCCCGCAGACGCTGCTGGCACTGTCGGTGGTGGGGGGTGGGGTGGGGAACTCCAGCTATGGGTCAGCAACTACCCACAGACGCCACTGGCAGTGGTGGGCAGAGGTGATCAGGGACTTCCCGCAGATGCCGATGGCGGGGCGGTGAGCAGTGACCGCCCACAGGCTGTTGGCTGCACCTTTTTGCAGGGGGTGCACCACCACGCTCAGGGGGTGCACAGGGATCATGCATCATCCCTGTCTTCGGGTACAATCCAGCTGCAGTGAGGACCCGTGCACTTGGATCTGCCCGTTGAGCAACCCCGCACACTGGCCTGACTGTGCACCAGTGCAATATGATGCATGCAGCCAAGTCATTTCACTTACAGGGCTCCCTGTGGGGCCAAAAATTTGGCAGCGGGGAGTGGCAGCTAACACTTCCATCATTCCCCTGCTGGATGACATGGCTGTGTGGGATGGATCTGGCCTTCAGGCCAGGGGTTGAACACTGCTGGTTTAACTACTCAGTAACAGTCATTCATGTACTTCCTTTGGCTGGAAGGGGGGCAACTCCCAGGGGTGAAGGGTAGATTCAAGTGTGTATTGCAATCAGTATAGAGCGCACATGCCATTTGTATGAGTGGCGAAGTGAAGATGTGTTAATTTATTATCCAGGTGATCAGGAGGTCCAGGTCGTGACAACCACTCATCTCTGAAAAATTCTCTTTTTTGTGGAGTTAATTTATTCCCTTTTTTCATTTCTGTATCAGATTTCCCCCTTCTAATCATGACTCTCTCTGCATGTTCAAGATACTAGGCCTGATGTATGATCACAGAAGATGATTATTGGCAGGTTATCTGGAAGTGTTATGCTTGTCAGATTGTTTCTCTTGTGGCTGCGAGCTGAATTTCAATTTTGTTTTCAAAATTTGGCCAGGGAGAGAGCACTGGTGGAGCCCTGAATGTTGATTTGCAGCCTGTATTTTTCAAGTGTCATTTCCAACAGTCCACTAAGATATTTTCAGATGGATGAGATTGCCTACCATAAAAATAAGCGACAAGACACAACTTGTGCATTGACAGCCAAGCTAAGCCTATAAACACCCTGTTCACGTTGTATATGATAGATGCAACAATACAGAAGCTGGATGGCATCTTGAAACCTTTAGCTGTGGCTAGCCCTATTTTATGCTCTCCATTGCATTGAAGTCTCTGGTGGAATCTCGTGCTGGTCTTTACCTCCTGTCCTCTCAAAAATATTGGCTGGGTGGCTGGTTGTTTTTTTTTTCTTCTGCTTGTTCATACACGCTTCCCTGGCCTGCTCTGCTGTCAGAGGTCTGCAAGCAACAATTGGGAGCATCTCTTTCCCCAAGTCTAAGACTCTGTTTATACTGAAGTGTGTTTCATCTGAAGTGTGATTGCAGGGCGGTTAGAGGTTACCTGAACTATCTTCAATGTTGCTAGCTTTGTCAACCATGCAGAGAAGACATGGATGGCCTTCACTAGAGTTTCTTATAGGTCCACACAGGACTCTAGGCACTTACTTGGGTGGCCAAAACCGGTGCCACCCCCATATTTATTGCATTGTTTACTGGAGCTGGTGAAATTAAAGGCAATTCAGCTGGACCTAACTGGGCTACAACACACCTCTGATTGCAGCCAGGGCAAGAAGGAACCCTATCTTTTTTGAAGCTACTTCAGCACGCCCTCCTCCCAGCACGTTCAGACAACAGAAAAAATACCGCATAACCCGGGGAATGCAGTTTTTCACTATGTGCAATAAACTGCTTCTGAGTGATCGGCAGGCAAGAATTATTTGTTGCATGAGCGCATGTAATGAATCCGCTCCAGAACTTCACAAAACCGTTCAGAAAGAGCCGAAAGGTGTAATGCAGTGAATAAATTATTCATGACAAATTATTCGCCAGGCTCTATTCATCACGGAGATGAGACAGAATTATTGACTGGACATGGAAACAAAATTTAATTTCATAGAGATGATATTAAAATACTGGTCTGTTACTGTAATTATGCTGTGACTGTAAAGACTTTACTGTTCTGCTGTAAAATATGCCTTGGGTAACTGCTGCAAGATTGATGCTCTCCAAGGAAAGTGCATGGAATTTATACCTCTTAGCTACATAATAGAATTTAGGTACAATATTGATCTGCTTCAACACCAGGATACATTTCTGTTTATTTCCTTTGCTTATCATTTGCTAAGGGGCAAATACTGTGCCCAGCATCTGGCCTGAACAGCTGGGCTGAGAGGTGGGTAGTTAAGCCGAAGGGCTCAGAAAAGAATCATCCACCTCTCCCCACAGCCCATGAGATTTCTCAAAAGCTACTCATTCCCGAAGGCTAAAGGAGGCTCTGCAGCGTCTTCTCCAGCCTCATCCCTTGGGAAGGACCTCATTCCATTGGTATCCCTTGGATCTACTCCAAAGATTTACCCTTACATACATCCCTTCTATCCCCTTTGTTAGACTTGGGAGGTAGCGGGGAGGTTACTAGAGAAGCATAGTACATTCCCTTTTTAATAAATAATCGTTGGGGGTCTCGATTCAGTTCAGCAAAGCACTTAACCTCCTGCTTAATTTTAAGCATGTGAGTAATCCAGTCTGTATTCAGCCATATAGTAAGTGCATGTATAAATCCTACCAAATTCAGTTGGACTTGGACACATGCTTGTGTGATTTATGAAACAGAGATCGGATTACTCGTGCTTTAATTTAAGCAACTGCTGGACTGAATCAGGGTCATGAGTAATGCTTTCTAATGGATTCTGATATTAGAGGAGACTCTCAAGTGCAGGGAGGGGGCAAACAGTCTTGCCAACATCTTAGACAACAAGGTGTTAAAAATAGCATTGCTTTATCTACAGCACAGCTTCCTTCATTGCTCCCACCAGTGGAGTTGAAATGGAAGACTAAAACATTGATTCAGATTTTCCTTGCTTAGGGACCATCTTCAGCCATCTCCTTTAATCCAGACCTCAGAGATAAAGCATTTCCTTTGCCTATTGCCTCTAATCTGCCAGAGAATGCAATAGGGCTCGTGCGGCCTGCTTGTTTGTTCTTGGCAGTCTCTGGATGCCAAAAGTGGTCAATGAGATCAATGCTCAGTTGTGCTGGGTGCTGCACGTACACGAAAAAACTTTATTGTGCTTTGAGATGGTCTGCATGTCTAGTCTATATTTAGGTCCTTCAAAGGTTATTGATCTTCCTTGCACAACATACTGTACTGGTCACAGGATGTATATAATGAAAAAATGGATTGATATAGCATGGAGCATCCCATGTTCCATTAAATCTATATGGTCTTTATTTTCAAATGATTTCTTTTTATTATAAAGTATTGGGGATTTTTTTAAATCGCTGCCTGGCAAACCAGCACTACAGCTCCACCGCTACTATAGTTGTCTTGGGTTTACTTCAAAAATAAAAAAATAAACCACATAATGAAGTATAAATTTACTCTGTCATTCACTGTAAACAGAACACATCCGTTTGTACTGTAAGGCATAATTTGTTCCACTCTAGTTAGAGAAGTTGGCCTAAAAAGCAGGAAGGGGTTGCATGTATATTTTGTGCAGCTGTATTTCTCATACAGCAGTATTAACTGTAGACTCGACTTGGGTTACTGAACTGCTTCCGCTTAGTACTTATAGACAGCCTTTCAGCAAAAAGGGAGGCTTTTCAAAATGCTAATCAAAGCATTAGTGCTCCATCATCATCATCTTGCAGAAAACAATGTCTAGATCAATCTACTCACTTCTAAATCTTTAGAGAAACAAAATTTAAACTCATTTTGCCAAGGCCAAATGTCAATCATAAGAAGAAATCTATATGAAATTTTAATTGCAAGATGTTCAGTGCAAATTTAATGAGTGAAATAAGAGATCTGAGAATTCAAGCATGCTCAGCTCATGCATAATGTTGACTTAAATTGGCTCTCTAGAGGTGCAGGGAATTGCATTTTTAGAATTTACACACTGATAGAGCAAATGTACTGGGCCCTGTAGGTTAAGGTCATAAATCAGAATCATTTAACTGCCTTTGAGTGATTGCTACAGACTATAATGGTTGGGAGAGCTGGCTTTAGCTACAAGTGATTACTCTGCTTGGATTATTGAAATACTACTCAATATTCATAAATCAGTGATCATTAATCCCCCAAATAGTTCCTGTCAGCTTTCTAAATAAATTTCCTACTGGCTAATTGAGATTGAAAGAGACTAGTATGCTCTAGCTCAGAATTAAAACAAATGAGGTGTTCTGCCTACCAAGGATTAGATACATATCTTTAGGGGAAAACATGGCAGCTAAAATGGCCAGTCTCAAGATGCTTAAAGAAGCAATATATCCAGCCATTTTTGCGCCTGCAAGTAACAATGATTGTAAAAAGGTATCTTGCGTTTGTAGAGTAGTAGCACATCAAACATTTTTAATGCTTCAGTCACAACGGGCCTCTGTTCAGAGGACAAGAACACTCACGGCAAGCAGCAATGGCCTTGGATCTATGTTGGTATAGGAGACTTTTAATAGTCTGCTGACCAATGAAAGAAAGGAGATACAGGAAATTAGGTAGTTTGGTTTTCTTTGGCACCGCTGACATTGTTTTGCAGATTCTTGGTTGATTTTGTTCTGCATATCACTATCCTTCCATTGCTGTTGGATGCAGGCACAATGATATAGAAAGTTCGGGGGTGGGGGGGTGGAATGAATACAGTGAATAAAAAAAAGTGTAATCTGGCTTAGAGGTCTAAGTATAAGGTTGTAACACCCAAGCTATGCAGAAGCTTAGATAAATAAGCTGTTGCAGGTGAGATGCACATCTCACTTGCAGCATGCACATAGGTTCGGGCATTTATACAAAAGTTTCCTAATGGATCTCTCTCTTATTTATTTATTTATTTATTTTTAATGAAAGCAAAAAGCTAAATTTAGTTAAAGAGTTAATGTTGAGGCTGGCAAAGAGAGGTAATTTTCAGATTGCGTACAGCAGGACTGAACAGAGTAGTAGAGAAAAACATTGCTGTAACATGCCCTTTTAGTGCTGCTCGACAGTAGTATGAACACTAGTTAAAACATTTCATCTCTGTAGAAAGCTTAATAACCAGGGATCCAGGTTTTCTGTTTGCTGCGGGAAAATGTGGATTTTCTTCTTTAACAGAGAAAAAGGCGGATTTTCTCCATTTAAAGGAGAAAAATATGGGAAATGGCAGATTTCCCCTTGCAGGCTGGCAGAGCTGCAGCCTTCAAGGGGCTGCTTGGGGCTGTAGGAGGATGGCAGTCGGGCAGGGGGCACCGTGTGCACGTGTGCATGTGCACATGCATGTGGCAGCCAGGCACCAGTGGAGAGCAGCTCCCAAAGTTCCCTCCAGGTAAGCCTGGGGGAGGGGGAAGGGGCCCAGGACACACACTGTGGGGATGGGAGGGTGCACATGCCCCCCAGATTCCTGCACACGCAGCGGGGCAAGGCCAGACCAGCTCCAATGGGTGAATCTGGCACAGGAGGGAGCACTGTACCACCATGGTGAGGCACCCCCTGCATACCTGGCAGCAGCGGGATGCACAGCTCCATGTTGTTGCCACTGCCGTACCTCGTCATGGTGGTGCTCACACTCCTTCTAGCACCGGGTCTCCCCACTGGGCCATGGAGATGGCTCCTACCTGGAGCTGGGCTGGTCCGGCTGCAGCCCTGCATCCAGCTGTGAGCACAGAAATCTCAGGGGGCATGTGCCCCCCCCACATTGCCTTGGCTCCCTGCTGCCCCCTGTCATGTTGCCTGTGTCCCACCCCCCTTCCCCACACACCCACTCCTTCCTCGCACACTTGGGGCCTGAAGGCGGTGGGCAGGGCTGGGGGACTGTGAGTGCGGTGTGAGGGGCAATGGCATGGGCAGGGGAAGGGCACTGGCGTATGAGGGTTGCTCAGTGCTGCAAAGCAGCAGGGGAGGTGGGGAAGGGGAAGACAGCCACAGCTGGACCGTACCACATGTTGAGCGAAGAGGGCAGGGGGTGCTCTGATTTTCCATGATAAAAAATCTCAAAATCAAACACCAAAATTGTCAGGTATCTAGGATTTATTTTATTATAACGTTTGAGGCACTGGTAGGCTTCCAAACTGCTTTACATTTGTAAATATATCAATAAAACTTTGTGTTAAACTGATACCTATCTAGTGGTGTTTCATTGTAATCGCAGAAATATGTGGATTTTCGGTTTTTAAATTGGAGAATTTGAGATTTTTAAATGGAGAAAATCAGGTTCCCTGTTAATTACTTAAAATGGAGGGGAGGAGGGGGAATCGCAGGGAAGCAAAACCTCACCTTTTGCCTCTGCTTCACGGTTGTAATTATCTCCAGACAAGAAATCTCTTGACGGTAGTTAGAGTTTCAAAAATGTAAGAACTTGTTGCCTAAAAGATCTGTGCATTGGATCTGGGAATATATGCTAATTCAGTTGAACTGAATTATGGGCTTTAAATTAAAAACAAACCCACTCTTCACTTTCAAATGCATGTGTTTCAAAACAATATATTTTTTGTATTCAGGACACTATTCCTCCTGATGCTGTTGCTTTCAGGTAGTACAAGATCCTAGCTATGTTCGCATTTTGCGTTATGTCATTACTTAATTACTTTCCTTGAAGTTATAGTTTATTCAGTGATAAATAGTAAATGTTCCTGTAATCTCTCTTAATCTCCTTGAGTTGGAGAATGACAAATATACTCAAATCATTGGCTCCTTCAGGATCATCTTAGCAGGCTCATAGAAAATACTGCCTCGGCTGCAGGATTAGTAGCATACCCTGGAGCTTAGAAGCATCTGTTTTGGCACTACATGCTGGTAAGGATGAAGATGACGGTGGTAGTGTTATTATTTGTATTGCAGTAGTTCTCCAGTCAGTGGGATGACGTTGCACTAGGTGCTGCTCAAATATCAATAAAAAAGAGGGACCCTGCTTCAAAAAAACTTGCAATCGAAATACAAGGCAAGTGGTAGCAGATGGGTACAGATGGATGGATAGTGGAGTACAACAGAACATAGCAGGTGGTTTGTTCTGTGCATCCGCTAAGAGCGTTCATTGAGGATGTTGGACAAAAGGTCTCTTTTTTCAGTGAGCTGCAATGTACATTTCTCACCTTTAAAGCAGTCTAGTAATTCCAAGGGGCTGGGCAGACTTCCATGCTGGAAAACTTCTGGTTGTGGAAGCAGTGGTCACAAGTCTGTAGTTACAGCTAAGCTGAATTATGCTTTTAAGAGCAAGATGTGTTTGTTTTGCTGGGCATGGAGGAAATCATGCATCCTCTCCACATTTATTTTGATTTGGCTAGGAAGACGGGCACAGAGTTTTGCCCTGGAAGATCAGATTGCAGGTTTGGGTCTACCTGTCCAGACAGCTCATTTCCAGACTTGGAGAAAAAAAGGTGAGCTGGTGCCATTGTGCTCACTCTGCCTCCAGTAGAGGAAAAAGAGCCCTGCATTTGTGTCCGTACTTGGTTCTGTAGGTGCAACAGGAAATGATAGAGGAAGACTAGTAGGTGGAGTTAGAGACAGGACAAAGTGGCCTTTTGTTTTTTGTGTTTAGCTCTTCTACTATTTTCTGTAATACCCTTAACTCCAGAAAATCAGCACCCATTGATCTTGTTGTGCCAGCAATTTTAGGACAGTGCCTTGTTATTTTACTGGCAGTACTGTAGTTGCACCAGTGACAGGTCAACAGAGGGAGCATTCCTGAGCATCACTGTGTTATTTAATTATGCCTACTCTGATCATGATTAAAAGAGCCGGTAATAAAAATGCAGAGGCCTGGCTATGCCAGCCTTCATCATTGCCTCAGTGTCAACATAATGAAAAATAGATGTTTTGTCTGTTTCCACCATTGCTAGGATCTATGATTCTGGCTGGGCTCACTGTAAAACTGAGAAAATTGTATGTGAAATTAGCTGTATATACTCAGCCATTGAGGGAAAAGAGTTACCTGCTCATTTCTATGGTTGTAGTAGTTATGGTGCTGTGGAGGTAAGAGTGGAGTGCTCAAGTTCCTTTGAATCGTGTATTGAAATGAATGCCTATTAGGCAAAAACAATGATTTGTTTAGGTCGTATCTTTGCCATTGAGCAACTTGCCAGCACTTGCTTTTTGTTCTGCAAAAACTGATTTTGAAATGATAAATTGCCAGTCCTTGTGATGGCTTGTTAATAGTCTAATCCTATTGTCATGTCAGACCCTCTAATCTTGATCCAAATTTTGCCCACTGATCTAATTAGTTTTTTCATTTGTTCCTGGCAAATTCCTGGCTTTCGGATTTGCTGGGTTTGCTCTTGAGACTGATGGAGAGGAATGATCCATACGGTTTCTAGTGGCTTTAATCAGAAACATCTGTCAGACAAGAGCAGTTTGTTGGCTGAGTTTAGCAGTAAGTAAACTTGCATTTGACAGCTCTGCCCTTGCATCTGAACGACTTCAGTCAATGGGGAAAGCTGTTGCAGATTGTGGCGCCAATGAGAATAATCTGCCTGCTGTGAAAAGAAGCTGGAAGCACCATCTTACTGTACTAACCTTTAAAGGAAAAATTCTAGGAAAAAAAATCTAGACAAGCAGTATTTGTATATCTTCCTTTTCTGGTCTGGTTTCCTTCCCTTTCTATGAGGGGAAGGGAAGCAGCTATTATAATATGTGCATTCCCTTAAACTTTTGATTAACTTCAATGTCAGTGCAACTTAAACACATGTTCAAAGACAAGTGTGCCCCTAACTACTGTCCTGAACATCAAGGTTTTCTGAAGTGGGGCTTAACTTAGGAAGCAAGAAGGGTTTAGAGATGGTGATCCAGGCAAGTGAGGGTTTTCATTTAGGTTTTGTTGGTGTAAAATCCTATGTATAGATTACGTGTGTGTGTATTCAAAACGAAGTGTATATTGTGTGTGCGTGTATTGTATGCATACGTGAAATATTTTCTCGGCTCTTGTTTCCTCTCTCTTTATGCCAGGTAATGCTTTTGTTCTACTCATCTGTGCAAGCCGTGCTTTGAAGCTAGAAGGTGTTTGCTTAGTGCTACAGGTTCTACCACCATTTATGCTAATACCAAATCAGACTCACTTTTTTAAAGAGGACCTAGGCTTGCTAGCACCTGACTTTGACGTCTTAAAGGGACAAATGAATAAGTTGTCGGCATTCAGAGATTTTTTTTTTTAAAGTATGAGGCCCGTTTTTATGCTAACATTGAAATGCAAACCCCTCCGTATCTGTTCAGTCTTGTTCAATACATTTCCTTCCTCTCTGTTCAGAAACAACATGCGGTGACTTTGTGCAATAGTTCCATTATCATACGCCCAGTCCTGTGGAGGCACAGCTTGTTTGACAACAGCAAATGGACCCCGGGAAAAACCCAGAAGAACTGCTTTTTGTAAAAGCACAGATGAGGATGACGCAGGCAGGGTACAGACAGCAGACCTGGGTGTGAATGTCAGTGCACATGAGTTTGCAGAGCAGGTGGAGATTTAAGAGCGATTTGCAGGATTGGAGAGCATTTGGCAAAGCGGCTGACATGAGATTGACAAGACTGCCGTCAGAATCAGTAATTATGATTTGCATTTCCCAAGAATCTGTTGCGTTGGAGTAGCTTTGATAATAAATGCAGGGGTGGATTAGAATTGTGCCCACAGATCCTTAAGCATTTAAAAATCCTCTGAGTTTGGTAACGTTTAGGAGGTCCAGAGTTGCATGACTTCTTTCTGTCTTTTATGGTATGACTGGATGAGCTGAGCTTGGTCCCTGTGTGCATTTCTTGTGTGCCATCCTGCTTGATCTGCCTGGAAACCTAAGGTTCTGCACTGATTCTCCCCTCTCCAAAAAGCTTGTTACATAATATGTGTGATGATAATTTCCTTTAAATTAAATATTTGGTTTCCAATCGGCCAAAGCCCTTGGAAAAGGTACTTGGTGAGGAGTTAAACAGCCATGACGTTTGCTGCTGATGCCTGTCTGCAACGTGTGGAGAATAAGGCCTTGCAGAGCAAGTCAACACTCTCTAAAGCAGGGGTGGGCAATTTTTTCAGCTGGAGGGCTGCTTAATAACCTCTGGCGAGCTGTTGAGGGCTTGACAGGTGCCCTGTCGCCTGATTGTCATCTTGGGACAGGAAATCACACCCCTAATCTCTGTCTTTTGTCATCAGAAGTGCTCCCTCTCCCCCCTTTGCCCCTGGAAGTACTGCTTTTGGGAGGGGGTTGCCATCTTGGAACTGGAAAAATAAAACAAATCGTATACTAAAAATTAAACATCTACTATAACATATTTACATTTTATTTCAAAAAATATTTTTGTCCTGATATACTTATGTTTGCATAATGCATATAGAGGTGATAGCATAATAGCCCAAAATAAAGTCTTACTCTTGGATATTGTGTGTGGGGGTTGTGGGGCAGGGGTGGGTGTGGGGGATGTATGGGATTTGTGGGGCAGTGTGTGTGAGTAGCGGAGGTGAGGCATTTCTGGGGCTCCTGAGTGCATTTAACTTGGTATCCCCTGCCTCCATGGTGGGTAGGAGACCTTGAGTTTGCCTGTGAGTGTCTTCTTCACAAGGTTGTTGAAATTGCCGGGGACACCTGTTGGGACAGATACAATTACACAGGCAGTCAGTGAGCCACCATAATGTAGTCCAAACCAGCAAGTCAGTTGAATAGAAGCAGAACTGCAAGTTCAATAAATACACTGCAAACACACAGCTT
>NW_017729013.1:4127395-4173565 GCF_001723915.1 Gavialis gangeticus | reverse complement strand
GCTTATGGGCCATGGCAGGCAGAGCCCCCCAGTGGTGCGTGGCTCCAGCTGAATCCTGGGAGCTGCACATGCTGGAAGCCCTACATGAAGGCATGGAGCCAGCCCAACCTGATTGTGCTAGGGTAACCACCCATCTCATATTGCATGGGACATGCCTGGAATGGGATCATCAAGTCCCAGTTCCAGGCTGCATGCCTCTAGGACAGCATTTGTCTCAGATTTGCAGCATCATGCAGGGATTTGGGTTCCTCTTTGCAGGCAGGCAGTGTTCCAGCCTGCAAGGGGCTGCTTGGGGCTTCTAGGAGTGGGACATGGGGGAGCCATCTGCATGTGTGCCTGCACACAGGTGCGCGTGGCCAGGAAAGAGCTAGATAGTGTGGAGGGCAACTGCCTGCAGGTAAGCCTATGGGGGGTGCATGGGAGCTTGGGGCTGGGGAGTGGGACAGCCATGGGTGGCTCATCTTGGGAGTATGGATAAGGGCAGCTCCCTGCTGCTGCACACACCCCCTGGGGAATTATGGGGAGGCACGTGTCCCCCAGATTTGTGTGCAGGGCAGGGGCAGATGTGAGCTGCTCATTGCAAGCTCAGGGCTCCCTGCCCTGCTGCCCTCCCCCTGGGAGTCCTGACCTGCCATGGCAATGCTTCCCCTACCCACCTGGCAGCAGCTGGGGCAGTGGCAGCATGGAGTTGTGTCCCCTGCTACTGCCAAGTGGGCAGGGGGTGTGTGGCTGGTGCAGGGCTCCCAGGGTAAAGGCAGCAGGGCGGGAAACCTGTATCTGCCCCCTACCCCACTCAGCTCTTCTCTGGCCATGCCACTGGTGGGTGGGTGTGGGAAGTGGGCGTGTTGTCCCGCCTTTACATTTTAAAAAGGTGATCACCCCAGATGGCACGCAGCTCCTGCCTGCGGTGCTGTGAACGGCTCTGTGCCACCACGTGCAGCTCCTGGGATTCAGCCAGAGCCACGTGCCACTGTGGGGCTCTGCCTGCCATGGCCCAAGAGCCTGCCATCTGCAGCTGGGGCTGTGTGTTGTGGGGGGGGGAGCATGTGGCAGGGGGACCCATGGCAACCCACACACCCCGCAACTACTCACACACACCGCCACCCCCACTATCCTGCAAGCAGGAGCTCCTCTCCCCACTTACCAGCCGGTCAGTTGTGCACCCTCCCACTCAGTGCATCCACATAAAGCTGGAGTGCCGAGAGCCCCATGGAGGTGGAAGCATGGATCCTGCCCAGTCCAGTGGCACGTGCCCTCTGAAAGCCCACTTCCTGCTGGCTTTAAAAGGGTAGCTGCGGGCTGGTAATAATTGTTTTCTGGATGGCCCCCATGGGCTGGGTAGAATGGCCTGGCAGGCCAGATCCAGCCCACGGGCTGTATTTTGCTGAACCTTGCTCTAAAGGGACTGGCCATGTTAATGTGGACAAGACAAAAACAACGGTCGTATATAAGACAGCTCTGCAGACTCAAAAGGGAGCAGCAGGAGAGTGGACAATGTGGGCAGCCTTGCCATCATATTAGTTTTAGTCTGATCTCAGAAACCTGCATGGACAGACAGCCTTGGGCACCATAAACCTGATAGGAAGTGACAGATACCTCCCTAGCAATGAAAATCAGGCTGCTCAAGACCATGCATGTTCTGGATCCTGCTCTCTGACTCTGGATTGTGAGAAGACTGATGCACAAAGACTGCTGGCCTCTGGAAGGAGATGTTCCAAACAGTTGCTTGTGGCCAGGTGGTGAATGCATGTCAGAAAGAAGACAATGAGAAAAAAGATTTTGAGCAACAGAGATGGTCGCTGATGTGGCAATGAAGAGAAACCTCCAGCTGTTTGGCTTCATTTGCTCAGTGCAGGACATTACACCTGCCAATGTGCTATTCACTGTGGTAGGGACTGGCAGACCATGAGGGGAATGGGTAAATGGCATAACAGTGATATAGCAGGTGTCTAGAAAAATTATAGGCTGACGTGCAGGACAGAATGTAACACACAACTGACCCCCGTGGTCATTAAACAGATGTAAGGAACGAATGAGGTGAAGGAGGGAATTATGTGGTCCCAATCTCAGGGCTTCCAAAACCCTGTATTTACTCCAGACTGAGAGGTGCTGCCATTCCCTGTTCATTTCAGTTTCTTCTGTGGGCACCACCGCTATAGATATCATCAACAGCGTCTGAAACAGGGGTGGCTGAACATACCAATTTACTTTGCACAAAATCAGACGGATGACTTCTACGTGGGCCATATTGTGGCCTTTACATTTCTCCTGTTGCAAGACTGAAAGATAGGCTTTAAAACATGGGTGACCGGTGCTGCCTTAGCCAGGGAGGCACATGCCCCCACAGTTACCAGTAAGCAGCGGGGGGGGGTTGTCGATTCCACTGACCGGTGTAGGTGGTGGGGGGACTCCGATCGCAAGGCGGTTGGTCATTGCAGCTGCTTCTGGAAGTGGTTGTGGTGCTTGCAAGGGGGGCATGGCACTCCCACTCCCCAGCCGGCGCTTGCAGGGGGGGCACCGGCACTCCCGCCTGCCCATCGCCTAAGCAGCAAGTGCAGCTGGTCAGGCGGTGCATGTGCACCCCCTATTCATTGCCACTGCTTTGAAATATGGCAAATGCCTTTCTTTTTGTTTTTCTGCAAATGCCTAACTTTACCCTTTGGGCTAAGTTGTCCTCAGTGACCATGAACTTCTGTTCTTTTCAACAGGAGCCAGCAGCATTACACTCTTGTCATTGATTTTTGTGTCTCTCTGTACTAATTAGATATGTTACTGCTAATCTTTTGTAGTCACCATGGAAAATAGGTGGAGAGCTGGTGGTGATACTCAAGGGTTCAATATTGAATTAAAAAAAGGCAACATTATCACTTCTGGGACAATGCACACGCACAAGAAGCAGATGTTGTTGTAATGTTTAAATCAATAAAGCTGCCTTGGCTTTTGTTTTTACTTCAGTATCAACGGGATTTATAAAAACTCTCATCCTTCTTTCTCGTGTTTGCCATAGAAAGGGCTGATCGATTTCTCTGGGAGAAACTGGGAAAAAGGAAGTAAAAACCCCAAATAAATAAAAATATTGATGTCTTCAAATCTCAGCTGTATGGCTTCCTGGAAGGTGCCTGTTAGCTAAACACAAGTGGCTGGGCTCAGGACAGGAGAGCGGGGTGAAATTTGCTGAAGGAGGTCAGAGCAAATGATCTTAACAGGCCCTTCTAGTCCTGATCTATGACATATCCTGGTAATGTTCCTTTGGAGCTGAAGATAGCACTCACCATTAAAAGGAGTAGGGGGCAGGAAGTAAGAAATGGGGTTGGACAAAACCTCTTAATTTCTCCATCATTATGTAGGATTGTAAACTGTCGCTATGGAAGCACCTGCCACGCACAAATATAGAGGGAGAACGAGCATCTGTACTGAGGAGCTCCAGAATAGTTAGAAAGAAAATACCTGTTCCGCATAAAAGGGGCTATAATGATTACAAGTCTCAAATGACTGAGATTAATACATACTGATATGTAAAAAGAAAAGCTCCTTTTTTTACTGGTCCATCGAGGCAGCCCATAACTTTTTTTGATTTCCAAGCTCTTATCAGAAATTGAAGTGACATATGGAATTAAAGTTGAAATACAGCCTTGTGGAACATTTTGTCAGTAGGGAAAAAAAATCACATATGACGAAGCTGCTGAATATTTGGCATCGATACCAGCACCATCTTGCGAGCACTGGCAAAAGCCATTACTGCCCAAATTTCAGCACTGTCTCACTGAAGTATTTTGTATGCCTAAATTTGTCCCCATTCCAAATATGGATTGGTCTCTTATGGGAGAGTGTATTCAAATAAGAATTCATTGCTTGGCTACTGTGGAAGCTAATTCCCTAGAAGTTAGGGTGAAATCATCCTGTTGTAGAGTGAAGCTCTTGCACGTACCAGATTTTGCAGGATGTTCCAAATTTTTCTTGAATTAAACTAACTGTTCTATTGCGTCCCTGAGAGGGAGAGTCTCCTCTTCCAAATCTGCTGCCCAAAGCCAAAAGCGAAATGCGCTGAGCTGGGAGCCAGTAGACATTGAGCATTAATCTGCTTTCTCTTTACTTTTGTCTATATTGCTGTGCATTTGGAACTGTTAGCATACAACAAGATTTCATGCCCTCCCCTAGAATACAGTCAACTGTGATTTCTCTTATTCAGAAAGGAATTAACTTGTGAGGTTGTGTGAGGCCACTTCCAGTACAGCTGGGAATAACATTTGCATTGGTAATGGTGCAGATCCAAGCTGCATTCACTCAGCCATGCTGCAGCTCAGCATGAATGTGCAAAGCAATGGCTTGGCAACTGCGCTGTCTGTAGCTTCTGCTCTAACACAGACCTTGCTTCCCTCCCAAAGCTGGGAAAAAATCCCAGGGCTTTCTTCTCTCTTGTCTGTCTTGCCAAACACTGACAGAGCTCATGTAGGCTAGGGAAAGAAATTACACATACACTGGTATAAATGATTGGAAACTGGTTCAAATCTGTAACACAGCAGAAGTTCAGTGCACATAAGATGCTTTCAAAATGGCCAAAAGTGGTTTAAGATAAACCTGGATGGACGAGCCAACAATGTGCCCTTGTTGCAAAGAAGGCTAACAGCACCCCAGTCTGCATTAGTAGGAGTGTTGCCAGCAGATCGGGGGAAGTGATTCTTCCCCGATATTCGGCATTGCTGAAGCCACATCTGGAATATTGTATCTAGTTTTGGGACCCCCGCTACAGAAAAGATGCACATTGGATTAACTGAAAATACAAAGATACAAATTGGAGAAAGTCCAATGGAGGACAGTGAAAATGGTGAGGGGGCTGCGGGACACGACTTCTAAGGAGAGGATGAAGCAAGTGGGTTTAGTCTGGAGGAGAGAGCTGATGGGTGATTTAATAGCAGACTTCAACTACCTGAAGTGGGGTTTGAAAAATGATGGAGCTGGACTGTTCTCAGTGGTGGCAGATCACAGAACAAGGAGAAATGGTCTCAAGCTGCAGCCAGCAAGGGAAATTTAGGTTAGATATTAGGAAAAACTTTCTCACTAGGAGGGTAGTAAAACACTGGAACAAGTTACCCAGGGAGGTGGTGGAATCTCCATCCTTGGAAGTTTTTAAGACCCAGCTAGAGAAAGCCTTAGCTGGGATGATTTAGTTGGGGCTGGTCCTGCTTTGAGCAGGTTGTTGGACTAGATGTGACCTCCTGAGGTCTCTTCCAACCCTAATTTTCTGTGATGTAGTATCCAACTTAACTTATTTAGGTTAAATTGGTTTGTTTAACTTTTGTTCCAGATCCCCTGCAGATTCAAGTTAACTGACAGTCCCCCAGCATCCTAGGATGCTTTACACTTCTCCTGCAAACCCCACATCACAGGGTGGGCAGGCTAGCCTTGGCTCAAACTGTCTGCTCCAGCGTAGCAGGGAGGTGTGGTCTAGAGCCCCCTGGCTTCTGGCCTGAGCCACTGCAGGCATGTGGCTGCATTTCTGGACTCAAAAGTGATTGTGTGTTCACTTGCTTATTGGTTCAACCTGTGAAGATTGAATCAATTCAGCCTCGGGCTTTTTGACTGTTTGTACGGAGCCGTTAAGTCCCCCTGTAGTGACTGAGGTACTACAACTGTTCGACAGGGATGCTAAAAGAGATGGCTGGGGTAAAGAGCTATACTTTTAGTTATACTTATAGGGTGCAGCCCCATGAGCATGCATGTGCAGTTTGCGGTGCTGCAAACCACGTGCACCGCACAGGCATAGGTCTGGAGCGCAACAGTTTTTTTGACATCAGGAGATCCATGTGCAGAAAAAAGCAGGACGACACATGTGGCTGCAATGTGCTGTCTGAAACTCGAGCCTGGCTGGCCAGAGCCATACTCTGGCTGCTGGCCAGGCTCCACGTGCCCAGGTGGCCACCACTTTATCTCTGGGAGACCCCTAGGACTCCAGGTAAGGCTGCTGGGGCCAGCCCAGGTGCTGGCCCCAACCTTCCCTACCCCACTCAGGGCAATCTGCCATGTGCCAGAGCATGCATGTAGGGACATGCCCAGGGACAGCTAGCAGTGGCACAGATATGTGCTGCTGCTATTTGCGCCCGGAGAAATGCATATTCCTGCTCATGGGGACATGCCCATAGAGTACAGAATTGCCTATATCACAACAGTCTGCTCTGCTTGTCTGCAAAGACAAGGTTGCAATCCTGGTTATGCCCAATATGGAGCATATTCCTTGTTTCCTCTGATGCAATTTTTCTCTCCAGTTTTTCTTGCAAATCCCATTTTTGGAAAATTCATAGTGAGAAAACATCCTTAAAAACAGCTTTACAATAATTTGTATTTATTTATTTATTTATAGAAAACCCACTATTATAACACACCAGTTAAGCACAACAAACCACAGGCATCCCACATTTTGGTTATGTATTGCACAATCTGATTGATTGCGTCACATGTGCATGGTAAGAAGTATGAGGGGGGAGGGTTAAAACAACTCCCAGCCCTTGAAATAGAGGCCTCATGGGGAGAAGGGGAAAGGTTTGGAAGGAGGCACAGGGGAGCGGTAATGAGCAAAGTAATGGAAAGCAAACTACCCTCCTTTTGCATTAGCTCTTGGCACTAATCCTGTGCTCCCAAGGTATAATTTGCTCCCATGTAGCTCATTGTCATAGTCCACTTTAGCAGCCCCGTCTGCAGCCTACTATTCCATCCTACAAAACAGAGTACTGTCAAGCCCTAATTGCCAGGTTCAGTAATAGCCGCCAACACATATGGGCTTTTAAGATTTCCCCAAATAATGGGTTTGAATTATTGGTGCACTGTAGGATGTGCCCATTTCCTCCGTGCAGACAGTTGCAATCTGTGCGCGTATTGCTGTATCTCTAAACCTCTTCTTATTTAATACCACATGGAAGGCAGATTTTCTGAGAACCTTTTAAGGGCTGTGGAGTACTGTAAGTGTCCCTTTTATTCCCCTATGTGATTATTGTAATGCTGCCCTGTCTGTGGTGTTTCTCCCTTTCAACAATATTACCCAGCTTTCCACAGAGCTTATATTGAAAGCACTTTTCAAATGTTCATCCACTGTTTAATCCTTTACCTATATACCACTCTCCCTGTCTTCTGTTCTGTTCACTGGGCTGTGCCTTGTGCTACCATCGTCTGTCTCTGTCTTTCTTCCCCTGGCAACTCCACTTTGCATGACTGCATCTGTGAGGGCCTCTCGTTCTGTTTTTCTTTGCTGCCTAATGCACTGATGTTGACTTGGTGTGTGTTAAACCCACCTGGACTACGGGGCTGAACAACTTACCTTTGTATCCCCTCCTCAGTTGTTAGGCTCATCAGATTGTGTCTGGGACTGGCCAGGAATATTTAATCAAATCCACATCCATGTGTGTGGGGTTTTTTCCCCCCCTTCAGTATGGAGTTTCAGGAAAATGAGTTATTTTAGCACAAATCTGGACATGTGTTAGCTCCCCTGATGTCTTTTTGGAGTTGTAGTTTGGGTGCATCATAACTTCACTCCTGATGGGCCAGAGTCTTGATCAGATCACCTCTTCCATGACGATGCATTTCAGTGTCCTCACTGATGTTGCTACAGCAATATTCCCTGGGAGTCTCAATATTTCCTGGGAGTCTCATTATTGCTGTACCTCTAGGGAGATGTTATGCAGTCTGTGATCCCAAGAAGGGACAATGATGTGGCCCAATTCCAGCTCCCATGAGATACCAGAGAAGCTCAGGTAGATGCGATTTAATGGAGACCTGATTCAAAAGGGAGCATGTTAGCATTTCTGAAAGGAAAATGTAAAACTCTTATCCATCCAGAAAAATATTTAATAAGCATATTTAAATAAGGACATTTAAATAAGGCTATTTAAATAAGGATACCAAGGATATTTAAATAAGGACAGCTTTGTCCTCGTTTGGCTGAAGGAGAAATCTTGAAATACTACAATTTCCCACAAAACAGAAATTCTGATTTCTCACACAGCTCTAATTAGGACTGAATGAAGAAGTATGGGTGGTGGCAGTAAATTGAAGTGCAGATGTCTTTCTGCTCAGTCTCCAGGCATGTGAGAAAGGGGAAGAAATATGGTCTCGTGGTCACAGGACTCTGAGTCTATAGATGGAGATGCCACTTCTGCCACTGCCACTCAAATACCTCTGTGGCCCTGGGCAATTCATTTAACCTCTGTGCCTCAGCTTTCTAAGGGGGAGGCATATGTGCCTTGCTAATAAACTAGCTGTTCTCTCTCTTCATGGAAATAATACCAACAATAATGTTGGCAGATTCCTAAGAAGATGTGGTCCACAGAAGCCTGGGAACCTCCTGGCTATATCTGAGAAATGTAATCAGTGTGTCATTCTCTCTGACTATTATTATACCCAAACTGCACCCCTGTTAAATAAAGTCCAGCTCCCTCTGTCATATGAACTTGTTATTACCTGGATTAAATCTGTCTAGACATTTCACCTAGCTTGTTATGGATTGATTCAGAGCAAAATTGCTATTCAATTACTGACTGTAAAAATTGCTTGTAAAAAGGCCCCTGTATGATAGCTTTGTTGCATACCTCTATTTATGGCTATCTAGCTAATATTGTCTCCATCTTCTGATCAAAACTCTATTTACTTGATTGCTGCAAAGCTCCAGGAGCTAGATAATTTTTCCAGGTTGAAATGACTTGTTGAATCTGTTCTGGTCTCTGACACTTCTTTTCTTTTCTTTTCTTAATCCAAAACTGGGGTTCTAAACATGTGCATAGGATTAAAATCAAATCCAATTAGAACTGGGGCCTATACAAGCTAATTAACTAGTGACTTATGAAAACACGGATGCATTATTGAGGGTGGTACAGAGAGTATGCTGTATTTTCTTATATACAACATAACCCATAATAAAACATGGACCTTATTTTTGAAAGGCAGGATGAAGAAAGAAGATATGTCCTGGAGAGCCTTTTCTGGGAGAAAGGGCTGAGAGAGAGAGTAGCTAGACAGTCCTGAATGCAGCGGGTGCAGCTTTACTTACCTGTTCTTCTGGCAGAGGTTGAAGTAGCAGAAGCTGTTGTTACCATATTTCCTCGATTATAATGCACGCCCCAATTGCCAGCAGCTGAATTTTAGAAAAAAAAAGTTGTGCATTATATGTGAAAATAGTCAGTAGGTGTAATAATGGCGAAAAGGTCGAATGGAAGGAAGTCAGGGTGACATTAAGGGACATGTGAAGCTAGTCAAGACCTGACCAACTAGTAGTAACTTTGTTGGTTATTATTTGTGTTTCTATTTAGTTTGACTACAGTCCAAGGAGATTCTTAGAGTGTTTTCTGACTCAAGTGCATATATATAGAAAATTAAAGGAGAAAAAGAACCTCCCTGCACTGTGCTCATATGTGTGGATGATAGTGAGGTTAAAAGGATAGCAAGAAAATAGTGAGAAACCGAACTGGAGTGTTCCCTAGAAACTGGAAGACAGTGGGAATGGGGAAAGTTAAAGGGAGACTCATAATCATTAGAAGGTGAAATTCTTAGGTTGTAAAACAGTTTTTGATGACAATGATGAGGCCTCTGACCTCTAATGTGGGCCTTGACTCTTTTTTGGTAAAGCTGTGTTAGGTGCAGATCATAAAGGTGGCCCCTGGCTCACAAAGCTGATTGGGCAGGAAACAACAATAGGACAGAGACAGGCATGGGTAGCGGAGGGAAATTGTGTTGATAGCCATCATAGCCAGAGGTTTCAGCACATCTGTGGCTTGATGGGTGCTCCTCAGTCTCAAATAAGTGTCCAAGAAGAATTGTCTGGCAAAGAAGGCCACGGCATCAAGAAGTTTGTGACCCATAGAGCTTGCGTTGGATTAGTGGGCAAGACCATTGGACCGGGGCTTCGGTGACCTGAGTTCCAGCCCCTGTTCTGACTCTGAGCTACTCTGTGACCTTGGGCAAATCCCTTTGCCTGTCAGTGGATCTTCCCTTTCCCAATCCTGTTTGCTCCGCTATTTAGATTGTAGGTTTTTTGAAGCCTGGGACCATCTCTCAGTAAGTTTTTGTACGGCACAACAGCTATTACTCCACTCAGGACACCTAGTTGTGGCTGCAATAAAAAGAACAATGATGATGCTCCCTGGGGAGCAATCGTTCATGGGCGTAGATAGCTTAAGGGGAATTTTGTACCTACTTACTGTGGTTTGCTGTCAGTAAAGCATACTCTGGTTCCTCTTATTTTTAAGTTCACAGTGCCGTGTACTCTGTGATATTCCAGGTTTTATTTTTGACACGGAGAAACACAGTATGATATGCTATGATAATATTCACCCTTGCTCATGAAGGTTGCCATGTGTTATGCTTTAGAGCCAAGCCTATTTCCATCCTTGTGATACCTAGGTTGTTCTAGCCAATGTTTCCTGCGCTTCAAGTTTTAATAAACCCCATTCCAAGTAGCCTTTTGTTCCAGACTGTGTGTGTGTGTGTAATCTCTTTATTATGCCTGGCCTGGCTTGCTGAGCACATCAATAAACCTGGCGGTGTGTCATGACGACTGCTTGTATCGCCTGACAATAATTGGAACAGAGTTAAATAAAATCAGTGTTTTGTCTTCCCTTAGATTGGACTCATCAGCAGATGGGGAATGCTGCCATTCTTTGCTTGGTTTTGGCAAGCACCTGCATGGCTGACAGTCCCCTGCTATGATAGAAAGAGATGGTTGAGTGAGATTCAGGGAAGAACTCCTAATACGTCATTTACTTCTGTCGCACTTGGAAGATGGTTTGATTTGATCATCCTAAATTGATTTTTTCAATCTTAAAGGAACTGACTTTATTACCAATCTCCTGCTTTGACATCTGCGTAGCTAAATATGAGCATTTTTGGAATATGCAAACCCAAATCAAAGTATATCATTCCCTTTGAAGCTTACAGCCTCCTGCTTTCTCTCTTCTTCCTTCCCCCCCACCCCCCACTTTAATATTCAACCTTCTGTAATTGTATCTCTGAAATTTTCAGCCTAATTGGAAGTGTTGAAGGAACAAAGCAAATATTTATATTGCACAAATGCCACTCGATGTGATTAGTTAAAAGGAATCTCTTTAAAATTTAATGTGTATATTAAAACACATGCGTGCGTAGGCCAGTGGAATAAATAGTGAATTTAGGTAATCGGAGATGCTTCCAGGCTCTTAAAAGGACATTTTCTGGGATGGCAGTGCGAAATGGTGGGAAGTGGGGCAATATTTTCTCCAAATGGCCTGGGATTCTGTATGCATAGAGCAGAGCTACTTTTGTTCCAGGACTCTCTCAGGTTTTGATTTTCCAGGTTACTAAACAGTCCTCTTTGGATCTTTATCTCTTAGCATAGCTCATGTCAGGGAAGGAAAGACCAAAAGGAAATAATAGTTACAGAGCTAGCTCATGGTTTCAACTCTATGTCCACAGAAGGGAGCAAGAGCCGTCACCTGTTATCTTGGGCAGGGTCTGCTCAGAACTTGGCTGCTGCGGACATGCTCGTTCCCCAGCTGTGGACACTTGGCTTTCTGCTTCTGCTAACTCATGGGAACGACTACGATGGCATAGGGGCCTGTTAGATTTTGCTACTGCTGCAGCCATCCCTTCCTCGCAAGAAAGTGAGAAGCAGGGAATCGTGAACTGGGTGTGTGCAGGGCTTTTGGGCAGTGACTCCCCACACTGGGCTGCATCCGATGTCCTTGCAATTATGAGAGAGGTGGACAGCATGGCGGGGCAGGTGGGACCATGTAAGCTGTGTCATTGACTGGGACTTGAATACTGGGTCCTGAACACCCTGAGGGAACCGGCATCTGCCAGGCTGCCTGGAGAGAGAGAAAATGACTTTGGGGGAGAGAAGTGATTTCATTTCTGTTTTGCTCCTCTTACCTACGCTCAATCATCCTTTTCAGGAGTTTGAGACGTGCACATTTAGAGATCTTAATCAAACATTTCTTCCCCCCCACCTCCAGTTTGATTTTTTTCCCCCTATTTTCAGTAAACGTTGGTTCTGTGAGATTACCATGGTACAGGAGATTGCATACGGGCATCCCTAGAGAGGAAAGGACCCTTAACCTCTATGAATTATGAAGGTTTTCTGGAACCTACAAATGCCTGCACACTAGTCGCAGTTGAGGATCCCGAACAGAAGATGATTTTCCTACTGACTGGTGCTGCTATCAGGCTGTGGCAGGCAAACACAAGGGGAAAGGGGGAAATAAGAGCTGGCAGACTTATTGGTCAGACCAGACAAAGCCCCAAATCCTGGGATATAATTTAGACCTCAGCATAAATGTACTCTGTAGATGAAACTATCACCAAATGTTACAGGACCTCAGTAGAGCTGAATAATCAGATGCTAGTATGTTAGATATGTTCATGGTGCATTTGTGTTTCAAGGAGACTAGAAATTAGTTTTGGAAAAAACCCCCAAGCCAGTAGTTAATTGGGTTTGGCTTCCATTTTATACGAACCACCAAAGGTCTGGGTTGGGAGGAAGAGGGAGGAGAAAGGACAGGGCAGGTATTGGGTAAGATTTTAAGTGTTAACAAGTGGTAGGCAAGCTGGTGTAGTTTCATTTTTGCAAAACTTCAATTATTTTTTGACGGTGAAACACCGGAAGTAGGGCAAATTCAGATCTGAGCTGTTTTTCATGCCACCAAAGTTTAGAGGAAACGAGAGAGAGGACAATACCTAGTTAGGCACAGTTGTGCATGTGTGTAATCTGAGCTTCACAATACTAATATGCACACACACGCCTGGAAAAGTAGGATCTGACCTCAATATACCACTGCAATAAATACTCAGAGCTTGTACCTGGCTCCTATGACCCTGTCCCTCAAACACTTCTGTAGGGCTTCATAAGTAAATCTGCACAGTTGTTTAAATGTTTGCATAATTGATTTCTAATGTGTTTGCATCCTTCTGTTTCCAATTACCATTTCCCAAGCATAGAATATGCTTATAATGCTGTCTTGTCTAAGCAAGGAACATACCTGGGGCTGTTGGGTTTCTCCAGGAAGATGAGCAGTCTCTTCCCCAGTGGACCAGAGTCCCCAGCCATCTCCGAGCTGCGCAATACACTCTGAAGGAAAAATCCCGCAGTCAAGATTCGCCCTACCTTCTCATCAGTCAGTTTGAAAAGATAATAACATTGAATCAACAATATTGAATGTGATTTGGTGTTACGGCTGAGAAAGTCACTGTAAATGTCGGAGTTAAAAGAATACTTTAGCAAAATCCCTGGAGTGTGAGAGAAGGTTCAAGGAGCCACATAATGTGTTTGTAACCAGTGTTTTTTTCCCTTGGATCCTCTCCTAATGTAGCCTTGGGAATTGCTGAACAGCACAGCATTCTTCCACTTTGCTTTAAATGTTAAAGCACTTCTTCTCTCTCTTTTTTTTAAAGCTAAATCTAAAGGAAACTTGGTCATAAATCGATGTACAGTCATAGGTAAAGACCCATTAAACAGGCATACTACTGGAAAAAAGGTCTACATTGAACAGTATTTCCATTCTGGATACAAAGCATTTCAGCTCAGCTAGAAATGGAAGGCTTTTGAGGAGTTTGAGCAACGAGTTGAAAATACTAACATTTCCCCTGTCCACTTTAACAATGTGTTATCGTCAAGAAGGGTGTTGAGAGGCCCCACTCTTTGAAGCAAGGTAATGGCTTTGATTCAGCAAAGCCTTCTGTGTAACTATAAATACGTGTATTTACATTAATTTTTATTCATCAGAATCTTCTAGTGTATGCTTAACATCAGTGCATTAATTTATGAACACCGGCATGGTATTAAACAACAGCAACCGAGTAATGTCAGGCTCCTGGGACTACAGTAAAATGTCTGGGTATTTGCAAAATGGCGATGGCGCTTGAGATTGCCTTCTTTCTGATTATACGACTCTGTTGTGTCCTGGGGAAACTGATTCTTAGTACCACAGGCATGTGCATTTAGGGGTTACAGAAGTGCTCCCCTGGCACTTCACAGTGGCTTTGAAGGCAAAGCAGTTTTACAGATTAGATCTCCTAGCTTTGGGCGCCAAGGTCTAATCATATTTTTCAGTAACGTTTCTAAATGGTGTTGTATTTAGTCCAATTTCAGGCTTAAATCTGACTCATTTCGAGCCTCTGTAATCTCTTTGTTTATTTGGACGTGTCACCTTTGGTCCCCAGATATGCACTAGATAAAACCCAGATATACTCAGCCAGAATTTACTCAGGTTCCTGATTTCCTGTAGGTTACTAGAGATGAGTATATTTTACTACATTACAATGCAGCTGTTGAGTACTGCATGACTTCGTGGGAGACCATAGTACAAGGAGGCAGAAAACCATAGAGTGGGAAGGGCTTTAAACATTATCTAGTTCAACCCCCCTGCATCGATGGAAACAGGCTGTGAGACAAATGGCTATCAAACCTCTCAAAAACTTCCCATGAAGGTGATAGCACAATTTCCCGAGGCAGCTTTTCCCACTGCCTTGCTCTTCTTCCAGTTAGGAAGTTTTTCTTGAGCTGGAATCTGCTTTGCTGCAGTTTATACCCATTGCCTTGGGTCCTGCTTTCTGTGATAAGGGAGAATAGTTGTCCTCCCTTTTCTTCATGGCATCCTTTCAAATATTTGAACGCTCTTATCTTGTTTCTCCTTATGCTCCTTTTCCCTGACTACATGTATCTTGTTCGCTCAACTCTTCCTCGCACTGCTTGCGTTCCAACCCCTTTTTCATCTTTATTGCTCACCTTTGGCTCCTCTCTAGTTTCTGTACATCCTTCTTAAAATGGACGTAGAGAGAACAACAGCAGAAATGTTCAGCTCTAAGACGCTGTCATTCACATATGTATACATGTGTACTGATGTCCATTTCTTCCTTCTCTGATTGAGACAGAAATTATTTGCGCCATATTAGAAAGGCCATTGTTTATTGGAGCAATTATTTTTCCACAGCTATGGTTTTAAAAAAAAAAAAGTGGTGTAGGCAGGAGGAGGCTTTTTATTGATTTCAGTGCTATCCAATGTTTTGCATTGACAGAGCAGAAAATACAATAAGGGAGGTAAGAGTGGTAAATCATAGAGATGGCTTTGTAATTGCTTAGCCGTATTGTAAGGATTGGTGGCCCGACCTAATGCATTCTTAATCTTTCATTACAATATACGGATGCTGCTCAGTTAAATGGATTTCAGCTAAAGTAGAATTCTCTAATTAGACAATAATATTGGAGAAATTGACCATTATCTCATAGTTATTGAATTTTCAGGCAGCCTATATCAGCACATGCTCTTACCAGTTGGTCTTTAAACATGGAAATAATGTACCTAGAGATTATTGTTCAAAACTATTTTCAATAGTCTAATAGCTTTTTAATTTTTTTAAATAGCTTATATTCATCAGCTGGAGCACAGGGTAATCAGATTGACTCAATCAGCACAGTTGTTTGGTCCCTCTTAGCTAATTACAGGTTGTATTCAGATATTAAACTGGCGGGGAAGCTATGATTTCTTTGTTGATAATCTCATAAGCAGCCGCTTATGTGGTCATTGAGCTAGGGATATGGCGTTCTCAAACAGGCAAAAAGTTATCCTAATGTGGATTGAATGAACCGATGAAAGGATATCTCCTGGTGGTTGGTGGGTGGCTTGAGTGTTCTCTCTAAACTGCAGCATTTAGCAGCCACGGTGTGTGTCTTCCCCTGGGCTGACATTGTGCAGTAAGATGAGGTATGAATTTACAATGCACTCCTGGATACTCTTAGGTTGGAAACAGATATTACCTTTGTGGTGTCACGACAAGCAAACAGACATTTATACCCCTTGCCACACTATGCATGATGAAAATTTGTAGTGACATAGGTTGTATCAATTTGTGCTGCTTTATTGTGGCAGACATCTGCTAGGTTTATGGTGGGAGACTGAGGGCAGCTCAGAGCTGCTCAGTAGGGCTGTGCAAAGCTTTGGTCCCTGATTTGATTCGGTGGAGATTCGGTGGCCGAATCTCTGAATCCAGATCGAATCAGAGGACCCTTTAATCTCTCTGAATCGGATTGGAACCCTCCGAATCGATTTGCAAAGATAGAGACAGGTTTAAGTGTTTTCTCTACATACTTCTAGGTAGCAGGGGCTTGTGAACACTGTGATGCTGGGGTGCGTGGAGTGTCTTGCAGAAGCGTGGGGGGGGCGGGTGTTGCTAGTGTGCTCATCAGCAGACCCAGAAGTGAACCAGAAGCACTTCTGATCCTTCTCCGGGGAGTGCATGGGGGCCCCCCCATGCCTCCCTGGCTTGGCGACTGGTGCCTGCTGGGTGTGGGGGGACACCCAGGGTCCCCCCCCCCCCGTGACCAATCACCGAGGCGGAGGGGGGGGCCCACAGTGCTCCCCGATGGACTGGAAGTACTTGCAGACCACTTCCAGGTTCACCGCCTAGCACGTGGTGGGCCCCTAGCATTCCTGCTGGGGTGCAAGGAGCATCCCACATCACAGCATTCACAAGCCACGCTGGTACCTTGAGGTATGTAGAAAAAACATTGAAAGCTGTGTCTATGTCTGAATTGCTGATTCTCCAAATTAACATTGAATCTTCAGATTCGGATTCAGCTGAAACAAATCAGGGACCATGATCTGAATCAAAGAATTGAATTGCTGTTCCTGATTTGGGCTGAATCTGAATCCGTATCGAATAGACCCCACTTCGCACACCCCTACTGCCCAGGCTCTTCAGCCACCCTGGCCAGGTGCTCCCAGTGCTTGAGGGTCCCAATTCTGCATGCCCTGGGAATTCCTATGCAGGATTGTGCCTCTGGAGTCCTAGGAATGCCCTCCCAGCCCTCCTCTCTTACAGAGACACACTCTGATTGTCTGGGGTGCATCTCTGTAAGAGAAACACATGTCCTGCAAGATCAGGTCCCTGCCTCGTGAAGAACAATGGGCAACATGCGTTTCACTCAACAGATCAGCTGTGGTGAGAGACATCCTTGTATAGCTGAGCCACTTGATTTGGCAATGTCTGTTTACACCATTCATGCACAGTCAGTGCCAAGTGGCTTATTCCAGTGTCAGTGGTACTCCGCCTATCACAAAGGTATTCTGAGAGCTTGTCATTTCTGGCTTTTCTCTAGACTCAGCACTGGCATAGCTGAGTACCCAAGAACCACTGGTGACTTAACATCCTTGTAAGGAAGAGAAATATCTAATTGTATAGGAAATCGATGCACAATGAGCTTGTATTTATTGTCTATGCTATAGCAGGATCTAGACAGAGACTGGCATCCAGCTGTGCTAAGAATAATATGGCATAACAGTTCCTGTCCCAAAGAGCTCACCTGAAACAGAAAAAATAGATAAAAATTGGGAGGGAAAGCAAAGGGACTTGCTCAAGGGTAGTGGCCAAGTTAGGACTCAAATGCAGGTCTCCTGGGTCTGAGCCCTTTCTGTTAGGCTGCGCTCCTTCTCTGTGGTTCAGTGACTTGGTGAAGGTAACAGTCAACAGCAGAGGGGAGAGTAGAAGCCCTGTCTTCTGACTTCCAGATCAGTCTTTATGATAAAATATAGCAAGTCTACCAGCAGACTATGGTCTTTAAAGCAGAAAGAAATTTAGGCACTAAACTGACCGTGTTACTCTGTCTATGTAAAACTGATGTTAATTAGAAACGTCTTCAAAGCATGATGGGAGACCATTGTATTGCAGTCAGTTAAATTTTCCATGAAATTGATTTATCGGCCATGCAAAGGTACTTGCGCGGGAGGGCTGCATATAGCCCCTTCCCTCCTCAAAGAAAATTAAGCCCATGTCTAGAGTGAAAACTTACTGTGCCAGGCAGGCCTCTCTAAAAGCATTGCCCCATGCATGCTGTCTCCCCAGCAGGAAACAGTGCAGTCAGGTCTGCATTGTACCTCATTGGCATGGGCGCTCAGTGGAGCAGCACATTGTGTTGGATGGTAGTGCTGTTTGGCATGGTGATTTGCACTTCAGACATAGCTGAGAGGTTGACCCCAGAGTCCTGGTTCTGTGAAACAGAGGGAAAGAAAGAAAATGTCTCTTGCAAATCTTTCTTTACCGTTATGACTTGCTTTCATCTAAGCTAAAATGATTTGTGGCGAGTTCTTATAATATGTAATATGGGAACATATGCTACTGGGAATTTCAATGCAGTTGTCCAGGTAAGGCCATGAAATAAAAGACAAGCAAAGATGCTGTGCTTTTTCCCATCTCCGATGTGAGGACAAAACCAAAACTTCCTTCCTCTTCTCTGATTCAGTTTCCCTGTAGGAATGAAGATAGCCCTTGTGACTGCCATCTTATAGCTGCAATGTCCTTTTGGTCAAGGTCTCTAATAAGGGCATTTATACATGTGCTGTGGGAGGCGGTGGAGGGCTGGGTCTTTAATGACAGTAGCTTCGAGAACTGCTCTAATTAAAGTGCCCAGAGCATCATGTGTATCAGCATACCCGTGCTGAAAAGTGGCGGTAGGGGTGGTTTAACAAAAACTCATTGAACAAGCTTTAGTTAAAGGGCCGCCACTGCCATTTTTCAACTCAGGGAGGCTGATACACGTGACTCTGGAGTCTGCTGCACTGTGGTAATTACCATGCTCCTGCAGACTCAATTAATCGAGTGTGCTCTGATGCATTGTAATTACAGTGCATTGGAGCAGCCTCAGTGTACGTGTGTAGGTGCCCTAAGTTTTGAGTCTCTGCTGCAAGTACAGATTGTGGACTGTGAATGAAGAGCTAAAACAGGATGGATTCCTTGGCTACACCTGTCATTTTGTTTCATTTCAAAGCATTGTCCCATTTCGTTTTGTCGAAACTGTTGCACTGTTTCAATGTGTTTCAACCTTTTGCCCATAGGCTATAATGGGGAACCATGAAAATGCCTAAAACTTTGTCATTTCTTGCCTGATTTAGATGGAAATTGCAGGGAAATTGCCTTTCTCAGGGCATGACTGTTTTCAAGGAGATAGATGCAGAGGTTTCTCAGAAACTGCCCCTGAAACTCTTCAAAATACAGCTCCTGACACTTGCCAGCACTGGCAGCCTTCTTTCATCTGGCATGCAGATCTGGGGGCCCGCAACCCCAGGAGGAGTCCAGCACAGCCTGGAAGCCCTCCTGGGGGTGCAAGCTCCCAGATCTGTGCCCTGGATGAGAACAGGCTGCTGCTCTGTCGGGTACAGGCGGCAGCAGCAATTTCCTCTGGCGCTAGGTGCAGCCTGCACCCACCACTGGTCCCAAGTGACAGGGCAGCCTCCTTGCACCCCTGGCAGGGCTGCCGGGCTGTGCTGGACTCCTCCTGGGGGTGCAAGCCCCTGGATCTGCATGCCAGATGAGGGGAGGCTGCTGCTGCTGCCTGGGGCAGGCGCTGAAGCCAAGTAAGCCTGGCTTCGAAACTCGAAATGTTTTGAAACACTTTGAGTGCCCTCATTTCATTTCAAAGCTGTTTCAAAACCTTTTGTTTCATTTTGATGTCGCTGTTTTGAGCTCAGAACGCTTTGAAACAGCTTTGAAACAAGACACCCAGTGAAATTTTGCACAGTCCTGCTGGGCACCTCAGGGAACCAGGGATCTGAATTCCCAGAAATTATGGGCTACCAAAGAGCTAGAAACCTGGGGGCCTTGCATCCAGGACATACTGCTAGGCAAATGAGGATCCTAGAAAAGTAGGCAGAAGTCGGGGCAGGATGTTACCTTATAGATTAATATACTCTGGTTTCAAAGCAGTCTGGCAGGTCATCATGGAGCCAACAGCTTGCGGTACCAAAAAGCTGTGGGGTTGGGAGGTTGGGGCGTCCAGACCCTTAGGTCTTCACCTTTTCATAGGAGGGCTACGAAGAAACCGGGTAAGCCTGGCAAGAAAGTGAGGACTGTTGTAATGGAAACTTGTCTGGCAGGTAGGGATCTTGCAGGAAACTTTTCATCAGAATTTTTGACCAGTCCAAGTCAACAGAGATGTGTTGATGACTTGGCCTTTGCCAATTGAAAATTTCTGAACAGCTCTAAACACCAATGTTTCTCACAACAGCTGTTGAATACAGTAATGGTTGTTATACTTTATTTGCTGTAGATGAGCTGGATAACCCAGACATCATGACTGCCATCCTCAATCACAAGAGGAAAGGCAGGCATAAAAGCTTTAAAAAGTCTATGATGCAGTTTATGAAGTGAGCTGTTAGTGCAAGTCAGAAGAAACATACTGTAAACTGCTTTATTATGTCTCATGTTCACCGGTGATTTATTTAAAGCATTAACTTTTTATTAAGTTCATAAATGCAGAGGAATTACAAAAATCTGTACGTAAGTATATATGCAGTGAAACTTCTGGAGAAAGATCATGTCTGGTCAGACATTTCCCAGTACAGAGTGGCTTTGCAGAACTGGGGGTTACTGCAAACCTGAGTTTGCCAAAGCAGTGGCAGAAATTGTGGTTAAAGGCAGAAGACTGAAGGAGCACAGAGCTGCAGATGCGCAGACGTGAAAGTAGTTTTCCCTGCACTGGAACTCAGTTAATTGGGTCAATAATAGGGCTGTGCGAAGCTTTGCTCCCTGCTTCAACTTGGCGGAGATTTGGGTCGATTTGGTGGCCAAATCTCCAAATCCGAATCAAATTGGAGGCCCCTTTAATTTCTCTGAATCAAACTGGAACCCTCCAAATTGATTTGGAAAGATTCGGAGATTCGCACATAAACACAGCTTTAAATGCTTTTTCTACAGACCTCAGAGTAGCAGACCGCTCATGAATGCGGTGATGCTGGGGCGGATGGAGCGTGCCACAGCAGCGCAGGGGCTCCCCAGTGTGCTCAGCAGCAGACCCAGAAGTGGACCATAAGTACTGCTGGTCCACATCTGGGTCTGCTGGAGAGTGCACAGGAGAGAGGGCCCCCCCCGGCTTGGCAACTGGTGCTTCCTGGGTCTGGGGGGTCACCCGGGGGCCCCCTGCAGCTGATCGCCAAGCCTGGGGAGGGTGGCCACGGGAGGCCTTCCCCCTCCGTGTGCTCCCCGGGGGGCCCAGAAGTGGACCAGAAGCCACTGAGCATGTGGAGGGCCCCCCCGCACTCCTGTGGGACGCGCCATCCACCCCAGCATCGCAGCATTCATGAGCCACGCTGGTACCTCGAGTTATTTAGGAAAAACATTTAAAGCCGTGTCTATGTACAAATTGCTGCTTCTCTGAATCAGCATCAGATCTTCGGATTCGGCTGAGTCGAATCAGGGACAGTGATCTGAATCAACTAATTGAATCACTGTCCCCGATTCGGGCTGAATCTGAATCCGAATCGAATAGGGCCCGCTTCGCACACCCCTAGTCAATAATGTGCAAGTCGTAACAGAATCTAGCTCAGCCTAAGCTCCATGGAACTTAACAGGATTTAAAATGTAACATAATATGTGTTTATCAGGAAAGTGGAAAGACACATTGCCGAATATCCACAATGGTTGGGGCAATGCGGTAAGAAGGTGTCACTTTTATACAGGTGTTCCTCAAGATAAAACCATTCTTGAGAAGCGGTGTTCTCTCCTCTCCAGCACCTTTAGTCCTTAAGGCAGTTTTTTGGTTCCTGTGTATTAAAACACTGAGATTTAAGTGGCTGCAATGGCTTATTCTAGCAAGATGGTGAGACTATTAAGACTTAGCAAATATTCCAAAAATTTGGTATAGTAAACCAGTTGGAGAAATAAAAATATTTTGAGAATCAGCTGTGCCTACACGTGCCAAGTTTAATACTGATTTCAATATAAGGTTTTCGTTCAGGCGCCGGATGAAATTTGGGCGGGGTGTGTGCGTGTGTGTATTAGACCCTGCTCAAATGTGTTTACCATATCTCCTTGCAGTGATTAATCTGATCTGAAGGGTATGATTAATGTGATTAATCACTATGAGGGGGCATGGTAACTTTTTTCCTTCTAAAAATCCATCTTCCATCTAACTTGTGCTTTGCAATCTGCACCTCCTGCTTCCTCACTTATGGCATGTACAAATCATGCTGATGCAAAGAAAAGTCCTTCAGTGATTTTGATCAACTCTTGAGAATATTGCTGGGAGGTGAATAAGCCTGCAGTGAGCCCCCAAGGGACAGGCAGCAGCTGTGGTGAGTTATTACATCTTTGTTGACTTGTAACTTGAAATCTATATCCTACCGAGTCCTACTGTGTAGCCACCGTCTCTTTACCTTGGAATTATTGATTGTATTTAAATGTTCATTTTGCACTCAGCACAGCTAGGGTAGTGATTAGACTTTTATTCATGTTGCCACTTGGAAAGGTTATTTATGTGGGACCAATTCCAACATCTGTGCCAGTTTGGAAAGCAGAATGTTTTATCTTTAATTATTTATTGAAAATCTTTATACAAAACAAGCTGCTTACTGAGGTGAAATACTTATTCATCAGGGCATCTAGCTTTCTTTATTTACTTGATTATACATGCTATTTTGGGGCCATCACCTTTAATTTAAGGAAACATCCAACTTAAGGAGATATCATTGCTGTTTAGTTATGCAAAAGTTTGCATTCCTAATGAGAGATTTTCCAGCCTAGATTTGTGAACAGAACACTTTTTAGTGGCTCTGAACAATATGCTGACATATAATAATTATATAATAATTCCATACACTTCGCTACTTGCTGCTTAAATTTTCTCTATGTGCCTGCAAGTCATGGAAATGGATATCATTAGCATGCTGTTTACTCCCTTTTCAAGATCATTAGGACAAGCCAGAGTTCACTAGAAAACGGACCAGAAAGTCAAAATTCGAGACATTTTATTGTTTCACTATTAGGAATATATGGTTGTGTCCTACTATAAAATTCTGTAATTAGAGGGTTTTATTATTTCCCCTTCTGGCTCCTATTTCACATTAATCTTGTGCCAAAAGGACTTCCTGTATATGGATTCCTCCTTTGTAATACATGGACACTTCTCTTGGATACTTCTTTTGCAACCTCGTTCTCTACCATTTAGTTTGTGACTCGAATGGGCGTATTCAGGCTAGTATGAACTTCATTCATTGCTAAGTATCTTACAGTTGGACCTTTCTGTTTTCTGATGTGGTGACTGAAGTATGACCTGACCTCCTTTCTGTATTTCTGTAAGGTAAAGGCCTGATCTAGCATCGTTTGACATTGCTTGGATTTCTATATTGACTACCAAAAAAAAAAAAATGTGGAAGACCTGCTTCCTGTCACAAAACCACTGACATCAATAAGGATAATTTACAGTGGTGGGGATCTTCCTCTTACTATTCCTGGATATGTGCAAGTGCCTGATTATTTTGGTTTCGTGGAGCCACTGATATAAGGGGGTGAGGGTGTGGGAGGGAGATTTAAGTCAAGGTGAAACGAGCAATTTTATTTTTTCTCCTCCCCCCACAAATCTTAGGTGGAAAATCATTTCATTTTTTTCTTTAAGTGTTTTTACCCTTACAAAAATGTTGTTTAGTTTAATTTCTAAATTAAAGATCATATCAAAATGTCATTTTGCAATTCTTGAAATCTTCATTTCTTCCTTCCTATTTGACTGCAACTCTTCAATGAATTTGATCCATATTTGCCAGTGTTTTTGGAAATTGAATCTTCTGGCAAATACATTTTACACACAATTTTTTGTCCATCCTAATTTCTGTTGTTTATAGGAAAAGGTATCTCTTGGAACCCAATATGGGTATCTTGTTTAGATGCACACGCTTGCTTTCTTTCTTTCCTTCTTTTTTTGAATCTCCTTTTTTCTAATTTAGCTTTGTTTTCATCCAGTATTTTCTAGGGCACTTAATGTCTTATGTTATCATGAATCTGTTCTTTTCAACCTATATAACACAGAAGGGAGGACTTGGATTCAGCACAGATCAATGTCTAGAAGTTCTTCATTTTCATACCTTGCATATCAAACCCATAAAAATGAGTCTCAGGAGTCAGTCAAGGGCCTCTTGATTAAGAATTAAATTGCAGATATGATTTACTAAATTTGTGCTTGGGGAAAGAAGAATTTTGATGATGATGTGATTGGCAAACTACACATTTGCTCAGAAACCTGTTTAAGGTAAGGGAACTAGCATAACTATACACGCAAAAACACTTCAAGAGCCTGGGGAAATATTACATCTTCTTAGTTGATCCAAACATCTTAAATTCTGTTTCCCAAGCTTATTTCTTTTAAGATAAATCCTCAGTGAATACAAATGGTGGAAGGATACTCCATTCCAGTACCATAGTCTTGTTATTTAAGTAGTTACCATCAGAGTGCAGGACATATGCATCCTTTGTGCTCGCCAGGATTTCCTGTAACCTGTTTAAAGATATTTATGTTGGAAAGTGTTAGAAGTTTTCCATTCTCCCTCCAGCCCTCAATTATCTAAATTAAAAAAATGTCCCATTTTTTCAAAATGATTTTGGGGGGGAAATTTGTATTGCCATTTTCTGACTTTTCTACCCAGTGGAGCCAAACTTCTGCATTTGAAAAATGGGGAAAGAATTTAAGAGGTAAGTTTTTCCTCTTGAAAAAACAAACCAACATTTTTTTACCACATTTACTCAAATATAGGCTGACCCTGAATATAAGATGGCCCCCCATTAATCAGATTCTATACATGGACAATTTATAAATTTGTTATAATTTTCCAAGTATAGGTTTGCCGTGAACTTTTCTCCCTCCCGTGGCTACAGCAGAGAAAAAAAACTGTGTGTGTGATGGGGGGGGATCAGGTGGCCTCCTTGCCTGCTACCCCACATAACTTCTTCTCTCTACAGCTCCTCCCCTCCCCTCCCCTCTTACTATCAGACCCTGCTTTCCCTGAGTACATGGAAGTGAGAGCGAAATTTGGAAACATGAACTGAAAAAAACCCTTGCCTGTCATAATTTGCATATAGGCAAATACCTATGGGTATCCATAGACTTAGTTAATCCAGAATTGATACATTTTACCTTTTTTAAAAATTGCTGCAAGTTATAGTACAGGTACTCCATAAACATACTTTTAAGCAGCGTTTTTTAACCTCCGTCCATGCATAATATTAGCCCAAAGCCAAAAGGCTTATGATTTACCACGTAGTTCATTAGGTTGGGCACCAGCAGAGTCAACAGCTTGTCAAGCAATGGTGACCCCACAGCTCAGTATACCTCCTCCCCCCACCCCCCCAAAAAAAATCCATGTGTTAATTAGCCCCCTACTCATCACTGGAACCAGGTTTTCTTGTCACAAGTCTTGCAATCCTCCAAAAAATTATATGCAGATATGATGCAAGGCAACCTGGTCTGACTTCACTTCATGGAGGGCAGGTCCACACTAGTCATATGTAACAGGCTGAGAGACAGGGCGACAGAGGGATTCTGAGTGAACTATTTGGGGCCTCAGGCGATTTTTGCCAGACATTTAAGCCTGAGGAAGAAACAGGAATAATTGGAAATGGGAAAGAAAGGTGGAGATCAGCTATGGGTGTGAAAAGTGGCTCATAATGACTTCAAAAAAAGTCAGCACTGAGAGGGACTGTGTGCAATGGGCACTACCATATATCTTATTCAGGTGGGCTGCACTAACCTATCCTACTGGTTGGTTCCCATTGGTATGGTTGTTCAAAACGATCCATGTGTTTTATAGTCATGTTCAGGAGGGGTGCACTGATGGAGGAATTTTGGGACAATACCGATGGCTGATTTTTAAGGAGCCATATCGGTCAGTACTGATCTGATTGCTGATATGCAGCCTGGCAGCTTGGAAAGCAGTGTCTGGCTGGTAAGTCTGTTGTGGGGGAAGGGGTGGGGGAGGGAAGGGACATGGGAGGGAGCAGTTCGAGATCCCTGCGGTGAAGGAGGGAGTGGGGTTGGAGCAGGGACTGGGGTGAGGCCCCAGCTGGGGCAGGGCACAGGACAGCTGCGAGCAGCTTGTCTGGAGGGTGTGGGGAGGGGGGGTGGCTCCCACTGTTTTGTGCACCCTTGGAGGGACATGGGGGATGTGTGCCTCCAGATCTGCATGTGGGGTGAGGGCGGGCTGCTGCTGTGGGCTGGGGCTGAGCTGGGCTTTTCCTGGCAGGGGGGTTGGGCTGGGCTGGGCTGCACTCAGGGTGGGTGGAGGCAGCACTGGGAGTACGGTTATAAAGGGGTGGCTGGAGCCACCCCAAAAAACACCATAGGCCCCCTCCCAGTGCCACCACCACCCACCCCGAGCGCAGCCTGGCCCAGCCCCTCACCGGGAAGAGCTCGGCACAGCCCCAGAGGCAGCCCTCCCTCACCTCATGCGCAGATCTGGGGGCACATGCCCCCATGCCTCCCCTGGGGGGTGTGCAGAGTGATCGGAGTCACCCCCTGCACCCCCCAGATGAGCTGCTCCTGGCTCCATCCTGTGCCCCACCCTGGCTGGGCAGTGCCTGCCCCAGCCCCAGCCCCACTCCCTACCTCACTGCAGGGGCCTTGATTGGCACCCCGATGCTGCTTCCTCCACAACAGACTTACTAGCCAGATGCTGCTGGGCTGTGCTTCTGGCTGCCTGCATGCTGCACTGCTGCTGCGCACATGCATGGGGCATTTATTAGTGACATTATCAGCCAAAAACAGCTGATTGCTGATGCTGTCAATTTTCCTTATATCAGTGCTGATCTGATATGAGACTGATGTATCAGTGCACCTCTAATGTTCAGTGTTGGCTGTATTTAATCAACTTCATAGATGATTTTTATTATTGAGCACATTAAGCTTTTGGCAGCAACTTAATGATAGGAAAAATGTTTAATGAGGTTTCCTAGTATGTGAATGTAAGACAAAGAGCTTTTTCCCCCATGCTGATTGGCGGGATGGGGGGGAAATCTTGTCTTATATTCAAATAAATATGGTAGTTAACAAAAACTGGCCACCAATAAACTAAGGATGAAAATTAGAAGGCTTCTAATCATGCCACTATGAGGTTCTGAATCCACCTTCCTGTAGGAATAGTGGAGGCAAATCACCTTCCTTTTCAAAATGGAGCTTGGTCATTTTGCGGATGTGATTATAAAACATGGTTGCCTGTGATTGTAGGGGCTTGGATTGTCTGTCAATTCTAATCCTGTTGGATTGAGTCTAGCATGATTGGGATACTGTGTGTGTATGTACACAGAACTGTATGGTATTATGTGCATGTGTATGTGCATGTGTATAAAATGGCAAGTTTTGTGGTTATTTAGGCCCAGATATAACACTTGATCTTCCACGTTTAAACTATCACTTTAGTTAAATCAATTTTTTACTCGACTCCACACATTTAGTGCAACACAACAGCTATAGGGAACAACCACTAAAGAGGACTAATTAAGACTCAGAGTGCTTTTAATAAAGAAGCACAGAAATGAACCAATTAAGTGACAAGGGAAAAAAGGTAATATTGTCCCTGAGGGAATGCACTGTGGTCTTTTGATTTGGAGAAAACTATGAAATACAAGTTTGATTTTGTGTTGTTACCTTTTATGTATCAAAAGTAATAGCATGAAAATATAATTAAATATTAGGAGACCAAACTTACGTGGTCTTGGAAAGTCCATATGTATGTAGGAGAAACAGAGGAAAGCCAGAGTTAGGGAGCTGTTTTTACAGCTGATGACTCGTCTATAGTGAGTCCTGGACGTTATTTATAGCGTATATGCAGGTTCCCTATGTCTTTTGTGTTGTTGAGAGAAAATGCTTACTTAGACTTGCAGTCGCACCATTTCTGTTGAAACTACAAAACTTTCCCTGCTACCACCCCCACCCGCTCCAAATGTAGTATTCTGAACATGCGTGTGCTGCAAACCCTATCTACGCTTTTGGAAAAATGGATATGCAACAGGAATGGGCAGGACCGATCCATGACAGGAGTCACTGATGTGAGTGTTTCATGAAAAATTCTGAGAGTTTCAAATTTGTTTGGGTTTCACACGAGAATGGAAATGAGAGCTTTTGATGTTTTTCATGAAAAAAGAGGTGGGAGCAGTGGGGGAGGGTGGAAGGGGGGAGAGAGACAGATTGTTTACAAGAGACTGGCCAAAAAGCAAAGTCATCAGGGTACTCTTCTGGGATGTGGGGAGCCCAGTTCTCAATCAGGCAAAACAGTGACTTCAATTCTGCCATCCCACATCCAGCGTGAGTTTTCTTATCAGTGGGCTGTCAAGTACTCTGGCGTCTGCCTGTCTTGGCTACCCTTTCTGAACTTGTACTCTAGCTTTCCCAATGCAATAGAATAAAATGATCTAGACTAATAATTCTACAATAGATAATTCTACAATAATAGAATTATCCCATTTCATATACACATATAAATGGATTATGTGTATATATATATATATAGAAAAAATTCCCAGCTACATCAGATACACAGGTGTAACAACAATCTTTAGTACCCTGTGATGGTAAGAAGCTTCAACATATCGAATACCCCTTTGCCTTACTGTAAAACAATAATTATTTATTTCTGTGTCGTCACAAAAACTGGCCAGGAATTTTTGAATGAAATGTTTTGTAACTAGAAAATGAGTGGTCAAATCCAAAACTTTTCGTGGGAAAAAGTGTTTTGGTCAAAGAATAATTAAGAAATTTTGAATATGTGTTATGAAATTGTTGGAATGCCCAGTTTCAATCTTTTTTAAATGAAAAAGGTTATTTTGGGTTCTAAATGACTCTGCATGTCAATATTTGGGTGGATTTGTTGCTAAAAATATGAAATCTAAGAAAAGTTCTAAAAATCCCAGTCTGATTTTTACAAAAATACCTATTTGATATGGAAAACATGTGCTACACAGAAGAAAACCATTGCCCGTCTAGCTACCTGAAACAGCACTGAGATGCATTTAATGATAGCTGGACATTAGCAATGTTAGTGTTTCTAGAAGTTCATGGTGTTTCTTCTGTAATGTAGAATCCCATTAAGTATATATAGAGATGACTGGATCCAAGTTACAGATGCTCTTTAAAACTTCCTGGCTTTTGAAGAAAGTAATGACTCGGGTGAAAAGGGGATCAGGTTTATCAAATTGTAACTTCCTCTAAAACTGGAGAGCCCTTTGTCCTCTCTTTAGTTTCTCTTCCATGTAAAGATGCTTTTGAATGTGTTATTTTCTTTCTGCTGATGCAGCCAGTTCCTTGGCTGAAGAAGCAGTAGAAGACTGTGGTTGTGCACCCAGAAGGTCTTGGTTCCAGTCCTCACTGATGATTCCCCTAGGGCTGACAGCTGGTTTTCATTGCCTTGTACACTCTTTTGTAACTTCTAGGTCTATTTTGGAATTAATTAAAGCTAGTATCTTTATTTCAAAGAAAAACAAAGTCAAGCCTCATGGACACTCCATGCAATTAAAGATTTAGCAAGATAATCTGGTTTAGGCTAAGTACAGGCAGTCAAAACGCCCAAGGCTTAATTGATTCAGTCTTTGCAGGTTAGTTTAAGCTGCAGAGATTAAACTGAAAAAAACAACTGGACAGACATTTGCTTTTGATTCAGAAACTGCAGCTACATGTCTGTAGTGGCTCAGGCCAGAAGCTGGGTGGTGTCAGAGCTCAGCTGTCTGGCACATAGCCAGCATGGGTTGTGTGTTCACTTTTTCTTCCTGCTGCCCCTGAGGTCTCTGGGATTTGCAGTCTAGAATCACAGTAGCAGGACTCTGCAGGGTTCCTCATCACTTCTTCTTCCTGCTTCCAAGTGTGTCTAGGATTTGTAGTCCACAATTTCAGCCAGCAGTAAGTTTGAATGGGGGAAGGGCTGCTTAACTCCCCTCCCTAGCCCCAGACCCCAGCTGGGGTTTGCAGGGGGTGGGAGGGCAATGAGCTGGCCTTTGAGCCAGGTAGGAAGCAGAGGGGCAGGGCCAGCCCTGCTCTCTGGAGCAGACAGCCCAGCCCAGCCCAGCCTAGGGCTGCAAAGCATGCTGGGATGCTGGAGACTCTGATTTAACTTGAACCAGGAAGGAGTCTGGAACAGAAGTTTCATAAACTAGTTTGATCTGAATCAGTTAAGCCTGATAGTACATTCAGCCAGGTTTATCTTAAACCAGTTTCAGCCATTTTGAAACTGGTTTATGTGAGCTGAACTTATGTTCTGTTACAGGTTTAAACCAGTTTCTGATCACTTAAACTGGTTTATGTGTCACTTCTGTCTCTAGCCATAGTGTCTACTGCACAAACTTTTCCCCTTCACTGTGTTGCACATTCAGCCCTTTGATAAGTTTCAGAGAACAATTCTAGTCCTGTTTTTCAAGCAAATGGACATTTCAGTTCCATATACTATCCCAATCTGATTTTTACAAAAATACCTGCCAGTTAATGTTCTTAAAGTCTCTGTGTAACTTTAAAAAGGAAAATCTACCTAGTACACAAATATCACTTTGGGTACTAGTGAGTACCCAGGAAAAGGAACTCAGGTGCAAGAGGCAAACATGAAGATTTATTTTTTGTGTTGTATACGCATGTTGGTATGCCTGCAGTAGCGAGGCCAATTTACTATACATTTTCAAAGCAATGTGTGCATTTAGCAGCCCAGCATCCATTAAAGTGAATGGTAATCACATGGCTGGAACTTTGCAAGTACTTCGAAAATACTCTGTTTTATGATTCTATTGTAGACCCCTCTGTTTGCTGTTTTATTGTTGCTTCTACTTACTTAATTTGTTTTCCTGACATAAAACCCCCCAGTAAATTAATTTAAAGCTTCATCACCCCCTCTGGTGTTAAATGACAAAGTACTCATTCTCCAAAGTAAATTAAATGTTGCAAACGATTATCAACTTGAACTAGAACATGCGTTACTGTCAGTTTTAAATAAATGCTGTACATGGCATCCTGTTTGTTGAACACTAATTAAAGATGGGATCAAATGAGAACTCAGAAAGTGAATTCTACTGATCCAGGAATGAACTCTGAAGTGTAGTTCCATCCTCACTAGTAGTTGATTGTAGGCAACAAATATTTTTATTCCTCTTTTCAATCTTAAGGAAGTATTTATTAACTTAAACCTTTGTGGGGATGAGGAAGAAGTTATCATAGGAATTTACCAATTAAACAAATAATGGTTAAAAAGCATTATGGGAATGTGCATGCACATGGAAAGGATGATGAATGAAATGTAGTTATTCAACAATTTGTTTATGTTGTTAGTAGGGTATTTAATGACATCTGAACTTCACCAAAGAAAGCGATATATTCATCCTCACTTGAAGACTGGATGTTGGCATAAAGAATATAATAGAGGCCAAGTACAGACATTACATTTTTACTGATATAAGTGATTGGAAAGCAGTCTATGCCCATAACAGAACAGAAGTTTGGTAAACATAGACTGGTTTAAAAATGGCAGAACCTGACCTAAGATTTGGCCTGCCTCACCACCAAGGGGTGAACGTATGTTCTGTTTGCTACTGATTTAAACTACACCACTTACAGAAAACTGTGCAACTTAGATCAATTCCGCATCAGGCTTTTTGAATGTCTGTACATAGCCAGAGAATCTGAAATGGATGTAAGACGACAATGTTCCAGATCAGCAATGAGATTGATTGTCCTGCGTAATATAGGTGCCTTTACTTCCTGGTGTGCAATAGGAAACACATTCTACGTTTCAGAACAGTGTTTCAGAAATAATCAAAATTCTCTGTATAAAGTCATCAATTTTTATTCAAAATAAAAATAGTTTACATTGTGAGAAAATTATACAAACCTTTTTAGATCATTCTGGCCCACTTCTGGGTCTGCCAGGGAGTGCACGGCCTCCCCCCACTTGGCAGTCAGCCGCAGGGGGACCCCAGGTGCTCCACCCCAGACCAAGGAGGCTCCAATCACCAAGCTGGAGGGGAGTGGGGCAGGGGGTGCAGTGCGGCGCGCTGGAGTGCGCGTGGACTGGAAGTGCTTCTGGTCCACTTCTGGGTCTGCTGCCAAGCACGCTGGGGAGCCCCCCATGCTCCTGTAAGACACTCCATGCACCCCAGCATTCATGAACCTCTGGTACCTAGAGGTATGTAGAAAAAACATTTAAAGCTGTCTCTATGTCTGAATCATTCTGAATGTCTCTGAATTAATTCAGAGGGTTCCAGTTCGATTCAGAGAGATTAAAAGGTCCTCTGATTTGATTTGAATTTGGAGATTCAGCCACCGAATCGGGCCGAATCTCTGCCAAATCGAATCAGGGACCGAAGCTTCGCACAGCCCTAGTGTTTAGCATCCATGACAAAAACCCTACAACTTCATAAATTAAGGCCTTAACAGTGACTCCTTAGCTGATTCTATGCTGCTTTGGTATTGCAAGGGTAGAGGAGCAGCGGACAGTTTGAATTGCCAGATGTGAAATTTCAAAGCACCAGGTGGTTCTTTTAAGGACAGAATGGCAACCTCTGGATCCTCAGTGCTGTATAATTAATTGATTAATGAATGTGAATCCCTAAAGTTGTTACTAGCTTCACAGAGCTAACGCAAAAGTGGTAAAAATACAACTAGAATTTCTTTCTTACCAAAAGCAGACACTGATAGATGATCATGCGCCAGCAAAAACTGCTATGGTATTTGGGCAAATTTATCAGATTTCAAAGGTCCAAGATTTGGATTGTCTCTTCCTTTTGGCTGGTTTTTAATAAATATGTTTTCCCCCTGAATTAGGCTTGCACTTGTATTTGGGGACTGTCAGTTGCTCAAATGAATGTCCTTATTTTCATGCAAACACAATTCTTTATGTTTGGGTTGAGGTATTTGCTGTTTATAATATGGTGTTCATCTGATTCAGAAGCATATCGGAAACCATGAAGCTTAGGTAACCAAACACAATTAATAACCAAAGTATAAAGTATTTATATAGTATTTATTTGTTTTGATTTAAATGTAACACAAACATCCTTTCTCTGGCTGCACACATCCAGCCAGTTATTTCAAAGACCAATCCATACAAGGAATAATGACAATGCAAGCCTAGAAAACCTCTCCCTCCCAGCAACAAGCCAGTAATTCCCAACCCATCTTTCCAAATCCTGAAAAGTTCCAGGACATTATATAGCTTTTGATGTGTGTCCTGAAATACAAGAAGTATCAACAGGAGAGCTGCTTGCAGAGTTACGAGGCCATTATAAAGAATGCCCCCACTTTCTTATATCTAGGTGCTTTTGACCCAAGTGCTTCTACTCATCATCACAAGAGTAAATGGCAAGTGTTCTCTCTCAAGTGGATGAGTTGCAAGCCATTTAGGTCTTTACAGGGGGGAAACCCCCCTGTGATAAGCAGGCAGTGCAGATCATGAAATACTGGGATAACATACTCATAACAAGATGCACTCTATTCTGCATCATGCTTCTGTCTCTGCATAGACATAAAGGTGTCGTCCCAGACATCATTCATTGCTGCAACACAGACATAAGTGATTAGAAAGGCCTGTATCCAGGAGGGTAGCCTTCTGCGGGTGGTTGCATACAGAAGTAGTATCGTTTTTGACCACTGTTGTGTCATCATCTAAACCTAGCAAGGAGTCAAATGCTATGTCTCTACTGAAGACTTGGGCAGCAAAATAGCACCATCCGCCAAAGTGGACAATAGCTTTGGGCGGTTTCCCAGTTTTTGTCTGGACTGAGCCAGGCAAGCCTCTTTCATGCCCCAGTTTTAGCCAGGCCCTGAACAAAACCTCCTGCAGCAGCATCTGGGTCAGACAAAGAAACATAGAGCCAAGGTTGAATAAAAAGGATAATGAGAGGGAAACTTGAAGCCATCACCAAAATAAGTGGTCCCTAGGGTAAAGTTCTCACCACTCTGCAAAGATATTTATTCTCAAATCATGCATTCAGAAAAGTATTTGTTGGGTAAATTATTCACAACAAATTATTCAGCCACTGCAATAGATGGCAGCATGTAGGTGTTAGGAGGACAAGGCACTAGCCTGTGGTTGAGGAGACTGCCCTTGTACTCCAATGTCAGCCGTCGGCAGGTTGTCATGTCAGCAAGATGCTTCATCCTTCTGTGCCTCTGTTCGCCCTCTTGCCGTTTGTTTCCCTTGTCCCTAGCCACTTCTTCTTATACTGCCAGTATTTCACTCCTATTGCTAATTCTAAATGGGGCTTCTACATTAGTCAGGCATGGCTTATAATAAATAATAATAATGATTATTATAATAAATAATAATAATAAAGGCATGGCTTATAATAAATAATACTACAGGCCGTGTCTGACATAGTTTACTGGACATGGTTTACGGTAGACACTGCAGACCTCTCTGAAAGGTCTACCAGCAGGTTAAGATTTCAGTACATTAGCTTTTTATTATAAATATGTTAAAAATGGGATGAGGAGAGATACCAAGTATCAGCAGCATATATAAGCCAGTGCACAGCATCTTTACGGGCCAGAACCATATCAAATAATATGTTTTGAAAAACAGTTTATTCATATGGGTGGTGTTTTGTTTTTTGCTTTAATTGGAACATCTCAAATGACCTCTGGAGCTTGTGAGAAAGGTAAATTAAAATTCACCACGGGTAATATTTGTTCTTGCTGGATGCATGATTTTTATAAGTCATCTGTCAGCAATGTAGGGATGTGGCCAGGTACCTTGGGGCACAGCACAAGTGGTGACTTCCGGTTTGCTATTGGGAATGCAATTGCGAACACAGGGCTGCTAACAAGTCCCATTCCTGGAGCAGTTGTGCCCCTAGTCATGCCACAGCCACCTGTACCCAAAGCAGTTTCTGGGCCAGTCATAATTTTTTTTGAGGCTGTGATTGGCAGCCTTTTCACCTTTGTTCAAGAAGGGCTTCCTCTCAGTACTTTCTGGAGTTCAAGGCCAGAAGGGATCGTTATATCATTTAGTCTGACTTCCTGCATATTACAGACCCTTACATTTCATCTAGCTGCATTGAGCCCAAATGACTTGTGTTTGGCTGAAGCATTTTGTTCAGAAAGGCATCCGGTCTTGATTTGAAGTTCTCAAGAAATGGAGAATTTATGATTATCCTTGGAATTTGTTGCAATGATTAATGGTGTTCAGTGTCTACAACGGGTGGCTTATTTTTAATTTGAATCTGTCTGGCTTCAGCATCCAGTCATGGCTTCTAGTTAAGTCTTTCATCACTAGTGTAAAGAACCCGTTAGTACCTCACATTTTCTTCCCATGGAGGGGATTATACACTGTAATCAAGTCATTTCTCAATCTTTTTGAGTGCTTTCACTAGAAGGCATTTTCCATCCCATATCATTTTGTGGCTCTTTTCTATATCTTCTTCAAGTCTGCGATCCCCTTCTTCCAAGGTTACCAAAATTATACGCAATATTTCAGCATTGTTCTTCCTTATGCTGAATGGAGAGAAATCTCCCCTGTATTTTTCTGGTCATTGATCCCTGCTCATATATCCAAGAATAACATTGTTGCTTTATCCCACAGGATCCCATTGGCATTTTTTTCTGCTGTTGCTTGTCCACTGTAACTGCTAAATCCTTCTCAGAGCCCCTGCTTTCCAGGATTACAGCCCCGTGTTTCTTAGGTATGACTGGCCACCGTTGTTCCTAGATCCATAACTTTTCATTTGCCCATGTTGAAATGCATTTTGTTGGAACAGTCCCAGTTCACCAAGCAATCCAGATCGTTCAGTGACTACACTGTCCTCCCCACTACTTATCTTTCTGCCAGTCTTGGTGTCCTCTGCAAATTTTTGTGCACAACAATTTACAATTTCCTTCCAGAACATGGGGGAGAAAGTCGAATAGCTGCAGAGTTGGTGCCAATCCCTGGGGGACACTGCTAGAAATGTCCCTAACACCCCTGCACAGATTCCCCACCGACATTTCTGCTTTGAAATCTGTCACTTAGCCAGTTCTTTAGTGCATTTAATGCATGTTCAAACCTACAGAGGTTCTCCAGAGAAGTGGGAAGACGCACTGCCAGAGGTCTCGATACCTTAGTGTTTTGTTTTTCTTCCACCATCGCAGCACCTTGTGGGATAATAGATTTATTGCCGGAGGAGGGAGGGGAGGCAGAATGGGGACGCTCCTAAAACAAAAGCAACATCTTCAAGATTTTCCCATAGACGATCAAATAAAATAGCGCGAGCTAGCAGAAAGTATCATCCCACTGGGGAGCTGGTATGTAGATGCAGTTTGTTTGCTGAGAGCTGGTGTCTTTGAGTTGTTGATTAGATTCCAGTGATGGTAGCAGAAAGCGTTTGGGGGCCTGATGAGTGTGGTAAAAGTGTTGTTGTTCAGAGTTGTCACCCCTGAGGGGAGGAAAAAATTCAGAGGAATGACTCCGTAAGCACCATTGAGCAGGTGCATGCTGCTAGAACAATGGCTGGCATTGAGCTTTGCTGCGGGAAACCAGCTTTGGCGTTTTAGCTCTCCACTTGCAGTTGCTGTTGCCAGAGGGAGGGAGATGAGAGAAATGGGCTATAACAGCAGAAAATCTGATTTAAAAAAAAAAATCCTGGGGTATTGCCAGCATTAAATGTACTTAAGCCTTTTTCCTCAGAGGTAATAAAGTGACATGCAAGGGAGAAGGGAAGAAATGCAAAATAAATAAAAAAAAATATTGTGGTTGCCAGGTGCCCTCTCACATACATAATTAAAATAAGACAATAAGGGTTCTTCAGGAAAATGAGACACAGTCCATGAGTAACTAAAATGGCTCTCTAAGATATCTCTGATTAGGTTAACATTCAGGTCCGGACTGGCAGGAATAAGCAGCTTTAGAGAAACCATTTTTTGCAGCCTCCCTATTATTAAGTATTTTACTAGAAGAAATTAAGCCCTTAGTAATGAGCCTTAGGGATTTTTTTCCTTGGAAAACTACATGAAAATACTATACAAAGCACTCAATGCAAATGAGCTCATTCTAAGTACGTACTCTTTGCAGCTGCATGGGTTTTGTTGCTGGTGCAGTGGCTTGTTTCAAAGCTTACGGAAGTTAGGGGAAAGATTCCTGGTGACTTGGATGGGGTTTGCATCAGGCTGATGGGAGCCCATTGGACAGGCAGCCATATCCGGTGCAAGCTCTTCTGTGTATCCCATGTTCCAAAGAAGGGACTGTATTATTGGACAAATCCTGGCTTTCTAGGGCTAAGTACAGCCAATCAACAAGCCCAGGGTGGAATCGTTTCGATTGATGCAGTTTTCAAACATAACAGACATTTGCTTTTCAGCTGGGAAAAGTAGGCAGAGGCCTGCACTGGCCTGAGCCAACGGGCAAGAGTGATGAAGCATGCCTCCCAGCCTCTGAGCCTTCCCCGATTAGCTGGCTGGCACACCACAGGGGGACAAACAGACTCCCATCCCCAGCCAGCCCCAAACAGGGCCTCTGCCCACATGCTGGGAGCCCCAGGCCTCCGGGGGGTTTCCCCTGGTCAGCCTGGGATCTCCTCAAGCCCAGGTCTGCCCAGCTGTGGGAGTGGTGATTCCTTCCCACGCGCACAGGGCAGCATGTCACTGATGTGGAGGGATGAGGGGAAGCCCCCCAACCCAATCTCAGCCCTTTACTTTACTGCCTTTTATCCCTTTCTGGCAGACCTGTGTAAACCCCCAGCACCATCTTGGCTACCCAGTCCGGAGGTCGCTGTCCCACATGGGTCTTGAGTAGTACCTGACAGCTGTTAGTCACAGGGGTCTCTGCCTGCTGGTATCTGAAGTTTTGGGAGTCCACCCTTGATTTGATTGACTCAATGGCTGTATTGTCATGGGTTACAGGAATAGTCCATAGTGTGAGTGCTCAGTTCCAAGAATCAGTTCTTTAGCTTGATTAGCTTAAAATGGAGTTTCTTTGGCTAGGCTATTGTCTACTGATGCTCATCATTCACTTGCATTCACTCAACAGGTTTTCTCACTTGACAATTGCAATTTCAATGCAGTTTTAACAATGGTCCAGGGTGTAACTTTATTCTGCAGGGAGTACATTCCTTAAGAGTTTAAAAATATAAAACACAAAAGGCCCTGGTAAAGACGAGAGAGATGAGCTATGAAAATGCACTGTGAGAAATATGTAGAAATGCAATGTGAGGTAGTGAGGATCAAAGGCTACTGGGGACAGTAAGTGAGTTAGGTTAGCACAGGATATATTTACAGTCTTTGAAGTGGGTCTTTTAGTTTATTTTCTTTAGTGATGCTGAGCTCAATTGATATGTAGACGTAATTTCTAGGTTTCTCCTACAGAAAGCCACTTCAGCTTTCTGGCTTGCTCTGAGCCTTGGCACACCCATGCAATGAGTGTGTTAGGTCTCTGCCAATAGTTAGAAGGAAAAGAAACGCACAAAATGGGGAGGAGGCGGGTGCAGGCAAGAAGGGGCTTCTGGTACATCTATGTCCAGTAGGGGAATGTACAAAGGGGGCTTTCTGCTACACTACTTCAAAGCTCAAGCAGTGGGCTGATTTTCAGAAAGTCCAGTATAGCAGCAATCAGTTATTTGTTTGTCCTTTCTGTCTGATGATAGCTCTGGAAATGGTGGCTGTCCCTTAGTTTAGAAATAATCTTCCTTGACCTTAGTCTGAAATTGCACGTGATTCCAAGGTCCCTATTGTGCAAACATTTATTGACATGGTAAGTTTTATGCATGTGAGCAAGTCTCTGGTTGCTTATCTGCATGCAGTTACTCTGATGGGTAACCATTTTAAGCCTTGCCTTAACATCGTCTTCCTTATGTGTTGCTGAAGAGCCAGTCCTGCTCCCTTTGAAGGCTAAGGGAATTTATCCACTATTATGAATAGGAACAGGATCCAGCTTAGTCCTCTCAGTCAGTCTGGAACTGTGGTATTGTCACAGGCAGTCAGGCATTGACAGAACATGTGAATCTGTGCAATAGGATTGCCACTGGAGATGATGGAGGTCATATGGAGCGACTGACATTAGTATAGACCTAAAGCAGTGTGGGGAAGTCAAAATATGGACGTTCTAAATTACATGCGAGTATCCTTTGTGAAAGAAACAGTTTATTCTTGAATGGCACAAAGATATTTCCAGGGGTGTAGGTTGTAGCCGTGTTGGTCTAAGGTCATAGGCAGACAAGGTTCTTCGGGTGAAGCTGATTGATATCTTTTATTAGACCAACTCAGATAGTTGGAAAAATTCTTCCTAGCAAGCTTTCTTAGCAGGGAGGAAGGCTCAGCCTGCTGAAGGGTATTTGTGCCTGAAAGCTTGCTAAGAATTTTTCTAACTATTTGAGTTGGTCTAATGAAAGATATCAGATTAACCCAAAGGAGATATAAAGATAAAGATACTTAGACATTCAAAGCCATTATTTTCAGATGGGTTTATTCTATGTTAATTGAATCCCCAGTCTGTTTAATGGGTGTAGATACCACCTGTTTCATCAGCATTATGCTATAGGTAACTTTATATTCAATAGAGAGGATTAGTACGTAAGTCTTTGAGAAGCACGCTGGGATTTTTTCTTTTTTTTTTTTTTTTAGTATGGAGGGGGAGTTTTTTGGATGGTATATGGCTGGGGTTGAAACCAGGGAGTGTAATACTGTGGCTTTGGTAAGAGTAGAGCCTTGAGGGGGGGAACCCAAACTCTAAAACATATCTAGGACAAATTAGCACGTGTGTGGCTTTTCGAGGAAAAAAATAATCTAAAGAAAGTAGCTGAATTTAGGTCACATAAGTCACATATATAATGCAATCAACATAAACAGCTAAAAACTGGCTATGATGTCCAAGGACAGTTAAAAAATGATGCACCGTGTGTCCTTCTTAAAAAAGTAGGGATTAACTAATGAGATTGGTTTATTTATTTTTTTTTAAGTGATTTTCATTTGAAACCTTTGCATGAGAGCTCTTAGGAATTGCTCTGAACCTCGCTGAAGCCAGTGGAATATTCCCTTCACCGTCAGTAATCTTGGGCTCCTGGCCTTTGTGAGCTATCACTTGTGTCTTTGCCAAATCTACGGCGAAGCCATGCACCTACATGATGAAGTGCTATATATGCACATAGTTATTTTTCTAATGAACATGACTACAGACCTACCCTGTCAGTGGGCTTTAAAGCAGTCTTAATAAAAAAGCAAGATTCATATACTTATTTTAGTATGAGGTCTGTTAGCCTAGAGACTAGAAAAACTCAGGAGAATTAGACTAAATTCTGAAATGGAAGTGAGATGTATTGGATTAATGGGTCACTGCTTTTCCACAATTATTTTAAAGCTAGGGTAAATATTAAAAAGCATTGTATGACAAAAAATGTTCTTAAAAATTCGACTGAGCTATGTCTCGCTCTTGAAATGAAGTGTGTCTTCAGTGTTGCTGATGGAAATTATTGTGACTTCATCTTTAAGTAACCTAAACAAAAGCCACATCAGGGTAGAACAGCATTGCTATGGTAACTTTATTTCAAGGTGATCGTTAATAAGGAGAGATAATTGGAATTGAGAGAAGCAATAATTGCAAAAGCACAGAAAAGGTTAGCCTTGTATTTTTAATCAAAACTTGATGTGAACTTACTTCATGCTATGTTCATTACATATCCATTTCAAGGATACCATATGAACTCAAAGGGACATGCCTGGTAAAAATCAAAACTAACAGGAAACGTTAGGTAAGGAAAAACAAAGAAAAAGAAAATAAGTACGTGTTGAATCCCTGGAATAAAGGAACTAGAAACAGTTTGTCTGGTTTGGTTTAGAACTGAATATTTTTTTCCTCGTGTAATATTTTGAGAGGATATAACTGACATTTGAAAGGATTGTACCATTGCCTTTCAGAAGTTGTACCTACTATGGGTTTCCCCTTCCCTCCCACCCCCCACTTTTCCTTGTTTTTTACCATGATAATGAATCTTAGCTGGATAGTCTATGGGAAAGTGGGGGGTATGAACTCAGACTGCTAACCTGACCCAAGTCTTGTCTCTGTGGCTGTTTTAACCCATGAGTTACCCAAGCCCCGTTAAGAACACACCCTTTTTGCAGGTCTGAACTAACTTGAGTCTCTGATGACTGAAATAACTCCTTTCTCAGATGTTCAGTTTTCTGGGATCAAGACAGTCATAGTCTTTGTTTATAGAGGGGACCATGGACCCAAATTCAAGTCCATATCACAAAATATTTTTTGGCTACTAGACCGCAAGCTTAGTTTTTGAGATCATTGGGATATATTTCTTCCTTCCTGGATCACCACTGTTCCCTTTGCCAGAATTGTGTAGATGAATATGGCCCAATTGTATTTTAAGGGGACTCATTTACTCTAACTGAAAATATGTGTTGATTTGAGTGACTCTAAGACCAGCTAGAATGATGTGTTTGGTAATTGTCATTCAATTAAAAATCCTGGATCCAGAACTACACAACTGAATTCTGTAAAATTCTCTGAAAATTAAGTTGACCTAACAATAGCATTTCCCTTGAAAACATTGATATTGTACCTGTTAGTTATGAGAGATCAGGTAAGAGGGAGTCAATTAGATTCACTTGAGTTTTCCTGGAGTTATGTTTAAACTAAAATATTGAGCATATTGTTAAAGTTGACAGTCTTAGACCCTGCATTGCTGGAACTAAATTTATTAACTCACAAAGGCATCTGATTAATACATTCCTCTGATATCAAGATTTCAAAATGAGCAGAGGCTTCTGCTTTGCTGCTAGATTCCTGACACCCACAAATCTCCAAAGGAGCTGCGAGCTAGAAAAGCAGGCTGCATCCAGATGAGTGTAGACGTTTTTTTCCCCGGGGGACAAGTAGCGGCGGCACACCTGCTGCTGCTACTTGTCCCCAGGGAACGCCTGTGCCATGCACGCGCTAGTGCATAGCAGGTTACTCCGGGTGGGGTAGGGAAGGCTGGGGCCACCAACTGTGCTGGCCCCAGCAGGCTTACCTGGGAAGACCTGGGGACCTTGGGGAGCTGCAGCCATGGTGCTAGTGCAGCTGGGAGCCCGGCCAGCAGCTGAAGTGTGGCTCCAGTCGGCCAGGCTCCAGTTTTGGGCAGTGCCCACTGCTGCCATGTGCGCCACCCCACTTTTTTTGGTGTGGGGTTTCTTTTTGACCCTGGGATCTCCTAGGGTCAACCCTGCACTGCAAGATAGCAGCACAGGGAATGCCTGCATGTGCGGTGTGTCCTTGGGGGTGGAATTAGGATGACTGCCCCAGGCTCCACGGTTTGGGGGGCCCCACGGGCAGTGGTGAAGTGCATTGCAGAATGCATCAAGTGTGCAATATACCCCCGGCTATACATCCAAGAGTTGTCTAATGAACCACAAATGCTTCTTAGCAATACTGATGTTCTGACTCCATGAACTAATAAGCATAGAAGTGTCCTCCTGTATATGGCAGCCAAGGCGCTTTGTGTAGATGTGATATCTTTTATTAAACCAACTAAACCAACAACCCTTCTGCATATGGAGTTCTCAGACATTGTTCAGCATGCTTTTCAAACAACATTGAGAAATCTGCCCTGATTTTTTACACTGATTTTCTTTGGAGGTGCGAGGGGTGCAGAATGATCTGCTTGTTTAGTGCTGACTTGACTTGTTTCTATATTATCACTGCGTGGGGCTGGTGTGGAGACACTGTAGGCTGGATCACTATGAAGGTTAATAAGACAAGTGAGTCAGGAGGAAGCAAGGCAGCTTGGGATGGAAAACAGGAAGCTTCTGCAAACACACAGGGTGACATGGAAGAAAGGGTGAAACTAAAAGCACGAAGGAAGAATATAAAGAGAGAATGAAAGATGAACTGAGTAGAAGTGGAGGCAGAGGTTGAATGACAAGTCTTGAGGGTGAAGATGAGGAGCTTGAACTCTGGAGTGCGATATGAATAGTAGAAATAAGACAAAATTGGAATCTTGATGCTGTGGTCAATACTGGACCATGCGGCTGTAGTAGTTGCATCATAAGAGCTTGTGTTGATGTCATTGGATACCAGTGTAACTACGACATGTGTTTTCACTCTGGGACATGCACGTAGTCCAGGAGATACTTCCATAAATGTCATTTCCTGATTTTGATTTTACAATAAATTTTGAAATTGTGACTATGCAAACTGGAATTCAGGATAAACGCACGTTTCCAACCATCAGGGTTTTCCAAAGAAGAAGCATTCATTTTCCCAACCAGTTCTGACAAATATTACCTAAGGTGTCAAGTTAGATGCACTTGTCTTTCTTCCTTCCTGCTTTTAGTTTCACTTTTTCTTTCATGTCACCCCATATGTTTCAACAAGTCTCCCATTTCCCATTTACCAGCTGCTTTTCTCTTACTTCATTCAGACTCACTTTTCTTATTAAGTTTCACGTTGATCCAGCCTACAGCGTCTCCATAACAACTCAGAATTGCCAAGGTGCCTCATCTATCATGTTTGTCAGAAGATGAGGTGGATTTTTAAAAGCGTCTAAGCAACCCATATGTCCACCGACTTTCTACAGGACTTATGCTCTTAAGTCTCCCTGGAATCAAAAATCTAGATCTAAAATCCAGACTGGTATTTGCTGCTCAAATCTTTCGCTGTCTATGATGACCTAACACGCAGTATCTCAAACTTTGTAAAAGTTTGAACTCGTATTGTGACTGGCTTGCAACCACCATGCCAGCTAATGGGCATGCCCTGGTCCATGGGTTGCACCACACCTGGGTCTATTTTCCTGCCACAACTTTCTATGAATTAGGTTTTACCTCCGGAGCTGGTAATCAGTGAATCTCATAGGGCCCAGGGTGATTCTATTAGCACATCTTCTGTGGGGCTCCTCCTCCCCTATGCTGGCACTGGATTTAGGACCCAGCCCTTATAGCTTTGTTCCAGGCGAGCACAACCCTTGGCTCGACCATGACCTTTCCATTTGATAATAGGCAAATTTATTGATAGAGGGTGATAACAGAAAAGCAACAATACAAACAATCAAGCAATTCTATGTCTACCAATCCTAGGGATGTCATCAGAGTCCAAGTATATCTGGTCAGGATGCAGGCTCCTCTCTGAGGCTCTTTCTCTTAAGTGTCAGCAGTCTGGAGGTGGGATGCCGAGCCCCACAGCCCCCGCCAGTGGGGTGCATGAGATGGGCTGCTGGTGTGTGCTCTCTGTCCATGGTGGCTTCAGGGAGTCTTCCCGGGGGACAGGTATGGGGACCCTTCTCAGGGAGGAGGAGAAATGTGGGGGGGACAGAAAGGAAGAGAAGAGAGAGCAAAGAGGGACAGGGAGGGACTGCATCTGACTGGAAAGGTAGGTGGGTACTCATGGTAGGGTAGCTCCTATAAAATACCACAATTTTGCAACATGCAGGGGACTGCATGGCTGCCTGGTCTGTGGTATAGACACTGCAGCAGAGCCTCGTGCACCTCTGGGCCAGCTGCCAGCGGGCTATAGCTACATAGTTGGCCTTTGTGTGGTATATTTTCTTGTGCCCCCACTCTGCCATCCTGGCAGCCATCACCCGGAAGATGTACTCATTGCGGTGGCCAACTTTGAATTGTCAAAGCGTCTCCTCCTGGCCCCAAATGGCTAAGAAGTCAGCCACCTTTTCTGCCCTTCAGCTGGGTGCCCAGTGCTGGCCCTGGGAAGTCTCCTCCACCTGGGTCTCACCACTTGCCTCATCAGCAGGGATCCTGGTGTTCCTTGTTTAAAAATTGCAAATTCTCTGGTAAAAAAACCTCAAATTCTCTCATTTGAATACTGAAAATCCATGTTCTTCCGTGATTAAAATGAAACACCACTGTATATAGAGAGAGATCAGTTGGGCAATGTTTTATTGATGTATTTACAATTATAAAGCAATTTGGAAGCCTACCAGTGCCTCTATCATCATAATAAAATGAATTATAAATATCTATACACTTTGGCATTTGCTTTTGGTTTTTTTATCATAGAAAAATCAGATGCCTCTGCCTTGTTTATTCACCAGGATGTGGGGCACTGAGCAGCACTGGGATGCCAACTCACTGCCCCGCCAGTCCCTTTCACCCCTGACCCACAGCCCCTGCCTGCCCCCCCACCGGGCAGCAGCTCTGTCCCACCACTAGGACATGAGTTCAGCTGCAGCTATCCCACTGGCTCCTTTCTGGCTGTGAGCAGCGCCAGCCCTTGCTGTTCTGCTCCCTGCACTTGTGCTCAGGCCCCAGCAATCCCCATGCTGTTCTTGGCAAGCCCTTGACTGGGGCTTGGGGACTGGGCTGGGCAAGCCCCTTCCCTTCCAGGCTGGCCTCCCCCTGCACAGGTTGCTATAGGGGGACAGGGGGGCTCTAAGCCTGGGTCTGGCAGCCTCTCCTACCCAGAGCTGTCCTCCATCCCTAACCCCCATCTCTCTCTCTCTCTCTCTCTCTCTCTCTCCCCCTCTCACCCCTGCTACCATCTCCACCCCTACCTGCAGCCCATCACACCCCCGAAGTGGTTCCTGGGACCAGGAGCCCCCCCAGGCTGGACCTACATGTCCCAGCATTGATGTGGGCATGGGGCAGGGCTGCAGTGTGGCAGTTGCCCCTGCAGCCGCAGCTCCTGCCAGCAGGTCCTGGCTGGTTATGCACAGTGTGAGATTTGTTGGGAGGATGTGGGGTTGTGGGGGAAAAGTGTGGGGTTTGTGGGTGGGGGTGAGGTTTGTGTGGGGGTCTAGTGGGTATGGGGTTTGTGGGTAGATTGTGGAGGGGTTTGTGGGTGTGGGGGGACTATGTGGGAGGTGTGGGTCCCCTCTGCCCTTCCCCCTCCATGGCACAGAGCCCCCTCCCACAGCAACAGCAGCCAGCCAGGCCATCGGGTTGCTCATGGCCCACTCTTGGCAGAGACCCCTGGCAGCATGCCGCCTGAGACCCAGGGGCTGTACATGGTGCAGAGCACCGGCTTGGCCCAGTGGTGTGCGCCCTCACACAGAATTGGGCCAGCTGTTGCTGCCACCTGGGTCTCCTGGCACTGCACACAAGAGCTGTGTGCCCGCTGGCCGGGTTGGGTCCTGCCTCCATGTGCCCTGTGCCATCAGGCTGGGCTGACTCCAGCAAGAGCCATCCTGGTTCTATTTGAGGCTGCACACCAGCGGCCCAGGCCAGCGGTCCAGGAGTCTCTGCCAGGATTGGGCCACCAGTGCCCTGACAACCTGGTTGGTGGTTGCTGCTGCTGCTGCCATTGCCGCATCCCTGATTACCTGGGACAGAGCCTGAGTCCAATCCACCACTGCTACAGCAATGCCCTGCTCCTATTTGCTCCAGCACACTGAGGCAGCATGCTGGAGCAGCAGGGGCATGCTGCAGCCATAGAGACACTCTGGCTGGGTCCTGGAGTGTCTCTCTGGAGGACCCAGTCTTCGGTTGTTTCAGGGGATTCTCCATGTGCTGCTTCTTTCAGTGTGGTTTTTTTTTTT
>NW_017729013.1:4118019-4122395 GCF_001723915.1 Gavialis gangeticus | reverse complement strand
ACAACCTGGTTGGTGGTTGCTGCTGCTGCTGCCATTGCCGCATCCCTGATTACCTGGGACAGAGCCTGAGTCCAATCCACCACTGCTACAGCAATGCCCTGCTCCTATTTGCTCCAGCACACTGAGGCAGCATGCTGGAGCAGCAGGGGCATGCTGCAGCCATAGAGACACTCTGGCTGGGTCCTGGAGTGTCTCTCTGGAGGACCCAGTCTTCGGTTGTTTCAGGGGATTCTCCATGTGCTGCTTCTTTCAGCGTGGTTTTTTTTTTTATACTGGGATTTCCTGGTATCAAATTTAGAGTCTGTGCTGCAAATATGCAGCACAGGGAACACTTTATCATTCTTAGTGTGCCTTTTGCAGCATCTCAAACTGCTTTGAGATGCTGCAACAGGCAAATGCTTGCTCATCTGGATGTGGCCAGTATGGCTTTTCAATTTTGTCTCAGTGGTCTAAAGTGGGGTGGTAGATCTTGGGCAGCCTCCATACTCTTGCCTATTTGTACAGAGTGAAGGTCTTGTGTGATCATTATAGACCTTTGCAGACCTTTTACCTCATTGTAGACCTCTTACCTGTACACACATAGTACAATGGCAGTAACTTGGAACTGGAGACCAGGGCATGCTTGGCCACACCATGCTAGGCAGTGGCACGCTGAAACATGCTGCTGTGCCCTGTGGGCGTTTTCTGCCTAACTAAAACGAATGTGTATCTGTGTCTGCACAGTGCTGTATCTTCAAATTAGAGGCCTGCTGAGAGGCACTGCTAGTTAGTAGGGCTGTGTGAAATTTTGCCAGCTGTTTCATTCTGACACTGTTTCAACCAATTTCGAGGTTGAAACAGCAAAATCGGAACAAAACTAAGGCCATCGAAATAGAAAACAAGGCTGATCAAAACGTTTCAAAAGTCAAAATGTTTCGACCATTGGCTGGGGATGGGAAGTCAGGCCACCTGGCCTGACTTCCCATCCCCAGCGCAAGATCCAGCAAGGGGCTGGAGGCAGCCCAGCAGCGCTGCTTCCCCAACCCCCATGCTTCATCGTGCTGGGTTGCCTTCCGCTCCCAGTGCAATCAAGCACATGGCACCGGAAAGCAGACCCGCTGGGCTTCCTCCCACCCCTGGCGTGATCAAGCACAGGGGTCAGGGAAGCAGCTCCTCTGGGCGATCTAGCGCTGCGGATGGGAAGTCAGCCCAGCTGGTCTGACTCCCCATCCCCAGCGAAACTCAAATCAGTGGCGAAACAGCCTTTCTGTTCCGATGGAATGAAACGGAACAGCTGTTTCGACTCGAAATGGAACGGTGCCATTTCCCACAGCCTTTCTAGTTAGCTTACCTGAATACCAGCACAGCTGCACTTCCCCTTGCATTTCCACTCTACAGAGCAGTGCATGGTTGTGAGTGAACTGCTCCCTGCCATGGTAAATCTGTGAGGTAGATGTGCCTGCACATGCATTTCCTGCTTCCTGTGTAGCTTTGGGAATTCCTTGACCTCTCTGTTCTCACTCGTCATCTGTATAGGAGGAATAACAGCACTTCCCTATGCAGTGTTGTGAGCATAAGCACATAAAGGATTGTGAGGCACTCATCCATTTCAATAATGGGAGCCATTTAAGTACAGAAGATTAGATCGACGAGCACAAAAATTTGCCTATTTATCTAGATACTCCCTAGCAATCATTGTAAGACTAAACTCTAGGATGCACACATAATGGTAGCCTTCAGTTTGCATAATCATTACATTTTATGACTATGGCTTCTCCATTCACCACTTTATTACTTAATGGAGATTTTACGGCAGTTCCGGTTTTCAAAGTTAGCTTGCTGGAAAAAATCTGTGGAGGAGTGTCTTTCTATTTGTACATTAAATAAATCCCATACGCTGTTATTCCAATGGCATGGCTTAATTTGTAAACATTTCTCTTGCTCTCTCCATAGTAGCCAAGAAATGTTTTGTTGTTCATTTGCTGAGCAATGGCGCTGTGTTCAGTACTGCACAGATTATAGAAGAAGAAATGGTCCTTGCCCTAAGCAAGTCAAACTCACTAAAACATGATGATGGTATAAAAAATTCGTGTTAATTTCAAGCTCCATTAGAAACAAAAGTGCAGAAATTTATATCAATCTTCAGTGACTGAGTTCTGACTCTCTAAGTTTTTAATATAGTGCTTAAATATTACAATGAGAAGTGCTTTTGAGGTCAAAAGATGAAAAAAGAAGTGAGTATTTGTTATGCAGACATTGACACACATCTCTATAAAGAAATCTTCGGCATACTGTAGCACCAACAGTGCTTCACAGCCGGTTCAGAGAACAATATTCCCTGCTCTGGGCGGTTGACAATCTCAACATCAAGGTAGTCTAATCTGTTCTGAAATAGATAATGTGAAGGTGATGGTAAGGCACAGGACTGTCACACAGGGCAGAATGCTTGACTGTGTCCCTTTCTGAAGTTTCTCATGGGAAGAGTTACTGACTGTTGGATAAATGCCTCTGAGGACTTTTCTGATCCTGAACACAAACCACCATTATGAGAGCTTTTGAGCCCATGCTCATATGCTATCAGGAGGCATTTATTTTCTTTGGTCTGACATTTCTTATGCTTGCTTTCAACCCAGGCTTGATTTAGATTAAAATAACTATCTCTGTGTTCATTACAGTGTGATGTAAGTGTTGGCTCCGTCTCTGGCATGTCTGGGATCTCGTTTCTGTCACAACTTTTGTGTTCTTGAAGCATGAACAATTCTTACCCCTCAACAATGATTTTAGGTTTTTATCATGAATATTTGAGAACTGTTTTCATAAATTGGGTCTCTGGTAGGGCTGTGCGAAGCTCCAGTCCCTGGTTCAATTCGGTGGAGATTTGGCCTGATCTGGTAGCTGAATCTCTGAATCCGAATTGAATCGGAGGACCCTTTAATTGCTCCGATTCGAATCGGAACCTTCTGTATTGATTCGGAGAGATTCAGAAAGATTTGGAGATTCAGACATAGACACAGCTTTAAATATTTTTTGTACATACCTCTAAGTAGCAGGGGCTCATGAGTGCTGCAATGCTGCGGTGCATGGAGTGTCCCACAGAAGTGCGGAGGGGTTCTCCAGCGCGCTCAGCAGCAGCCCCAGAAGTGGACCAGAAGCACTTCCAGTCCACTTCTGGGTTCACCGGGGAGCACGGAGCCCCCATGCCCCTCCCTGGCTCGGTGACTGGTGCCTCCTGGGTCTGAGGAAGGCACCGGGGGGCCCCCCTACAGCCGATTGCCAACCCAGAGAGGCACGGGCGGCCCCCCAGCACGCTCCCCAGCAGCCCCAGAAGTGGACCAGAGTACTTGCAGTCCACTTCTGGGTTTGCTGCTGGAGCCCCCCATGCTCCTGTAGGACTTTCCATTTGCCCCAGCACCACAGCAATCATGTGCCCTGCTACTTCCTCAAGGTACGTAGAAAAAATTTTTTTCAGCTGTGCCTGTGTCTGAATCACTGATTCGCCAAATCAGCATCAAATTGTCAGATTCAGCCAAATTGAATCAGGGATAGTGATCTGAATCAACGAATCGAATCACCATCCCTGATTTGGGCCAAATCCTAATCAATTAGGGCCCATTTTGCACAGCCCTACTGGTTTTCCCCTCAGGTGCCCTGGTGAACAGTTGCTCACCGAGCCCTTCACATACTCTCCTAGTGTTAGCGGTGAGCTGCTACCAGGTTTCTCAGCCTTCTTGTCCTCAGGCTGAAGAGTCCAGGGTCCTTCAGCCTTTCCTCGTATGGCTTGCCTTTTAAGACTGATCACACGGGTGGCTCTTCTTTGGACTGTCTCAAGCTTGTCCGTGTCCTTGTTGAAGTGTAGTGCCCAGAACTGGACACAGTACTCCAGCTGTGGTCTCACCAGTGCTGAGTATAGTGAAAGAATCGCCTTGGTTTTGCTAGAGATGCATCGATTGATGCACGCCAGAGTATTATTTGCCCTACTGCCTACAGCATCACACTGCCGGCTCGTATTCATACCATGGTCCATTATTACCCCTAGGTCCTTTTCATTCATTGTGCCAGTCAGTTTGGTGCCGCCAAGCCTGTAGGTGTGTTGGGGGTTGCTCGTCACCAGCTGGAGCACTTTATATTTCTTGACATTGAACTTCATCAGGTTCTGATGCACTCAACTTGCTAGCTTTTCTAGGTCTGCCTGTAACTGTAGCCTATCTTCAAGTGTGACCACACTCCCCATAACTTGGTGTTGTCTGCAAACTTGGCCAGTGAGCTTTTCACCCTCACATCCAAATCGTTAACAAAGATGTTGAAAAGTACTGGACTGAGCATCGACCCCTGTGGGACATCGCTGCCCACTTCTCTCCAGGGTGACACTGATCCATTTGCTACGACTCTCTGGGTCC
>NW_017729013.1:4098247-4113019 GCF_001723915.1 Gavialis gangeticus | reverse complement strand
CTTGGTGTTGTCTGCAAACTTGGCCAGTGAGCTTTTCACCCTCACATCCAAATCGTTAACAAAGATGTTGAAAAGTACTGGACTGAGCATCGACCCCTGTGGGACATCGCTGCCCACTTCTCTCCAGGGTGACACTGATCCATTTGCTACGACTCTCTGGGTCCTATCCTGCATCCAGTTTCTCACCCACCTGTCTGTCTTGGAGTTAAGCCCCCAGTCCTCCAATTTTCTCATGAGGACATTGTAGGATACTAGATCAAAGGCCTTTTGAAAGTCAAGGTATACAATGTCAACCTGCTCTCTCGTGTCCAGGTGGCGAGTTACCTGGTCATAGAAGGAGATGTGGTTGGTAAGGCAAGACCTGCCCGCAACGCAGCCACGCTGGCTGTCATTCAGAATCTTACCTCCTGCTAGCTTATCGCAGATAGACTCCTTATGAACTTTTCTAGGCTTTTCCCTAGGATGGAAGTTAGGCTGATTGGCCTATAGTTACCCAGGTCCTCTGTCCTGCCTTTCTGGTAGGTGGGCACAACACTGGCCCTCTTCCAGTCCTCAGGGACTTCTCCAGAGTGCCACAAGTTGTGGAAGAGTTTTCGAATAAAACTTTTGGTAAGAGTTAATATGGAGGACTATGAGCCGGTAAGATTTGCATGTGTCATTTTTTCTGCAGAACCTTTTAGAGTCAGATCTACTTATCTAAACAGCCTATATACATTTTTTTAACACAGTTCCCCAAACACATTAGATGGAGCTTCTTAATGCACAAACAATCCACGTGCAAACAATGAGATCACTTGTGTCTCTGTGGTAGTATATTTTGGAAATGTGAGAATTTTTTATTTCATCGTTCGGGTTCAGCTGTAAGTGGACGCATCTGCCTAGAAGCCTCTGGAGAATCAAGTGAGGCAAGAGATCATTGGAAAGGTAAATAAAGGGAAAAAGGAATAGAAATTATGCTCTAATGAAGAGAGATAATGGAGTGTACCTATCTAATGTTTCTCAGGAATATTTTAGAATAAGGTTGTATTGCTTATACAAGATCTAGAAATGACTACAATAATAATAATAATGTTTGAGTTCTTGCAATAAGTATAAATAAAAGATAAATATTATAGGGGTTATAATGTATGGGTGCTTGTACATGTGCTGAGGGTTTAGTTTGGTTTAGTTCTCCCTAAATTGAAACAGTGGGTTTTTAAAAACCCATCACTTCCACCGTTTCAATTTAGGAAGAACTAAACCAAACTAAACCCCATCGTGTGTACACAAGGGTTAGGGGGCCTGATCCTTAGAGCTTACTGGCCTCTCCCTTGGCAGGTGGTGGGGAGGGCGAGCTGCTGGCAGGCCGAGCAGTCCCTGAGCTGTGGGCGGACCCCGGTGCATCCCCCCATGTGGCACCCGCCTACTGGCATCGCTGGTCCCAGGAGGCGCCACAGCCACTGAGGGAAGCATCGGGTCCTCGCACAGCTCAGGCAGGCAGGTTCTGGGAGAAAAAACCCCCGTGATCAGGCTCCTCGAAGCTTTTTTTTCCCCTTCAATTGAGCCTGTTTGCATCGGCTGCCGCCGAGTCTCATGGCCCCCGAAATGCGCAGGGCCCAGTGCTTCCTTCCACGGCTGCGGAGCCCCCTGGGACTGCCCGGTCCAGGTGCCAGCGGGCGGGTGCCACCTGGGGGGCACCACCACCATGGAGGCAAGCACCGGGGCCCGCCACAGCTCAAGGACCACTCAGCCCACCAGCAGCTCGCCCTCCATCCGCACCCCTGCTGCAGGAGAGGCAGGTAAACTCCAGAACCCCTGCACTGTCCTCGCTGCCTTCCTGCTGCTGGGACCACACAGGAACAGCTGGCTTGCCCCTGGGGCAGAGAGGCAAGGCGGCAGGAGGGCATCTGGGTGTGCTGGCAGCGGGAGAAGTCAGCGGGGATGGTGAATGGGGTGCTGGAAGCCCGCCGAGCCTGAACTTCCCCGAGCACGTTCACTTCCAGCGCCCTGTGCACCATTGTGCATGCTTTAAAGGCCAATTTTATTGCATATAAATACAAGTATAAAAAGAGTTTGCTATATAGCAAAATGCTACATAGCAGGAGAGAAGAAGGATTCTCCTCATTTTACTTGTGGGGAAATTATCAGTGTTGATGCTACTTTCATTTCTCTTAATACAATGGGACATTAGCATTGGCACCATATGCTCTTGAGATAAGAGACTTCATTATAACATTTCATTGGCACGCCATGCATTATCTTAGGCCTGACTGAGAGAACCACTGTCAATTTTAGAACACCAGCTGGCTGTGCTGAGGATTTTGAAGACTTGATAAAAATAAGTCATGTTACATGATTATTCAAAAGGGGACCATGACAGGAAACAAGGACAAATTAAACTTGTCCATGAAATTGCTCTTACCAGTAGCTATGAAACACTCACATCACGTTACATGCATTGCTATGCTCGTTAGCCATCCGACACGGTAGCTGGGGTGAGGTCTTTAACAAAAAATAGAGGAAGGATGGAGATGATGAAAGAGCAGCGATACAAATGCTTACCAGGAATGTATCTAAAGAATGAACAGATAGTTTAGAAGCGTTACACAACTGTAAAGCTACCGGGGGCTTGTGAGAAGCAGAGAAGAGCAACCAGTAGTTGAGGGAAATATTGAAATTATACATGTAAATTATGTGTATGTAGGGAACTGCATTTTTCCATGTTCCTAAAGTTACCTGGGTCAAGCTGATTTTTGGTGCAACTCCAAATGTAGCACTTGTTATATGTAAAGGGCTTGGTCCCTTTCTGTTTCAGTATTGCACGGTGATTGAGTCAAAACCGAACAAAACACAGCTGGCTGGAGTTATGCAAACCTTTTGTAATTAAACTCCAGCTAATCTCACCATCCTTTAACCACAATTTTGACTAAAAGTAAGACTAAATTTTAGATTGAGGTAGCAACCCTGCCAAGGGTTAATGGCTTTGACCTGAAATGAGTTAAAGCATGGGTGTTTTGGTTACATTTCAGCTTGAGATTTTGAGTTGGTTCTAACTTTTGTGGGATGGCAAATGATCATAAATAGGTGCTCATAAGGTTGGTACAACTCCCTCCAAAATCCGTGAAGTACCCTGAGAAATACAAGCTGTGTTTTAAAACCTCTGATTTCATTTCCCGTCGTAAAACTAAACTAGAAAGAAAAACAACTTTATAGTCACAATCTGCTTGTCACAGAGGCTGATAACGCCAGCCTAGTTAGCTTCTACTTGTCTTGACAGGGGCTCTTTGTCCTACTACAGAATTGCTTATTTTAAGCTGGTCCAGGGCATTGAAAGGGCTAGAGTTTGCCCATGTCCTCGCTGTGACTGGTGGCTTTCTGGACAAAAGCCCTGTTGATTTTATCAGGAGCCCTGGGACCTCCTTGCAATATAAGTCAGGATTTAGCTCGGGCTTGGAGATTTTGAAAGATCCATATCCAGCGTTATGAAAAAAATGCGACACTGCCGAGTACTTTTCAGAAGCTAGTCGTTGCTAACAGGTTTTGGGGCAGCTGAAGGGAAGAACAAGGAATTATTAATAATGAGTTTTGGAGCAGGAAGAATATTGTAACTTTAAGAAAATCTTGTGTGTCACCAACACGGTTGGGATATTTTTGAGAGCTCCTTGTTAAGGTGTCAGCAGTGCAGCACTGCCTGTTTCTGTAGGGGTGGAAAGCAGATAGGTAGGGAGAGTGGAGTTATATGTACTTAAATAAATAATGAATGTGAATATGAATTGTACACATGCAGGACTCTGTTAAGCAAAAACTGTGCTCTGAGCTCACTAAGCTAAAGGAGTTTCTGTACACACTGCTTTGGCTTATTGTATTGCTGCCGACGCTAATTCGGATTTGGAGGTCCAGAAAACAGATCTTCCACAGCAGCTACAAACACTGGCTTCGGCTTATTGTATTGCTGAGATCTCTGCTGAGCTGGCATAGTTTGTTCCCTGATGCCCTCCTTATTCAGGGTGGGCTCGGCCTGCCTGAGAATCCGTCTGCGATCATGCCCCTCAGCCTTAGCAACTGAGCAGAAACAGCCCCATGCAGCCTGAGCCATAGGAGCTGGGAGCAGGGACATAGCCAGCTCTAATCCTGATTAGAGTGGGGGTCTAGCAGTGGGCATATCAGTCCCCAAGGCAGGTATGGCCCTCTAATGCCCAGGCAGGATAGCGCTGCTCAGCTTAGCTTCTAAGGCTGGGTGTTGCAGGGATTTTCCATCCGGGCTCGTACAGCTAAGGTTGGGGGGCACAGGGCTGCTCCAGATGTGTCAATGGAGGGTTCTTTCCCTGCGCCCCAAAGTTTTGCCCAGGGCACCAACATTTATAGTTATGCCTCTGCAGGGGAGTGCCACTGTGAAATGACCACCTGTATTTTAAAATGCAGGTCTCAGTGGGGTTGTCTCTGCCCTTCCCATGAAGTCACTGAAAAGTGGTTGTCTAGGAGAGGTGATGCGAGTCAGAAGTCTTTGTCACTGTTAAGAACCGGGTTCCTAAACTAGGTTTTTCCAGCTGTGTCTTGAAGACTCCTGCATGTGACTATAAACAGAATAGCTCCAAGCTAAATGCAGGAAGCTGAGGCAGACATTTGAATACTGGGGAAGAAAATATAAAACATAATAAATTGCTGGAGCTGAAATATGGCAGAGACAATTAGACCATCTAATTTGATCTCTGTATACCCCAGGTCCTTAAATTCCACCCAGCTATTGAGTCCATGAACTTGTGTTTAGTTAAAACATTGCTTCCAAAAAACATCCAGGCTTGATATGAATAGAGAATACACCATTTCTCTTGGTAGCGTGTTGCAGTTTTTAATCGCTTTCATAATCACCCTTATTCTCACTGCAAATTTCTCTAGGTTCAACCTCCAGGCATTGGCTATTGTTACACCTTTTCCCACTAAATTAAAAAGACCATTTGAACCCAGTAATTTCTTCCTTGTGAAGATGCTTGTCACTATAATCATGTTATAACCTTAATAGACTGAACTGATTGAGCTCTTCCCTCTCTCACAGTAAGAAGTTTGTGTCAAAACTTTGAATCATTTTTGTGGCTCTTCTCTGCACCATCTCTGCTTTTCCAGCACGCTTTTAATTCTCGAGTAGATGTTGGAGTTTATAGTGTAAGCATTTGATGTTAGCTGGAACTTTTCACCAGTGATTGGGCCTCTTGAGCACTCTCTCCAAAGACAGATATCTTTTACCAGTGCATAATGATTCCAGTATTACTCTGGTGGGTTCCTTGAATTGGTCGTACCAGATCTGGGCAGCATTTCTACATTAGAGTCCTCAGGTTCTTTTTTTACCCCTGAAAGCCACACTTGAATGCCACTGGCTTGCTCCTTTATCTTGGAAAGTTACATCTTTTTCTCTGGCCTCAGTTCTTCCACGTGTAAAATGGGGGGATACTGTTTCTTACCTCTCTTGTAAGAGCTTTGAACTGTATGGATGAAAAATACGGTGCAAGAGCTGTGTACATTTTTTTCCTCCCCCTCCCAGGGGTTTATAACTCAGCTATGGCATTTAACTTCCTCTGATGCTAACTTGGATTACAAGTGCTTAGTCCAGCAGAAAATTCCCCTCCCTTCTTTGAGTTCAAAATCATTTTGGCAGCGCATGTTAGGACTGTAGTGTTAGATTTGTGATGAACAGAAACCTCACGCGGTTTTTTTGGTGTTTTTTTTTTTTCCCCCCACCAGGCAAGGTGAATTAATCACTTTAATTATTTTTGAGAAAACCATTACGAAACTCTGAGATGTTTTAATCTAGACACCGCTAACGCCACTCCATCAAATATCGCAGTAACTGTAGCTTGCCTTTAAATTCTGCATGGCTAGTGAGGATGTGCTGAGTGACATGGTAGGCCATAATGGCTCCAGACGGTATAGTCTATCGTGTTAATAATCCGTGAATTAAAGCATCCCCCAGCAAGCTCTTAACATGATGGATTGTATCAATGATGTGTGTTTAAAGGGTCCCTAAGTAGGCCTTGACACGACAGACCAGAGCAGTTGGGAAGGTCTATTGTTGTCAATGATCCGCTGATTATGTGAGCATATCTGGAGGGAGGGAGCAGTGGGAGGCAAAGGGAGGCTGTAAACAGCAGCTTAATGCTCTGTCAGAGGTCAGAGCCGCTTGTTACAAACAGGAAGCTGGTGAGCAAAAATGTGCATGAGAGAAGCCCTGCGTGTAGGCTAGGAGGTGCAAAAGGCCTTTAATCGGAGGGCGACGGCAGTGCTCAATGCCGTGGCAGGATTAAGTCCTAAAAGACCAAAGCACTGACAGCCTTTGACCAAGTAAAAGTCTGCCTAACCTACGAAATAAAAACCAGGAAAGCTTTTTATCTTCCACTTGATGCAAAATCTCTTGTGATACAGAGGTTTCTTTTCTTTTTAGCAGCTCCAAGCAGTCTCAGATTAGGCCTGTATCACAACGCTAATCCACAGGAGGCTATGTTTTGTCTTGCTATGACACCAGCTACTATTGTTTTTGATCTGCAGCCTCTGAAGAGGGATGCTGCATCTTGCACAGGAAGGTGTTATGAGTGCAGATTAGTTAGACAAGTGCTGGAGTGAATGCATAAGTAGTGATTTTGCATAATGAGGTGTGTGAAATCCCACTGGAGGTTGTTAAAACAGATAGACAGCCTGTGGTAAACAACAAGGAAGGTAGGCTTTGAAAACAGATGGCTTTGAAAACCTGGCAAATGGCTGTTCCCTACTTAAAAACTGGTTTTGTTAGTGTAGAAGATCTTTGTTGTTGTTGTTGTTGTTTTTTTAAACCAAAAACCCGGCATGCATATTTTTAAAGCTCAATTTTAGTAATAAAGTTCGCTGGGTAATTGCACCTCAGTTGTTGGTCCTGTTGTAAACGTGTCTGACTGAAGGTTGGAAGTGATGAGCTCATTATTCAAAAATGCTTTATTTCTGTCTGCTGGACATAGCTACAGTACCCTTTCTGCCTGGCAGGGACTGGGTATCCTTTGTTTCTTGGGACTGAATTAAATGAAGGGTTAATTCCTTCTGAGAGACGGCGCTTGTGAGCTGGAGTGGGATATTGGGGCTGCTGCTGTATTTCTGTTGGCTACAAAGGAAACAACCAACGGTGAATAATCTGGAACAGTGTGCACCTACTGATTAAAACTGGCCAGAAGACAATGTTTCCATTTCAAAAGGTCCAATTTATTTCCACCCCACAGTGTGGGGTTTGTATGTGTGTGTGTGGGGGGTTGTTGGTTTTTTGGGGGGTGTTTGCATATGCGTGAGTTCATCTTTGGCTATAGTCAGGTCATTAGGCTTAAGCCAGGAGAGAGACAGGCTCAAATATTTAATTCTGAGCAGTTTTCTATCTGACATTACTCTTGAGCTTGGCTCTCCTGCACCCCAGGCCAATACCCCAAACGAGGAACAGTAGGCATACAAGGAGCAGAACAGCAACCAATTCTCCCTCTCAAAAAACCTCCCGAATGCAAACATTGTTGCAACTTGCATATCCTCAGGGAACCGTTTAGCTTCAAAATGGCATTTGGTTGAAAATGAGGTCTATCAAATCGGGAAGAATACAGACAAAGTGAATAGGGAACTGTTATTCGCCACATCCCAGAATGCTAGAGCTAGGGGGCACCCACTGAAATTACCAGGAAACGGGTCTGAAACTAGCAAGGCAAAGTTATTTTTTTTTATATACGGCCCGCAGTTAACTTCTGGAACTTGTTACCGCAGGAGTTTGTAGAGGTGAATGGCATAGCTATGTTCAAAAAGGGACTAGAGTGTAGGTCTATTAGTAACTATTAAACAGAATAGTCAGGGATATAGCTCTAAACCAGTAGTGGCAGGGGACAAGGAATAGACCACTCCAGCTATACCTTGTCCATATGCTTTCTCTCTAAAGCATCAACCTCCCACTGTTGGAGAAAGGCTGCTGGGTTATACGGATATTAGTCTGACCCAGCATGGCACTTCCTATGTTCTTATGTTTTCTCCAGCTCCGCTTTTGGTACAGTTAATTCAGGGAGAAACTGTAGAGCTCTACTGAGATCTGCTGAACAGAGTTTTTCCTAACTTCTCGACTTGGCTGGGCAGTTCTCTCTGCTCTTGGGAGACTGCCAGGACACAGTCTATAGCCTGGCGACATGAGAGGTCCAGAGGTTGCAACCATCCTCCCATTCTTGTGGCTGGCTGAGAGTTGGGGTTTTAGCGTATTTTTGTATTCTAACGTGGTGTAGAAAAGGCTGAGGCCCAGGGCTCCAGCTACCGCCTTCTGTGGGACCATAATTTGGTCTTCTGTTTTTAGAAAAAGCTACGCTTCTCCATCAAAGATGTTTTACTGGATATAATGGTCCTGACAGTGGAGCATATTCAGGTTGCACAGGTGATGTGCACCTTAACTGCCAAATGCAGCAGGTCAAAATATCAGTCAATCCACGTGTGAGGTCTGAGACTTTTCAAATTGTCTCTCATTTTAGTATTTCTCTGCTGTAGTGTTTGAATGAGCTGAACATTAAGGTTTGTTTCCTTCCATTATTGTCATTTTAGTTTGCAGCGAAATAGCACAGGATGCCTATTCTGCTGGCAGGGCCCCATCATACTAGGCAAGGTACAACCTGCCTAAGGGGGGGAGGTTCTGCCCCAAACATCTTACACGCTAAACACCCAAAGGCACAGAGAAGAGAAATGATAGATCATTTTGAGAGATAAGTTACTGTATTTTGCTGTCGGGAACCTAATGAGTTTGTTTTTTTTTTTTACCCTCCTCCCCATTTCTCATGGCAAACTTCTTAACCATCATTGCATATCTCCTTAAATTGCCCCTCACCCCTACCTTGTCCATACTAGGGAGATTGTTCAAGGTTTGCACAGCACAGGGTCCATTTCACCTGAAATCCAGTTTAACCACATTGGCTCTTTACTGATAGCCTATGACAATGGGGGCTTACCTTTTGGCAGATATGCCACAGTTAGCCCTGCACCCTCCCCTACTGCCACTTGGATTCCCTCCCACTGCTCAGTCTGCTGTTCTGCTTTCTGCTCCCTGCCCAATCTGCTGCTCTGTCTTCTGTGATACCTGCTACTGTGCCGCATGTGCCCCCCACATCCAGGCTGCCCATGGTATATGTGCCCCAGGTTAGTCACTCTGGTCTGTAAAACGGCAGGGTTCGAATTCCCAACCATTCAACGTCTGACTACACCAGAACACAGCACTTTGAAAATGTTTTTGAAAAAAGTCAGAATTGGCAAAATACCGAATTTAAGCATTTTCAGAATTTAAAAAGTTGGGGTTTTTTTCCTGTTTGAAATGACCTTGGGTTTGAAGACTTCACTTGTGTCATAGTAAAATAGAAAGTTTTAAATGGAACAAAACACTTTGATTGTCCGAGTAGTGTCTTTGCATTTTTTGGTTCATGAAGATTTTCAAGCTGTTGACTTTTTCGTGCCTGATTCAGGATGGCAAAAGGATGGAACTTGAAAATCGCGGCAGGAAAGGAAAATTGATTTCAACTCCATGCTAGTGTTGAGCAATTGCAACATACTGAAGTCAATAGGAGCTGGTGCTACACATCCTCCTCAGATATCAGGCTAATAAAACATCATGTTTTGTTTCCTCTGATGTGTCGGAAGTGCTATCGGCTAGGTCAGACGTTCAAGAGCTCAGTACCCATGTTTGGGACCAGATTCTTCAGAGAGATCGGCTCCCATTTAGGCATATAAAGTGGCCATTATGGGCAGATTTTCAAGAGAGATTGAACCATCAACATACTGATCATTTGCAACATCTGATTGCTTTGAAATGAATGAGAAGCAAGTGTGCCATCTTCGTTGGGCGATAAAAATCAGACTGAACTACATTAAAATATTGCCCTCATTTTTAGTTTTTTTTCATTTTGTTCTCCAGCGTTGGAGGGTTGGGGACACTCTGCCGTGACACTTAATGCCATTGTACTATGGCTCTGTAGTAATAGTAATGAAAGTGCAGTATTTTTTCAAATTGAAGATCGCTGTTAGAAATGTTTATTACACATGGGGGCAGTAGCACACCATAAAGATGCAAAGTATGCTAATACTGGCGGGGTTGATTTATGGGCATGGAATATACAGTGGGATATTTAGTATTCATTAGGTATCTGTATATTTGGCAGCTGTTGGCAAGAAATGTTAACTTCTGTCCAACTTTGTCTTAAGTAACAAGTGATCAGTAAAGAAAAGTTTACATTTGCTTTTATGACACAATCTGTGAATGCTTCTTCGAAGTTTTTGCTGCTCTGCTCCATGGTGAATACAGTTTGTTGTAAGGTCATTTCCATCAGTTTAAGGGTTGCAGGTGGCAACAGGAGCCAAAATAGAAATATCTGCTGTTGAGGAGAAAATAAACTATTCCCCTTATCTCTTTGAATTGGAACATCTATTACATTGCTCTGTTTAGTAATAGCTCTTATTGTAAAGCTAGTCTAGAGATGTTTGCTGTTCTACATATACTGATCAGTAGAAAGGTAATTTGCTTTTCTAAAGGATACCCCAGGCTTAAGTGCTTTGCTGGCTTTAAGCCAGTGCTCTGAGCAGTAGGCAACTTGCAGGACGGAGCCCGTAATAACTCGCTTCTGCGATCTATGAATCTCAGTGCACACCAGAATCCTTGGTAAACAAAGCCTCATGATAGCCTGCAAGCACTAAAGTAGTAGTGGCATCCCAGTTTTACAGATGGTGACTTGGCTAAGTGACTTGCTCAGGGGACCTGGGAGACGTGTGGGCCTCGGTAGATGTAGGTGATGTGTTGTCCGGATGATACTGTTAGCCATGTGTGTTCAATGTTGGTAATATCTATTCCACGATCTGGGTGGCGTGACTGGAACATAATTGCATGGGTCCGTCTGTTTCCCGAGATGCATTTTAAGAGGATATTGGGGGGGTCCAAGACTCAGGATCTAACCTTTTTTGGGGGGGTTTGTTTTTACTGAGAATACAAGTTTGAATGCATGACTATCATGGAAAGTGGGTGGTAAGACTGGAAGCAGAACCCTGGAGTCCCGCCACAGAGTCCTATGAAACAACCATTAGCTTTGATGATGGTCTTCATCCTTTAAAAAAAATCTAAAACCAGCAAATACCCTTCTCATTCAGGTGTTTGCTTCTTCCATTAATATTAATATATCTAGCCCTGAATTCTCCTGAAACAGTTATCTACCAGAGTTCCTATTAGTATCCCATCATCACAGGATGGCGTCCAGGGAATTATTTTAAGATAATACATTTTTGTTTATAATTGTTGGTTGCTATTGACTTGGTGACATATTGCTGTCGGAGAAATGAACTGTGATATAATTAGGAGCAAATAATGTCTATGCATGCTGTGCTAATTATTTCTATGTGAACCCAATTCATTGCTAATATAAATAGCAATATTAATCACAGCAAGTATCAATATTTATGCAGTGTGCTTCCATTTAAGCGTGCAAATGGTTTTATGTCATCTTTTTACCTTTTGGTGTGATTCAAATGATAAGTTTCTTATGTAACAAAAGGAAAATTGTGCAGTAGGTAAAGCAAGGGATGTACAGGACCATGAGTGAACTCCAGCTTTGAGCATACCCCTTTCTTTTCCTGACTACCCGGTCCACCAGATGGGCACTCTTCTCCATGTGATGATGTGAGATATGTCATAATGTTCATACATCTCTTTGGGACACTTTGATGAGAGACTTAATGCTGCCCTCAGTGTGAATGGTGATTGTATGTTAGCAATGAAAGAGAGCCAGATTTTGGATCCTGCTGTGATCCTTTTGCAGTGTCTTATCAGAGCCAACCTGAGGCATGGAAATGACCCGCACAACACGTTGCAGTAGACACTTATGCATCACCTCTCTTGTGAAATGCCTATAGTGTGGGAAGGACTTCTCTGGCTATTCTGGATTGTAAGACCCGTAGTAGCTCTATGGGGAAGCTGCAAATTAATGCACACTCCCAAGACCATCCTAATTAATCAGGGAGAGGGACAGTCATATTAGCTGCCAGATACGTCTAGGTATCTAGACGGTGTAAAGGCAACTTCAGACGACATTAGCCCTCTGCGGCGTTGTGTTTCCGGTGAGGAACAAGGACAGAATCTGGCCAGATAGCAGTGACAAACCTAGCAAAAATCTTGAACTTCTAGGAGATGGTGAGCTTATCCTCACTGGTGCACTCCACATCTTAGTCATGAGTCATGACTCCTGCTGACCAACGCATTGCTTAGGGCTGATAGATAACAGTGCAAAGTGTAAGCAGTATTCCAACCAGCGTAGCCAGTTGCATAAACCACAGCCATAATATGGCGTATTACAGGACAGTGGCAGTATTAGCTCCTCATTTGTTCTTTGAGGTGGTTTAACATGGATGAGCAATGCAAAAGCTTCACAGCTTCAGTCCAAGCAAGTGTTCGGATTGCATTGACACTTGTAGAACAAATTATACCTTCATTTGATTTCTTTGTAGCATCTTCGTTCCCTTTAAAACGAAGATCGTGGCTCAGACCCTCTTGGCCTGGGAGCTGTTATACCAAAAGAGGCCAAGTTCATGAAGCAAATGAGCTGGAGTGTCATTGGTGCTATGACTGCCCATGATGCGGATAGATTTAGGGCAGAAAGATGAAGCAGGTTATTTTCCATGGAAAAGATGTTTTGGCCACAAGCTAATTTGGGTAAGATCCATTAATTCTTTAATGGAATTAAAGTTTCTATATCTTTAAAGTGGAGGCTATATTTTTTTACACCCCCCTCCTCATTCCAAGGTATGTATGGCAATGGGCAAAACCAGGGCTTCTCTGGACAGATTTTGATTTTACAGTTCAAAGTCAGAAAGAACTTGTGTTTGGGTGCCACAGAATCTAGACTCTGGATCAGAGACGGGCAAAGTCTGGCCTGTGGGCTGGATCTGATTGGCTGTGGACTCCATTTCCCAGTTGCCTCTGCCCACATGGCTTGGGCTGGTCTCCATGGAGACCCCAGCTGGACCTGGGTGGCAAAGTTCAGGCTGGGGTTGCCATGGAGACCAGCCACAGCTGCGCTGGCTGCTCTGGAGTCTCTGGGAAATTGAGATGGGGGGCAGCTTGCTCCAGAGCCAGGGCACAGCCACTATCTGTAGCCTGCATGCTCTGGGCAGGGGTGCACAAGCAAGGGACCTGGTTGTCACTGCTGCAAGGAGCTGGGGCAGAACTGCAATCCCCTGCTTGTATGCCCCTGCCCAGAGCATGCAGGCTACAGATTGCGGCTCTGCCTTGACTCTGGAGCAAGCAGCCCCCATCGCAAGTTTCCAGCGGCTCCGGAGCAGCCCCCTGCACTGCTCTGTCGTGCGCACTGCCAGCACGGCTGGGGCTGGTCTCCATGGCAAACCTAGCCTGAGCTTTTTCATGCAGGTGCAGCTGGGGTCCCCATGGAGAGCAACCCAAAGCATGCAGACAGGGGCTGCTGGGAAATGGAGTCCAGCTGCCAGCCGGATTGGCCGTTTTGCCCTCCTTTGATCTGGATAGACATGGGTAGACTGCTTTGATCTGTGATTCTCAACCAGGGTGCCAGGGCATCCAGAGGAGCTGTGAAATCCTTTGAAGGGTGTCTTAAGGTGTGAAGAGGTTAAGTCTGACATGAGGAGATAAACAGATAAGGGCAAACTCAGGCTCAGTCCCTGCTTAGCCACTCCGCTGCCCCCCACTGCCCAGCCCCTTTGCAAGGAGGTAAGCACTGTAATAAGTTGTTTTTGAAGTGGGGTACTGCTCAGGTCACAAAAGTCTTGGAGGGGGCCTTGAGTCTATCGAGAGATGCCTTGAATCTGAAAAATTTGAGAACCTCTGGCTTAGATAAATGGCTCCTGCTTGAGACCATGTCTAAAACCATGTGGGAATTCCCCAAGGACCTTGCTTTCCATGAGCATGATTGGTTTTCTATATTACTCAGCCTTATAATAAGGATAAACTCTGTCAATAGAAATCCTTCCCCACCACAAATGTTAACACATTCAGGTGAATGTGTGACTGTGTGACTATAGCTCACCATGCAAACCATGCCAGCACTGACACACAGAGAGCTACTGGGATGGAAAGTGAGATTAAAGATTGGCATGCAAGCTTGACCCTGGGCAGAGATGTACAGTGTGCACTGTGAAGCTACACTCAATAAATTAGACGATGATGTATGGCACAGTACATCACGTAGTTGAAGGCAAGGCATATATACTCACAAGATAATGTGAAGCATGTGAAGTATTGAATATATCAAGGAGAGATGAATCTTTATCTGCAAGTTATCCTGTTCAATTTCTGTCTAGCTGAGTTAATACTCTACATTGAAAGGTGTAGCTGGAGTGTGTGTGTGTGTACCTGGGTGTAAGTTTAGGGGGTGCTGATTAATACAAAGACATTTTAATGTAGAAAGATTTTCCTTTGTTCTTTTACTGGAAACGTACTATATTTCCTTGCACTCAGTGCACCCTGGAATATAATATGCGCCTTGTTTTTGAGAGGCAGAATGAAGGGTTATGGTTGCATACAGCGGGAACAGAGCCTTACCTTCAGTGAAGTTGCTCTCCTTTTCCCACTTAGGCTGTGTAGTAAATGGAGAGAGAACAGGAACAGCTATCAGGTGGCAAAATTGCCTTAAGGAAGGTTAGCTTGATTGGTGTAACATCACAACCAATAAAAAAAATTGTCAGAGATGGTCCCTAGCACCTGTAGAATCGAGAATAACAAGCCATTAAGTCAGTTTCCCTGAGCTGCCTGAATAAAAATGCCACTGC
>NW_017729013.1:4083186-4093247 GCF_001723915.1 Gavialis gangeticus | reverse complement strand
GTTGGTTATTTGGAGAAGTTATAATTATGTGCTATTTAAGTCTGTTATTTTACGCATGTAATTTTTCTTCCTTCTTTATACTTTTCTTAATGTTGTCATATGATTGTAGCAAAGTTGTTGAGCCAGTTGAATCTGTCACTCTGCTTCTAATCTTTCCTGACACTGTGCTTAGAAATTTAATGAGACAATACCCAATTTAACAAATGCCACTGCTGCTGCACTGTGGAGCAGGAATCAAAGATGGGTGCTTCTACCCCAATAGAAAATTAGCTTCCATGCTTAATATGTGCAACCCAATTTCGGGAGGCTGATTTTTTGGGAAAAAGGTGTGTGTGTGTTATCCAAGAAAATAAAGTATATGCCAGTTGGTCTTTATTATTTGTATTGGGGTAACAACCTGTGGTTCCTTTCATGAATGAGGAGGCAGGTGTGTACAGTACTGTGCAACAACAGACCAGAAAAGCTTTCCCTGTCCCAAAGGAGCTCATGCAAGCTTTGTTACCTAAAACCTAATGAAAGGAGCCAGCAGTCTTAGTGCACGTTCTACACTTACCTGGGTTTTCTCTGAGGAACAACATTGTTGACGGAGTGCTCGTCCAGACAATGATTTGGTATCTTTTTAGAAATTTGAAGTAGTTCACTGAAATTATCTGCGATTAAAAGATTAGCTAGACATTTCTAATGTATGTTTTGTTCTTATTTGTTAAAGTGCCCTAAAACTCTTTTGATCTTGATGATTTGCAACAACTGGACTTGCATGAAAATTTAAAATCTTGTAATAGAGTATGTGAAATGGTGATTAATTTATAGCCTTCGTCTTGAGTTACTAATCATTCTGTTTTTAACCGAATGATTTGCAGTCCCCACAATTAAAACTCCATAACATTTTGTTATTACAAAGGAATTCATAAATAGTTGAGAAGATGTAATATGCAACAACTTAGGAATTAGCAAAAAAAAAATGTCACGTGGGAGAGAAAGCAGCGAATGTATGTATATTCTAGGAAAAATAAGACAAGAAAAAAATCCAGACAAATGAGCACACAATTATTGTTGCTCAGACACTACATGACACAGCTTGAAGTAGGGTAAATTCTAGTCTGAACTGGCAATGGTACCAGTCAATTTGGTTATGAGTATTAACTTTCTCTGAGTGTGAGCAATGCCAGCTGAATAACATTTGCAATAACTCTGCTCTGTTCCTCGACTTTAGATAATGTGAATGGCTCAGAATGCATCTACCTTTCCCCCATTTTATAAAATGATCTGTACTGCCACCACCATTAGTGAATCATGACCCCACTGTATTGGGTACTGTACAACCAAAACCAAAGAAGATCTTAGTTAGTCCCTGAAGTGAGTAGTCCAATTTGAAGACGAGAAACCTGGTTAAAATCCTAGCCATATCCTTTGGTTTAACTGAACCTTTTTTGGTATCTAATAATCACCCCCAGTAGGGCAAATAATGCTCTGGCGTGCGCATGTCCAGCAAAGCCAAGAAGGTGATTCTTCTGCTCTGCTCAGAACTGGTGAGACGGCAGCTGGAGTACTGCCTCCAGTTCTGGGCACTACACTTTAACAAGCTTGAAAGAGTCCAAAGAAGAGCACCCAATATGATCAGAGTCTTAAAAGACAAGCCGTATGAGGAAAGGCTGAGGGACCCTGGACTCTTCAGCCAGAGGGAAAGAAGGCTGAGAGGGGACCTGGTAGCAGCTTACCACTACACTGAGGGAGGACGTCAAGGGCTCGATGAGCAACTGTTCACCAGGGCACCCAAAGGGAAAACCAGGAGTAATGGCCACAAATTCCTGGAAGATCGATTCAGGCTCAACATTAGGAAAAACCTTTTCACAGTCAGGGTGTCCAGACCGTGGAATAAGCTCCCTCCAGAAGTGGTGCAATCACCTACCCTGGACATCTTCAAGAGGACACTAGACAGTCACCTTGCTGGGGTCACCTGACCCCCAGTTATGTTTTCTGCTTGGTGCAGGGGGCTGGGCCTGATGATCTTCCAAGGTCCCTTCCAGCCTTATAATCTATGAATATAAGAATTACAAACCTTTTGGTAGCCAACTTCTTTCAGTATTGGCTGCTAGTTCTGTCAAGCCCTCCACATCGTTCCCCAGAACTCTGGCATCACCTGGCATCTTGTAAGATTTAGGGGTTTTCTGTGCTGTACCATAGTCTAAGATTCAACTGCAGCTAATGCCCGCACGGGTTTAAAACTAATTAGTGGTGCAGCCCCAAAACCCAACTCAGCCCAGACTAACTGGCAGGCTTAACAACCTAAGTTGGACTCCATGTTGCCGCTCTGCGCTGAACTAATTTAAAACTGGCTTGTGTGTTTATATGAGCAACAGTTGCTCCTGGATGGTAATGAAGAAATAACGCATTAGCTAGCTCATTCTGGCTTCTTTTGCTTTCTAAGGAGTAACAACACAATTCAGTAATGCCTTGAAGTACAACTCTATCTGCATCCCAGACGTATAAAGAACAACAGGCTTTTTTCATGGTAACAAATGAAGCTAAAGAAACAGGAACAGTATAAACAAGATAATTCCATAGATTTTGATGCACTTAGTATCCAATTAAGTTTGTGGTACAGTAGGCTGATTTATGTAGAAGTGGCTACTTTATCTGCAAGAAACGACTGGTCATTTTGAAATGCACCGAAAAGATTATTCTTTTTAGACCATTGTAATTACATGAAGGAGAAATATAGAGTTATGTTTTCCTTTCATTGGCTATTAATCGTCTATCGAGCTCACTTACATGCACAGGGAGAGATCAATTTCCTTTATGGCTGCAAGAGGGACATAAATTATGTTAAATTAAGGAAATGCTGCCCCATCCAGACAATCCTTTGTTATGTGTTTGTTTTTCATAGAAAACAGCTAGTCATTGATCTTATGCAATAGAGTGTAGTTTTTTTAAAATCAAGAGTTCAAACCCCCTTCCTTTTAAAAGATGCTGTTACAAGGCATGGTATTTCCCATGGCAAAAGTCATGTATAACAAGAAAAAGAAGACTTGAAAGTCATGGGGATGGAAAAAAACAACCCTTTAGTTACTTTGACCTGTCTTGGAAATTGCAATTTTTAGCAACAAATAAAGGGGAAAGGTGTGAAGAATTATGTATGTGATAATATGAAATCTTGCCTCTCTACCTTAATGGTTTGCAGCATTTAATGTGAATCTATTCAACCTGGAAATAAATTCTTTTTCATTCCTCCGTGTTATGCGTGGCAATGCACGTGCCAATATGGGTCACTCTTGTCACTGCTTTCATTCACACATTCACTCTAAATAATACTGAACATTTAAAATCTATCAGGGGTTCGGGGGGCTTTGTTTTGTTTTGTTTTGGTTTTTAATTAGCTCAGTCCCTCAGGCAAAATTATATTGTCTCCCTTAAAAAAAAAAACCCCATCTTTAGTTTGCATTATTGCTCTGCCTGAGTACACACCTGCTATTGTTCTTGAAGGAGTTTATGACTTGGCTATTTTAATTTCCACTGGAGAATATTGATACAGAATTCTCTAGCCAAAAGCATTTCAAAATCAATGCTTGTAATGAGAATTACTGATCATATAACCCATTAGAACATGCTACATAAGGCACCCTACATGTGTTTTCCCCATTTGTATGTAATGTATGCAGCTGACTGTGTTGGACCTGGTCAGAGGCAGCGTCACTGCTTCTCTTTCCATTCCTTCAGCCTCTTTCAAACCTCCTTCAACCCGGGCAGTGGGATGCAGGCAGCCAGTATATTACTGCCCTTTTCAGCTGTCAATCTCGAAGGCAAGTTAGTGGTTTTGCTGTCTCCAGGTTTTACTCCACTCAGCAGCACAGCCTCTCAAACAAGGGTTTCCTTTATGGTAAGGTTATGTTCACCATGAGCAGCAGGGTGGCACATGATTATCAAATAAGCAGCATCTTATTTTCAAATGCAGGGTAGCCTTGATGATCCAGAACCCACTAACCCAGAAGCAGGCCCTGGTTTGGCAGAGACCAGAGTTTGGGGCACTTGACTGTAAAGAGATCAATATAGAAAAAGCATTTCATATTGGGGCCTTTGCTAATGTAACATGATGGAATTAAGGCTGCTTGCCTCTTGAGTCTTGGGGACCCTGGGTCCTTGGTCTCCTCTTCCCTTCACTGGTCTTCATTCCTCCAGGCTTTGAAATATCACCTCCGTCTTCTGCCGAGAAGGGTCACGTAACTTGGGCCAGCACTGAGTACGGCGGCATTTATTTACAAGAGGCGCATTTGATTCTGGGTTGAACAAAATGGACAGTGAAGTTACTTTCTTAACATGGACATTTTTTTGCTAGAACATGAAATACTTAGCAGTCGCTTCAGGGCACTTTTCCCATTTATTTGTAACATTCTCTTCATTGATGCTGAGTCCTGATGTTCAATAAAAGATGATTTAGGATTATGGCAAAAAGCAACAGCTTGCAACTTCTTCAAATAGAAAACTGAGCACAAAACACGAGGGCTCAGTCTAGCAGCTACCAGTCAAGCCAGCATGACTCAAAGGATATAGCCAGAGCTCCCATACAGAGAAATAAGAGCCTGATGGCTCCAAATTGTTCTCATATGTTTCACGCAACCTGTCCTCTCCACAAAGCATAGCTGGACTTGGATCACCCCTTGGAACTGGCGCTGGGTGAATGAGGGGTTGTGTGGTTTGCTGACAATTTAGGAAACGTAGCAAAAGAAAAACCTTTCTGGTTGAACCAGAACTACTACTACTATCACCACCACTGCTACTAGTGGTGCAACAACAAAGAAAATGAAATGTTTCATTTCAAACACATATCAAATCCATATGGCAACAATGGAAACCTGCAGCTGTGATTTTTCTCTCTTGTCTACCATGCTTGAGGGGAAGAAGGAGTTGATGTCTCTGTACCTGGCATTGGACGAGCGTGTCAAACTGTTTGATTAATTATTGCTTTTAGATTCTGCTGCTGTACTTGGGGGGGGAAATTTTACCTTTCTGGAGAGGCCCCCTGACATGGTTCAATTCTGCTGAGCAAGGGGAATGGTGAGGCTTGAGCACAGATAAGTGTGCAAACACCCCATACCTGGGGACAGAGTTGGGAGAATATGGGGGCAGGGTGATGACTTGTTGTTTTGAGCAAATCATTTGGTTGTTCATCCCCCTTGTCCTGCCTCTGCCCTGAAATGTGCTGGAACCGCGTTGCAGCACTGCTCACACCTTCTACAAGGTGGAGGGACTTGAGTGTTTCCTGAGGCTCGAGGAAAGAGATTCGGGGCCGAGCCTGCTTCTTGGGAGGCTCTCTAGATCCCCGGATTTGCATGTCAGGCAGTGATGTCATGGCTGCATTTTACAAAGCCAGACCCATGCTTTCGATGCGGATGCACCTGACGATCAGCCAGTCACACGCAGGTCCATTGCTGCTTCTAGGCAAACCCCTCGTTAACACGTTACAGGCTGCACACTTCTTAGAGCTGCCTTTGAGAGCGAGACTTTTTCAAAATTCTTTCATTTTTGTAATAACCTGGAAACCAAAATAACAATCGGTGTCCCAGCAGCTGCCTTCAAGTTTACCCATCTGAGAGCATCCCAGTAATTAAAGATGTACGTTGCAGTTGTAGGTCCCTTGTGGCAATTTATAGACTGTTGTCCCTTTGCGTGCTTGCCTCTCCTGCTCTCCGGGGATGTAACATTTAAATTAGCCGCTCTCCTGGGAGGTTCCTCGTGTTGTGCATGTGATAATTGTGAGAGCTGAGGGCCCTCAGCTCCCATTGCCACTGCTGGGTCCTTAGCTTAAACACAGTATGAGCTGTGCGGAAGAAGAGGGAGCTCTTCTACTTCCAGGCAGGGTGATTGCTGGAGTGTAATTTTTTCAGTGGTGACTTATGGGAGGGGGGGGAGCTGGGGTTTTATTGATTTATTTAGTTCCATTTCCGTGCAAACCTCTGACAGAATGACTTCTTTGAAATGTCCTTATGCTGCTCTAGGGCAGCCTTTGTTTCTCATTTAGAAAATGTACAAAAGAACCCAAAACATTGAATGCACGTGTAAGCTTGTATTTGTTACAGAAATGTGAGGACAAAGACAGTGCAGCAATTTCTCTTCAGTCCTGTGGTTGGGGACCGTTTAGATTAAATTCATTAGTTCATGGTAGTTTTAAGATGTAACATAAGCCTCCAAAGGGATCTTAAGCTTCTCTTTTTTATTAAAACAAAAACTTCCCTTGGCATTTCTCTAGGCCCTTCTCCAGTCACAAATAAAAGGGACACTGCTGAAGGATATTCTGCTGTACACTTAAATGCCAGCAATCCAATTAAAGGAATGTTTAACCTTTGGTAAATAAAGCTACAGCTCGCACTGCCTCTTGGCTACAGGGAAAAAAAAATTAACTGATTTATTATTAAGCTTCTTACCCTAGACTGATGTGTGTATTCACAATATAGTTTACAGTGTTATAAGCCCCCAATTCTATTAAAATTATATTGTCCCAGAAGGTCAACTGGCAGCAGACTCAGAGGCCCCTTGCAGACATTACAGGTTTGGTGCAATTCATGTGTTAATTGCACCATAAATAGTAACAGTGCTAATGTTCAGCTAATTTATGGCACCGTAAGGTGGCAAATCCACCCCAGAGTTATTCTATGTAAAATGTGGAACGTCTTTGTGGCTTCTTTGTATTGGCAGCATACATTGAATGTGTAGCATCCCCATGGACATGCTGACACTCATCAGAATTGGTATAGGGACAGGGGTTGGCATCAGGACCACATCTGGCATAGCAGGAGGTGCAGTTTTTGTAATGCAGCATAACATTTCTCCAGTCCCAATCATGCCATTGTTTGAATGTCTTCCAGGGGCCAGAGAATGAGCTTTGTGCTGAAGGGTCTTCCTTGAAAACTCCTTTATCTTCCTTATTTACTGACCGGTGTTGGCTGTCAGACACACACGCTCTGACCCAGATTTCAAACTATTCAAACTTTGGGGCTGTCGAGAACTGGAGCATTTAAGAATGGCAAGCATTGGCATAATGTTGATTCAGGTATGAGTCTTGACTGTGAACATCTCTAACATTCAGAGGAGTTCACCTTGGAGCTTTGGTTCAGTCCCAGCATTGTATACTTAAGCAATTTATTTCAAATCTGGGTATCACTTTAATTTGGCCCTGTTATGTTTTTATGTAGATGCTCACGTAATGTGTGACAAGGGGCAAAGTGCAAAGTCTGCCTTGTTCTCTATTGGGCATAATCCCTGTGTAAACCTAGATATGCTCAGGGGCACTGCAGACTGGGGCCGGTTCCCAGGATGTTGCTTGTCAGTTGTCACCTTTTGGAAGGAGTAATACTAAAATAAATGCATTGATTGATGCTTATGGAAGCTTTTTTCTCTCTGAACGAGTTAGATGCTAAAGTGCCACCCTGCTGTACCATCTAGCTGATTTCAGTCTAACACGGCTAAACACTTCTCTAAAATAGACTGAAGAGCAATCTCTGGCCATCAGTTTTCATTGCTACTCAAGTATTGGCACAGTCTCACGTACAACGTACGATGTACTTTTTCCTTCTGTGTTGAGTCCTGCAGTTGTGAATGGGCAAACATGAATGAGGAGAGCCGTAGCTTCTGAGTTGGAGCCCCAGGTTTGGAGATAGGGGACCTATTTATGGATCTGTTCCCTTCTTGGTGGGGGAGAGGGTCAGCTTTCAGTACACATCAAAAATTTTGCAGCAAAGGAGGACCAAGGCAACCTTGGACAAATCTGTGCCTTGCAGGAAAGGCCGGGCTCTACTTTGGGAAAGCAGCATTATAAATTCCTTGGGGCAGGCACTGCCTCTTCTTGGCTTTGTATTTTCACAGTGGCCTGCACAGTGTGATCTTGCCCACATGACCCAGCTCCTGGGCACTACCTCAATACAAATCTTAAGAGGAATGGGACAGACCGAAGCTACCACTGCAAATTCAGATCAGATCTGATGCATTTCAAAGCTGCCTTCCTTATCTTCCGTAAGTGACTGGGAGCAAAAGCCAAGAACTGCAAAGGGAACAGTGAGAAGAAGGTGAACAGTCTGCTCGACATCCGGTAAAGATGCCAACTGCCTTTGGGATGTATGGAGGAAAAAGGCTGCACTATAAATGCAAAGCTCCCATTTAAAACTCCCCAGTTGCTGGTAAGCTATAACATACAAACCCGTGAAAACTCAAAACCAGGGTTTCATGTTCAACAGAACCCCAGCTGAAGAATTCATGCAAAAATGACTTATCTGAAAACCTTAAAATGCTCCTTTTTTTACTGTGAGTAGCTCCTTCCAAAAACCTCAAGTTCAGGATTGAGGCTTCCCTCCTCACTCTTGCCTAAATAATTTTCAGCAGGAAAAAATGGAGACACAGAAAATGTCTTTGAAAATTAGGGACTGTAAAAAGTCCTGTTTTTCTGTTCACTGGTGGAAATGCATGTCAATAATTTGTCCTGCTCGTGTGTGGGGGTGGCCATGGGCTCCAGGGGCAGCTGAGCTGCCAGGGCTGGGCAGTGGGTCTGCGCACACACATCCCCCTGTGCTGCCTCGGCACAAGGTCATGGCTTTGAGAACAGGCAGGTAGAGCACTGCATTTGTATCTGCTGGCATGCTGGTGGGCCTGGGAGGTGGCTCTTGTCACTCTCTTTGCACCCACAGATCAGCCCGGTGAGTTCCTGGGGTGTCCTGCTGCACGGGGAGGGGGAGTTTTAGACAGAGGGGCTTCTGGGCTCTTGGGCCAGCTCATTTAAGCCATTATTTCTCCTCCAGGACATGCAAACCTGTCTGTCTCCTGGGGAAGAAAGGTCCTGCCGGGCAGCTGGCTGCACTGCTATAAGCATCCAACTCCTGCTGACCCCACTCAGCCCAGCTCTGACCAGAAGGTGGCCAGGGCAGCTTCCCGGGTGCCCAGTGTCTGTGCTGAACACGGATGGCGGGGAGGTGAGGTCCCTGTGCAGTGTGTGCTTCTGGCTGGGCTGGAGTGAGACCGGATCCCAGTGGGAGGAAGGGGTGCTCAAGCCTCACACCTGCTATCCCCATTCTCTCAAGGCTGGAGAGCAGAGCAGAGCTGCGGGACATGTGAAACCACGATGCAGGGGGAGCAAGGCGAGGCTCCCTGCTGGCTGACCTGCAGAGGATCACAAACGTACAGATCCTAGCACTTGCTCTCCCTTGTTTCGTCGGGCGCCACGTGTTCATTGGGATGGGGTTCATGGACCAAGTAGCAGGCTTTTTGTGGTCTTTTTGCGGTGCCCTGCCCCTTGTGGCTTGGCCAAGGGGCCTGGTAGCCCCACCCCTCTCTGCTGATTGACTAAGGAGGTGGCAGCCCTGCCCCTCACTGCTGATTGGCTGAGGGGACAGGTTGTCCCACCCCTCACCAAGGGGGTGTCCCGTATTTGGGTGGGTGTCAGTGGGCACCCGAGCCTTGAGGTCAATACAGGGCGATGACATTTACTGAGATAAATCTCATGTTTGCTTCTGTGCAGCTGTGATGAGTCTAAAGGCTGTCTTACGTGCCTGTGGATACATCACTCGCCGGATGCGCTCTCACAAGGAAATGGGCTATAGATATGTCTGAATGGACTGGTTTTGCATGTCAGTTATTGAGATGATTATTTCTCTTTATACAAAACCCTGGGGTGGGAAAGAGGAGGGCACAACTGTTGCCAGCAATAAACTGAACCATCCTAAAAGGGAAGTCAGCTCCAGCCCAACCTTTGATGCCAAAAATTGTAGTGGGCCCTTCTGATCACAAGTAGCTGTTTCGACAGAGCTACAGCACCATCTCTATACATGCACACATTAATCACTGTGGCTGTTGAGGTTCCATAATATTAACATAGCAGATCATGATAGTCATAGCAATTTGCCACAGGATGGGCTACTGAGTGCCTCTAATTGATAGGAATACAGAGGGTCTATTGTCTGCACTTCTGCTACGTTTGTGGTTTGCCAGCTGGCTTATTCTTTCATGTTTGTATTTTTCCTGCTTGCGACTTGGCCTCTATTTTTTGCACTGGTTGCAGTGCAGATGTATTTTCTTTCCCT
>NW_017729013.1:4070551-4078186 GCF_001723915.1 Gavialis gangeticus | reverse complement strand
TTGATACTGTAAAATCAAACATTTTTAATTATATAATTATTTACCTCATTTTATTATGAATTACATTCATGTAGTGTTTAAGGGTAACCAATAAGATTAGATCCCCCTATATTCCATGCCAGAGATTGTACATTTACCGTGATAAAAAAATCAAATTTTAGGTTTTCCTTTGCTATTTTAAATGTATTTCAAAGCAAACCATGCTGTTTTGGCATTCAGTTGAAGGCATGTCTTATTCCCCTAGTTGCTCTTTCTCTTGCATTTTTTCCACAGCTCAGGGCCTTTTCTTTTCCCTGAAAGATGTGGAAAAACCTAAAGCTGCTTTAAAAAAATAATTTAAAGCAATTCAGCTTTTTGAAACCGCATAATTGAAGAGCTCGGAAATAATTGGCTTATTATAGTGCACCCGTAAAAATGAATTTGCATCTCATTTATGAACTATTAGATTCCCTATCGCATGAGACTGATTGTTCTTAATGTGACTTGCATGTAATTTAGTGTTCTTTATTAAAACACTTCATAGCTAAACACTGAGGTGGGTTTGCACCCAAATCATAGGGTTAAGCCTTGAATTTGGGGGTGGGGGGGTGTGGGTTTGAGCTCCAGCTTTTGCATCTCAAACCCATAGTATTGTCTTTCTCATCCTAACTTAATCTGTTCAGTTACAGAGGCCTGAGAATATGACCCACCCTTGCTTTACTTTCATTCCTATAGTCCTCAGAATATGTCTGTATTGTTACCTAGATTACAGGTAACTTTCTGGGTAGGCTACTGATAAAATAGGCAGAGACATGCCTACAGCCCAACCTTTTATTCTCTTGCACCTTAACAGATGAGAACAAACATTTATCCTAAAGTCTACCTGGCTACCCACAACAGGACAACACAGATTCTCACCTACACCAGCTGGGGAGACTCGAGAGGTGGGATGGGGGTGGCAGCAGATCTTCTTGAATTTGCTGAGTTCTCCAAATTGCCCTCCAGCCTATGCTCAATATTTATAGATGGGTGGTTTTAACATTTTAACAAATCACCTCTGATAATCTAATTTAAATGTCTTTGTTCACTGAAGCTTTTGGAACTGGTCTGAACCAGATCTTTTGTGGACTTGGAAGGTGTCAATTATTTGGGATTTATATCCTTGGGAAAGGGTTTCTTATCTCCTTTCCGTCCCCATTGTGGAATGCTGTTTCTGTTTGTTCTCTACCTTACTTTATCGCCTTTCTGACAGGTTGTTTTTGTTTTTACAAATTATCTAAGCATTTTAACAAAAATGTTTCTATTATAGCAAAATGACATCTAATACGTTTGGTTACATCAATACTACTATTTTAAAATAAAGCTGTGATATAGCGTATATGGATTATTTAATGGATGGTCTTCTCTTTTTTTCCTTTTAGGCCTTGTGCTTTGTTTAATTGTGTTTGATGGTTTCCTTTACTTTTTGACCAAGTTAGTTGTCACATCTGCAAAGGTTCACACTATGGTCATTCAGAAACAGGCTTTGGACTTTCTGCTTAACAGCACTTCTGCAACTTAGCCTAGGCCCCTTGAAAACGGCCGAGGCTTGCAACAGTGTCAAAGTTAGAAGCAGTCATTTTGGCTTGGATTTAGCAGTGAAGCAGTGAAGACATGGTAGCATGGTCTTCAGCCACCCTAGGAAGCTGCCAGGATCCAAGGTTGGACAGCCCTTACTGAAGTTTTTGCTGGTGCATGTTCACTGCTCGAAGACATGGTAGCATGGTCTTCAGCCACCCTAGGAAGCAGCCAGGATCCAAGGTTGGACAGCCCTTACTGAAGTTTTTTCTGGTGCATGTTCACTGCTCCTCTCATCTGAAACAACTACATTAAAGCTAAGTATACATATACCTATGCTGTATTCTTACCTCTTGACTATAGTCTAGAGTTGCCCATTTTTTGGACGCTGTTCTGTAGGCTGGCTGGCTGGGACTGCCTCTGAGCCAAATGGCACAGCTGCTGATATAGCTGTTATTGGTTGTATGCAGGCAGTAGTCAAGCTGTTGCTTGAGCTAATGTGTAAGGCATGGCAAAGGTCCAGTTCCCTCCTGATGTTAACAGTGGAGTTACACCAGTAGAGTTGGATCCTGAATCTTTATAGCTTAATCTGTGAGGCAACCTAATACCACATCTTTCAGCTATTGGGTTTCAACACCTGTATGGTCCAGGATGCCGGAAAGGCTGTTGCACTGTAAAGCTTAGGGAGGTGGGTCCATTCTGACAGCTGGGAAGAAGCATGCACAGTCAATGATCCATATCTCTTTAATATGCTTCCATCAGCATGTCCTGTTCTGTGAGTACACATCAGCACTGGCGATTGTAAAATCCAGCCTTAGTATCTGCGACACCAGTGTGACTTGATGGAGGCACAAAGATGACAGAAATAAAAAAGCAGCAAAGCCAGGGTCACCTTGTAGAAATGAGGAAACATTTCTGAACAGTTGCATCTATGCACAGAATATGTGAGAGAGGAAGCTGAAGAGTCAGCCCCTTGGATGAAATATGGCAACAACATCAATATTTAAAGGAGGTATTGAACAGTAAATGTAGAATATTTTATTCATAGTAGCTGGCCAATGAATGACTGAAGAAATAATTAAAGTATCTGTAAGTGTTGTCCAATAGATGTACTGCCATGGTCTTAATAAGATCTTTAGTTTCAGAGTTAGGGAGCCACCATTAATCCTTCTTTGGAAATAGCCCATTAAAAGTCTATTAATGACAGATGTTTAGCAGGAGAAGATATGCATAGTCATAGGGTCAGGTGTTCAGAGGCCAGTTGTTTCATGAATATTTGGGATTTCTCCTGCATGTGTGTTTTATCAGCAAACAAGCACAAAATAGCATTACTTAATCGGCCCTTCGGCATAGCGGATGGAATATATGGTCTGATTGAGCGCATAACCCTACTGTTTCCATTTATTATGCATGCCAGCAGGTGGCTAGCTAAGTAGTGTACTGTCTGATGTAAAAACATGGAGTCCTGGATGGAAATATTATAAAAGCGCCTCACGGTCCTTCAGGCAAAACAGAATATCTACAATGCTATTAATTTCAGAAAAATGAGTGGCAATGCTGAGAAGAGTTGCATCAGAACAGCAGCATTGCATTCAGCTTTCTTCTTGACTATGAGTGCTTTCAGACTTTCATTTCAGCTGCACAATAAATGCAGATGGAAATACAGGGTACTCCAAACAAGCAGGGAAGCATAACTTATCCCTTTAGCAGGGAAACACTAATTTGTAATATAAATTAAATTTGGCATAAGAACTGTGGAGGGACTGCACCTTTAAGATCTACCACACCATTTAAGGAAATTATTCACTTTATACATTAGAGCAGATTAGAAATGTGTCAGTACCAATTCTGGGCATTTCCCTGATGTCACATGTTGTTAGGGGAACAATTACTTCACATCTGAGTAAAAACCTTAGTTTGAGGCTGAAGCTAATGTAGCATATGGTGCACTGTAGCAATAGGGGCTGTATATCTTGAGAATGCAGGCAATAGCCCATTACAGTGGTTGTTAACATATTTCTTCCACTTCATCTGTTTTACTGTATGGCAGACTTTGTTACTGTTTTGCTTAGAAGAGGTTTTACACCTTAGGACGCGTGGAAGGTGTAATAAAGATTCCCAGTTCAGGGGTTAAGCAGAATTGATCTGTTAGCTTTCATAAGCCTTGTGCTTTCTTGCCCTGGCCTTTGAGGGATAAATGTCTTATTCAGACAAATCCAGATTGCTTTTCAAATAGATTCAGTTTGCTGTCTACTGTTGTCAGACAGTGCTGCTGTGGATCCCAGACCATTGGCACAAAGCAGCAAGTAATAGGGTTTTAGCTGTTGAGATATTTATTTTAATCTGATTGTAATGAGAGATTTATTTTCATTTTTTTGGCACAAAGTGGACATTTCTCAAAGGTGACGAATTATTTTGGAGGCTTCCATTTGTCAGATTCTGAAAACAGCCTGCAAAGAAGTTGCCCTGTTTTCAGAGAGAAGCTTGCTTGGCATTTTCAGAACGTCAGACCCCTTTCAAGTTTCTCCGGTTTTGTACACAAAAATGGCTCGTTATTTTTGAAAATTTAGGACAAAATCTTTAAGGTCATATTTGGAAAAAAAACTTCCAATGACTGAGAACAGAGCCGGAGGAAGAATAGAGCAAAAGCAGGGTCAAGACTTCAGCATTAGTCTCTCTACTTTTTTTCCCCGAAGAAAGAGTTGAAAAACTGTTGTCGGGAGACCACTGGGTACAGACGTGGGCCTTCGCAGGACGTCCTGTTGATATTCACTGGCCGCCTTCTTTTCTGAAGCCGGCACCAGTCAGCACAATTGGGTTGGTCTTCTTTGCTCTTATCTCACCTGCCACAACTTTTATGACCTAATTAACAGGGGGAGGCGCGATGACTCCCCGACCCAGCATTGACTGGCACTTGCCCCAGGGTCAGACCAGGTATGCAACAACCTTCTTTGCAAAGGAGAATATCTGCCTGTGCCACCCTCTCCTTCTCCTCTCTTTCTATTATCCCATCTCCTAGGGCCGGAAATAGCCCCCGGCCACTTAGTTAGGCCAATCTGTCTCACCCAGCGAGGTGATAAAGCGGTGCTGGGGTGGGTCGGGAGATCCTGTTGCATCATGGTCATGCCGCTACAGCTGGGCACATTCCCCTGGCTAGGGGCCGCCTACTGGTAAGTACTCTTTGTCTTTTCACACTGTGTAGAGGGAAGCAACAGAAAAGATCAGCTATCTACAAATATGACTCGTTCTCCTCCTACCGTGTCATCCTTCCCTCTCAGAAGACAATACCGTGAAGTGCCAGATGTATTCGAATACTTTGTATCCTGAAGCATTATAAGTAGAGATGCAGTCAAATACTGGAGCAGCAATCCCTGATACAGATAATACGGATGGAGTCAAAGAATGAAGCTGAAGCATGAAATTACAGATTTTTTTTTCTGTCAGAGAAAACTCATAATTTTCATGCAGTGTTATGTTTCAGAAATTTGGTAAGAATAGCAAGCAAGCTAGTGAAACCACTCTACCATAAAGTAGATAGACACCTGGGTGCATCAGGTGAACTTCTGCAGAGGGTCTGTTCTGGGTCCGCAACTATTCAGTATGATCAAGAATCACTTGGTGGATGGGATGGAGAGTATATTTGTTAAATTTCTAGATGATACCAAAGTGGGATGGGGTTGCAAGCACTCTGGAAGATGGGCTAACACTTCCAAAAGATCTTGACAAATCATCTCAAATAAATAAACTGGAATTGGGTAGGGAAGAGTACAAAGTACAGTGCTTAGGTAGGAATACCAGCTACACAGATAGCAGTTTCTTTAGGAAAGAACTAGACAGCAATTCTTTAGGAAAGAATTTGCAGGTTGTCATTGATCACGAAATGAATAGGAGTGAGGGATGCCATACTGTTGCAAAACAGAAAACACCATACTGAGATGCATGCAAGCGGCATGAAATAATCTTTCCACCCTACGCAGTGCTGGAAGGACTCAGCTGAAGCATTGTGCAACATGTTATGGACCAGTTGAAAAAGACTATAGAGGGAAGCAACAGGAAACATCAGATGTCTACAAATATGACCTGTGAGAAAAGATTGAACTGGGCTTGTTCAGTCTAGAGAAGACCAAAGGGTGACATAGCAGTCTTGTAAAAGGTTAAGGCACAGATTATAAGTTATAAATCGTTCTTCAGGTCTGCTTTCTTAAGGCAACACAGAAACTTCATGGGAGAATCCAGAACTGAACCTCCTGAATCTTCCTTCAGTGTCTTATTCCCCAAAGAAACTTTCCATTTCTGCTTGCTTGTCAATATGTCTAGCTACTGGTTTGTTTTTTACTAAAGCATCCTAACATCACATTAAAAACCATATTGTGAACACTATACAATTAAACGAAAAGGTGGGAGGCCAAGGAGATAGGAGTAAACGGCATTTATGTACCTCTTACTATGTTCGCTACTTTGCTGTATTTGTGTGTCATTGCCACGGAGAACCTCCAAGAAAGAATGCTGATTATCTATGCAGGAGGTCTTTTTTGCATGCTAAAGGAGAACAGTAGTACATCTTGCTAATTTGATTTTAAAATCTATGCCATGCTATTGTTTGACCTAGAAATTAGATTGCTTTTCACTAATATAATTGGCTAATTAAAACATCTTGTTCTCTAGGAGATAGGGAAAATCCCACAGTTCTTATGTGACTAGGGACATAATAAAGTAAACATGGATAAGTTCCTAATTCACAGGAACCCATTTAGAGCACAAAGAAAAGAGTATGTGCAATCTAGCTTTCTTATACAGCTTTTGAGAGACTTTTGAGACCTTTTAAGGTCTGATCCTACAGTGTGGTAAGTGGCACCTGAAACGTGCTGCGTCTGAACTTGTGTCTGTGATAGATGTCCATATAAATAGGAGTGTCTTTACTATTATAGATACCTGGCTTCCAATATCCTATATATTTATAAGTATCTTAAGCTAATTCTGAGGTGCACAGAAATGCTGTTGAATGAAGAGGCAAGTATTCTTGTGGGTGATCTCTTTTATTAGACCAGTTGCATGGTTGGGATGGACATAGGCAAGCTGTTGGGTGTCATAGCCTCCTTCCTCAGGTCTCCACTGTTGAATGAAGATGTTTTTCCCCAGTTGGGTTTTGCATCCTTAATTTTGCCAGCTGCCAACAAAAGGTGCTCCACTACTGCCCACAATGACCTTCTTGTATTGTAAAATCTGAATGCCTCTAGGAGGAAACTGGTCTCTCGAGGGCCACTATTTTTATCTTCCCTATGTATGTGGGGCCCACAGGCAGGCAGGTGGGAAATGGATGTGCCTCCACAAGTCTAATTGTCATCATGGCTGAAGTGGGACAAAATGGGAGATAATTTGCTAAAAGGATTGAGCCAATAATCAGGTTATTTCTTTCCCCTGGGGCCACTTGTGAGAGTCACAGTTCTTTCCCTGGGTTGCTCTTGGGATTCACATCCATGCACTAACTCAGGGCTTCAGGTAAAGTCACAGCCTGGCTTCAAGTATAGAAAGCATTTTAGAGACTTATGCTAATCATATTTAATTTGTATGTGCAAATGATTTTAACTAAATGTAGACTTCCCTGAGTATCTTCAATTAAAAGTGCTGGATGTACTCCAAAGTTACAAATTCCTTCACTAAGCCAGTAGGGAATGGTAATGAATTATTGCTAATAAACCCATAAAGCCTTTATTTGCATAAGTAATATGAAGCTAATGTGTGGATAAAATTAAACTTTAAAATGAAATATTATTAAAACAAAACTGTTAATGAATTTGGACACATTACTGAACAGGTATATTTGGCAGCTGGCTAGAAAAGATAATTCTAATAAAGGACTAGTTGAATCAAAATCAATATTGAACATTATATAAAAAAATGGAGATACTTTAGCAAGTGAAATCTGGTTTTCTCATTTTGATGTGCTTTATCTTTGTGAACTGTCATAACCAAAGAGCAGCTCACATCATCTAGAATTAGCTTTGGGGTAGAGGAAGGTCAGGCAGAGGCACTGTGGGTCAAATTTCAAGGGGCGCAAGGTGAAAGGGATCTTACGGTGGGTGTCTACTATAGACCACC
>NW_017729013.1:4063501-4068421 GCF_001723915.1 Gavialis gangeticus | reverse complement strand
GACCTGAACCTGTTCAGCCTCAGCAAGCCGAGGCTGAGGGGGATTTGGTGGCTGCCTGCAAACTCGTTAGGGGAGATCAGCAGCAAATAGAAAGGGCTCTATTCCCCCCAGCAGCACCAGGGGTGACAAGGAACAATGGCCAGAAGCTGCTGGAGAATAGGTTCAGGTTAGAGATTAGGAGGCACTATTTCACTGTTAGGGTGGCTAGGATCTGGAACCAACTTCCTAGGGAAGTGGTCCTCACTCCTACTGTGGGTAATTTAAAAAAGAGGTTGGACAAACACCTGTCTGGGGTTGTGTGATCCCAGTGTGTGTGGACCAGACTAGATGATCTCTTCAGGTCCCTTCTGACCCCAAACTACTATGACACTACTATGAAACCATGGCAAAAAAAAGGTTGTGGTAATGTGGAAGTGGAAAAGGCACAGTGAACATTTAGTCTTTAGACCCAGAGATATTTTTAAAAGGTAATGCAAGTTTTACATTTCTTCAATCATGATTTGTGCAGTGGAAGAAATTTCCAAACTCATTCACCATCTTGACCAGGCAAGTACGCCATGCATGGTGATTTCCTTGAGAGAGAAATTTTGTGATGTTATTTGTGGCTTTGGGAGTATCTTTTTCAAAGTGTTTCACCTCCTGTGTTTTGAAGGGGCATCACAAATAATTGCTTGCATTTTTCAACTTGCATTCATCGTCCTCAGTCCTGTGAGACCGAACATGCCAGTATTTACAGTTTGACTTGCTGTATGAGGAAACTGACTCAGATGGCTCCCCAAGTGCTCACTCTATTTTGTATTCTTAGAAATAAGAGAGATTATTGCAAACAGTTTGTCCTCGTAAACCCGTTATTCCAGGATAGATAGATTATATTGGAGTAGCTACCTCTGTCCAAATCATCTGTGTAGACAAGGCCTTAAAAAGGTTGTAGGGAAACAGATTTAGATTTGACTCATGAAGCAGAATTCAGTTGACAACTTATCCACTCTCTAGTATGAAGTTCATGTGTTGTCTTGTTGATCAATACACAGAGTAATTCTGATTAGCTAGGGACAGACATTCACAAAGCCTAAGCCTGAATTGATTCAATCTTTGTAGGTTAGTCTAACCTACAAAGCTTGAACTGACTTGGAAGTAAATAGACATTCCCATTTCATTGCAGGAATGCAGGCACATGCCTGCAGTGGCTCAGGCTAGAAGCCAGAGGGCGCTACAGCAGCCCTCCCCTCCCTTCCACAGACTGAGCTGAGGTGGGTGTGGCCATGACGGCTCTGATTAGGGAGGGGTTTTAACCCCCACCCTGGCCTGAAGTCCCAGGCTTTTCCCCATTGGCTGCTCAAGGGGCGGGAGTGTTGCCAGACCCTGCATCTGTTGATACTGAGCTTTTCAATCTCCATCTCCCTGCTTCTTCAGACTGTCTGCAACCCAGGTCATTTCTAACACCTTTCTCTGACCCCTCTCGAAGACTGACAGATTGCAGCCCAGGAGGTTGTTTGTCTGAACAAAGTTTATCAGCCCATCAAGCCCTACAAAAGAAAACATCTCTCTCATTAGTTTCAAGCTGGTCTTATCTGCAAGGTGCATTTGCATTTGCAAGCCACTGGCTGTCCTCCTTTGTTCCAGTGAAACTGGAGACCCACACAGACACCTCTCAGCATTAGCTAGCGTGGGGTGGTGGGGAGGGCATGGCCAGATGCTGGGTCCCTGCGCTGGGGTCCCTGCCATGGGAGAGGAGTGGGAGGGGGGGATCCCTGCTTCAGCAGCCAGCAGAGAGGGCTGTTGGGGTGGGAAGCCTAGCAGCTGCTGTAGTCCGTCAGTCAGCTGGAGCAGTGATAGTGCTTTAGCTAGGAAGGAGAGGGGCAGGGCCAACCCTGCTTTGCTCCAGCAGACAGTCCCACAAAGCATCTGGGATCGTGGGGGACTCTGGTTTAACTTATACGATAAAGAGGTCTGGGGCAGACATTGTATAAACTGGTTTGACCTAAATCAGTTAAGTCTGATATTACATTCAACCAAGTTTATCTCAAACTGGTTTCAGCCATTTTCTAACTGATTTATGTGCACTAAATGTCTGTTCGAAGTGTAAACCAGTTTCTGATCACTTAAACTGGTTTGTGTGTAATGTCTGTCCTTAGTCACTGGCTGCATACACTTCAGATACACTATTGGCCCTTCCATTTACTCAGGTTAAACGATACCCCTGCCCTTCTCCAATGATGTTCATAAAGATTAATTTAGGCATGTACATATGATTTATTTCTAATAGTTTCAAAAGAGTAAGCCTCAGCTACACTGACAAAGGTGCCCCCTCCCATGCTGTTTTCTTCTGAAATAATATGTGGAAAGAACTGTACATAAAGCAACACCAAGGCATTTTTCAACATGTCCTGTCTCCCCACTTAGACTGTGAGACATGTAACATATTGTTACCGCCTTCCTTTTTTTTCTTTCTCTTTTAGATATTCCTTTGAGACAAGGTTGGACTCGCTGAGTGCTTGGGCTAGCAGAGAATGAAGTTGATCTATTGCCAAGTGCTTTTCGGGTAGAGGCACCATTGTCATAACTGAGAAAGAAATTCATTTTGATCTTTCACAGGGGAGAGGTTCTGTTCTTTTCTTGCTGACATGCTAACGCAGAACCACTGTGAGCTTTTGAAAGGATGAAAACTATCTGAGCCAGATCCTCACACGTTGCAAACCTGTGTAGGTGTACTAAACTCAACACAGTTATGCTGACTTTCTCCATTTGAGTATCTGGCCATCTCTGTGCTCTTTCTGCTTAGCCTGGGATTTTAAGAAGTAGACAAAGGAATTTAGGTACCTAAATCTAATTAAAAGGCAGTGATCTGCTTGTGCACCTTTGAAAGTCCCAACCTTAAGTGCCAGTGGTATACTTGCGCACCTCTGGAATTCAATTTTGTAGGTAAGTGTACCTGTAATGTAATATAATATATAAAAAGGAAAGCGTATTGACTTTTCCCCCTCTTTTATATGGCTGATGTATTGTTGAAAAAAGGTTAGAAAGTATTTCCTCTATATTTCATTTAGTTGTTTGTTGCTTGTACATGCTTTTTCTCCTTAAGAGATAAAATACTAAGTGCAGATGTTTAAGGGAGGGTTAGGAGAGGTTAGATCACATTAAAAATGGCCACCCAATCTAAGGTAAGCCGAGACGAGAGAGCAAGTGGGAGGCAGGGGTCTCTGGGGGGCTTGGGGGGATAGGTAGGATCTGCAGGAGTGATGGGGGGGTGGAGGGGCAGGCAGCATCCATGTGGGGTTTGGGGAGGCAGGCAGGATCTGCAGAAAGGATGGGGGGTAGGCAGGATCTGTGGGAATGATTGCGGGGACTGGGGGTGCAGATGGCTTCTGCAGGGGGATTGGGGGGCAGGTAGGATCTACAGGAGCAATGGAGAGGGAAGGTGGGATCTAGGGGCAGGCAGGATCCATGGGAGCAATCGGGGAACGGGGTACAGGCAGCATCAGCAGGAGGGATCAGGGGGATTGAGAGTGCAGGCAGCATCTGTGGGAGAAATCAGGGGGCAGATGGGATCTGCAAGAGCAGTTGGGGGGCAGGCAGAATCCACACAGAGTTGCTGGGGTTCAGGAGGCTTTGGTGGGATCAGGGGGACTCGTGGAGTCCTCAGAAGGGCTTAGAGGGACCCCCAACCCCTCCCCCCAATGAACCTACACCCCCATCCCTCCTGCTCTTCTCACTAATACTTGCTTCCTTTACTCCCAGCATCTGCAAACACTGATAAAACCATCTGGTGGGATGAGAGGTTTAAGCAGGGGGAGAGGAGGAGCAGGGCAGCTGGTCCATAGATGTTAGGGCGAGGGGCCAGGGGGCTAAAAATAGCCAAAGAGGCAGGTAGGAAAAGTGCAGCCCTGGGACTGCCCATGTACCGGTACTGAAGTTATGTTTACTGGTCTAACCTAGACAGTTAAGTTTGGGTGTACACTGTTCTAGATCTATCTTAGACCAGGTTCCACCAGTTTTAGGCCATTGTTTGTACATGGAGCTTCTGTACTGTTACAGGTTTAGCTTGGTTTATTTGTGTGCCTGTATGCACACATGTATATGACTGTATATGTTATAATTTAGCATTTCCACTTAGTTGCCAACCTATTAGTCAGAAGTACTAATGTGTTTTTATCTTTTTCTAATCTATAGCATTTTCTCCCACCTTTGAGATAATGTGTTGACTATTATCGTACCATTATAAAAATCAGTGGTGTATCCTCACCTGGAATATTGTGTGCAGTCCTGCCTGGTCTGAACCACCCCCCACCCCAATATTGTAAACTTAGAGAAGGTTAATTTCAATAGAGCACGTCCAGACCCTTAAAAGCTGGCTGAAACTCATTCTACTAGCTTCCACTGACTCGAAGAATTAGTAGGTGAGCAATTGCCCTTTTTTGCAGTATTTTCAGGTTTGCTTCAAAATGTCACAGAGGACTCATCCCATTTCAAGGAGTACCTGTAAATAAACAAGAAACCCAAGACACTAAATCCAAGCCTAGTACAAATGGGAAGCTTTCCTATTAACTCCACAGAGGGGTGCCCCTACTTGCCTTCGTCAGAGGTAAATTTGTTCCCGAGATAATGTTTTCATTCTAAATAGATGCAAAGTAGTGCAAAGCTTCAAGGTGGTGATTTGATTTGGAGGAAATCTGGCCTGATTCGGTGGCCAAATCTCCAAATCTGAATCAAATCAGAGGACCAATTTAAAAGTCCAAATCAATTTAAAGTTCTCCAAATCTTCAGAAAAGATTTGAATTCTTTGATGATTCAGGCAGTCCCCGGTGGCTGCAGCAGGGACCTGCAGCCAGCTCCGAGCTGGTAAGTACTAGGGGCGGAGGAGAGGGGGAGGGAACCACGGGGGAACCCCTGCCAGCCCTCCCGACCACCAGCCACTCCCTA
>NW_017729013.1:4051038-4058501 GCF_001723915.1 Gavialis gangeticus | reverse complement strand
ACCCCCCCTCCCTGCTCCCCTGGCCCCGCCATGGGTGCCCCACCTGGACCAGCTTTGTCCCTTTAAGACAAAAAAAAAAACCCAAAAAAGGCCCCAGGACTTACTGCTTCTGCAGTGGCCTTGAAGCTTCGGGGGGCTCGTGCAACGCCCCCCACATGACATGGGGCAGTGAAGGGCAGCAGGGATCACCCCCACTGGCAGGAGCAGTGAGTGTGGGGCTTTTCTCGTTTTTTTTCTTAAAGGGGCCAGAGCTGGCCTGGGTGGGGCACCTGTGGGGGGCTGGGGGGATGAGGGCAGGTTGGGGGGCTCATGGCAGGGCCCCCCATACAGCATGGGGCAGGGGGGAGCAGCAGGGATCAACCCCCGCCTGGCAGCACCCAGTCAGGGCTTTTTTTTCCCCAAAGAACCAGGAGCTGGGGCATACAGGGCAGTCATTGCCGGGCTGGGGGGGATGGGCCTGGCTGATTCGGCAGCCAAATCTCCCAATCGCATTCGGCCGAATTGATTCTGGACAGTGATTCGAATCAACGAATCGAATCACTGTCCCCCGAATTGGCCGAATCCGAAGCGAATACTAGCTGCTTCGCAGAGACCTAATGCAAAACATTTGTGGAGGAAAAAATGGATCCATGCTTTTTAGACCTCTGTCACAGTGCTCCAACTGACTAGATTTAAACTATGTTTCTGATAAATAGATGTGCGCAATATTGTACCTCTGTACTGATCACTTAAATGTCAAGTTTCAGGCTGATGGGGTTGCAACTGCTGACATACTAAACCCTGAAAATTAATTTATAGTGAAAATAGCAACTCTGAGAACCTTAATTATAGATGCTGCACTGGCTGTGGCACATCTTTGAACACACAAGAAGAATTCAATACCAGAGTTAACGCCACTGGTGAATAATAGTAATTGCGAATGTGGAGCTTCTTCACACTCAACATCATTCATCTCCGTTGACCGTGCCTTACAAAGGTCCCAATCCTGCTGCCACTGAAGTGAGTTTCACACTTGATTTTTGTAGAGAGAGGATTGGAGTGCTATTGGAATAAAATAGAAATGGTTTTGCAGTGTTTCTGTTGTCCTAAATGTTGGCGAAGCAGGATCTGAAGAGAATGCTAAAAAGCAATTATTTGAAAACTACTCCATTCCATTTCGGATGCAAGTTGCATGACTTTAGATTCCATTCATTGCTTTCAGTTTTAGATGATTAGGGTACTCGGGAGTAGGTTGTCATATCAATATACTTAGAAGAGAACAGCTGTGAATCGTTAATTTATGTGTGTCCCAAGCGGCTATTCTATCTAAAAATTGGCTTGAAAAATACTATCTGGAAGGTAGTTCCAAGCAGCCTAATAGAATTCTGAGGATTTGCTTTTGAAGATCTAGTAGATACAATGAAAACCAGCTACAGCCTGAAATTTTTCCTATTGTGTTCTTTTTCAAAGGAATTTAGTGGAATATTAATCAAAATCCAATATCTCACAGTAAGACTTTGTGTTACGCTATACAAAGCATATAGCCCACTTAATTTCCCCCCGCTTTTTAATAATTACTTATTACATTTTCATTTGTCTCTTCCTTGGATTGGTTTCAGATTTCAATTCAGTTTGCAGAACTGGATTAGATTGAAAAAATAGTTCCACCGTGAATTTTAAACCAGGTAAAAATATCACCTGCTCGAGAAGGTGATACAGCATACATTACTTTGGGCCGTGTTCTGTACCTAGCCCCATTTTCACTGCATGAGACAGTTGTGCTGGGACTGCTGAACATAGAAAAAGCCTATGTCACAAAGACCACTTAAGGCCCATGGTCAGGCTGTTTCATTGCTCTCCAGGTCCTCTGATGAAGCCTGATTGACCAGATGTACTGGACTGATTCTTTCCAGTCATAAGGGTCTTTCTTATTTTCCATGGCTCTGGAATGAACGGAGTCCTGGGTTTAGCCACGAGTTGCTATTTGTACCGCAATTGTTGCTGCTGCTTTTGGATTTGTTTTTTGTATTAACTTAAAAAAAAATTTCTTTTCCACCTCAAGAAGCTTGAAATGGAGGTGGGTAAGTAGTGTTTTGTATGATGCTAACTGTAGGTAAGTATTTTGCCCAGCACAATTTGTTAAACCTGTCATGTCTCTCCTTGCTTATTTCACACAGTGGCTCCTACAGATCCTGCCAGGGGAATAACTCCTGGGCCAATCCAGTTTTTGAGGAGAGGAAGTTGTGTGCATTATGTCTAGGTTTTGAATAGGTTGGATAAAATGCTGTATTACCACTTTTTTGCTGAGAATAATGATTTTTTTTTTTTTACCATTTTATCCTTCACTAACTCGGATGGCTATGGAGCAAACATGTGCTTAAATCTCCTAGACGTCCATGGGATCAAAACTGTGCTTAAACTGAGTGACTCATTGAGTTCCATGCTCTGAATTAGCGCATTAGCCCGTGGCAAGGGACGTTGTCTTCTTCAATTCTTGCATTAATTTCAACGTAATTTACGCAGTAGAAAAGCACTGAGGACAGCGGAGAGGATTGAGGACAGAATCATGAATCTGCAGCTGGGGTGTACCTAGTTCCTTTGCTAGATGTTGTTGGATGGTCATTGGCTTTTAATATGCAAACTGGCCGATATCTGGTAATGAATGTTTGAGCTGCTGGGCAGAGGTGTAGCATCAGCAGCAAAGTGCCTGGGTGAATTTATATCTCATTTCATGGGAATTTAAAAATATATATATATTTGGGAGTGTCTTTCTAATCTCCAGCTAAGTAGATTCAAATTGTACAGACTGGGCCTAGCTCTGAAACCAGAAAAATGAAAATAGCACATTTAGTACTAAAGCTCATTCTATCCAGGCCCCATATGATTGGAACTAGACCGAAGGGGTTTTAAGATGTAGCTTAAGGAGCTCAGTGAACCCTAAATCAATTTTAACTTCATTTGCACAGCCCATTTGGGGCTTTATTTCAATCTACTGCTTGTGAGCTGTGCAGTTGCTCAGTCTGTTGCTTGTAGAATTAATTGACAAGCCAATGGGGGCTGAATGGATTTTTAATTTATCATGTAATAATGTCTTCTATGTACAGCGGGGAATCGGGAAGATGGGCCACCTCTTTATTATAAACTGGACCTTCTACAGCATGGGCTCACAGGCCAGGTCCTACCAGATGGAATTGCATCATTTTCCCATGGCAACTCCTTATGCAGCAAAGTGGTCTGGTGCCTTTGTAACCCTTAATTCTGATGAGGTTTAGACAGCTAAATACCTTTGAGGACCTGAGCCTCATGTGCAGGGATCCCATCGTCTTTCAGTGAAACCTGGCCTAGGGATCAGATGTTGGTGCCTAAGGATGCTGGTGGACATGTAGCAGGGAGAAAGACCGTCTGCTTTCCAGGATCATGTATGCGAGTCTTTTATGGTTTCATAGGTGGTAGGGTCAGGGACCTAAGCAGATCATCAAGCAGATCTTTGTGTGTTGGTGGCTTGTACTGAATGGCAGTTTTGTAATTCCAACAGCACGCTCATTGTGAATTGGTACAGGGACTCCAGTTACACATGAAAAATGTGCTTGGTTGCAAGCTGAGCCCTGTGCAACTGTTCCCATGCTCCAGCTGCAGATTTGTTCTGAATTATCCTATGCTATGAGAAGGTATTTCTTATGTATTATTCTGTGACAGCTCCAAAGTATCTAGAACCCCAGTCATGGACCAGTGCCCTATTGAGTTAGGCACTCTACAAATTTATGATGTTAGAGTGTTTTTTTCCCCCACTCTGGATACTTAACACTGCATGTGTGGTTTGACTGAGGGACTTACTGGTTTTTGATCACAGGGGGCATTCCATTCTCCGTCTTTGGTTTGGATGCTAGCTGGGACAGACAGGCATTTCTGTTCTGGGGTTTTGGCTTTTCTCTGTTGTGGACCCCAGTCAATTAAGTCAGGCAGAGTCACTACAAATGTTTTGTCTCTGTTGGCATGGATCTGAGAGACAGTGAAAATATTTATTCAGCATAGGCAGGGTGACAGATATCTCTTGTATGAAGAACTATTTGATGAGCTGTTAGTTTTGAGTGCCTTTCCTATTCATTGAACTAATTAGCTCTACAAATCTTGCTGTCAGCCAGTCATATAACCGCTTATTTATTTTCCCATGCACTGAATTTTTACTTTGCTGCATATACACAGAGCTGTAAAACCAAATGCACCAAAAATTGTCTCCTAGCCAGATATAAATGGAAACAAAATGCACTTGGAATTATTATTACATGTGCCATTAATTTTTATTTGAACTGTCTTATAAAAATGCCAAACTGCTTTCATTGTTTGCCACAGTTGCACTTGTGTAAATGTTAAAAAGTTTTTTTAATGATCTTTTACAACCTTCACTTAGAATGCCCATGTAACTATGCCTAAATCTGCGGAGAAGGGAGATGTTTAACACTTACTTGGTAGACAGAATAAAATACTTTTGGGTCTCTCCTGTCATCCTTGATTATGCATTTCTCTTTGATCATATTGTTTCCTTTTAACATCCTCCAGTGTTTTTTTATATACCCTAGTAGTGAAATGCAGCTCTCTTATTTCAAGCATGTAAGGAGGGAGAATAGGCTAAATTTCCTCGTACTTGGAGCAATGCAGGCAATTAGGGTATTGCCGTAAAAAATCTGTAGAAAAATTAAGTTTTTGTTTATCAAACTATTGCTTGCATGGTCCTTCAGAGATGGATTTCTATGGTTCGTTCACTATTAATGGGGCTCCAGACTCAACCAGACTTTTTGACAGCCAGTCCTTTTCTTGTGGATGAGTGAAGACCATTTTTCTACCTGAGGCCCGATTTTTCTTGGGCTGCCCAAAGCCAAGCAACTCCCATGGGCTTCCCTGGAAGTTCTGCATGCAACTTTCATAGATTACATAGATGTTAGGGCTGGAAGGGACCTTGGAAGATCATCGAGTCCAGCCCCCTGCCCCAAGGGCAGGAAATTAGCTGGGGTCATAGGATCCCAGCAAGATAAACGTCCAAATTTATCTTGAAGGTGTTCAAAGCAGGTGCTTGAACCACCTCCGGTGACAGTCTATTTCAGGCCTTTGGGGGCTCGGATAGTAAAGAAGTTCTTCCTTATGTCCAACCTGAAACGGTCATGGAGGAGTTTGTGACCATTGGACCTTGTCATCCCTTGGGGCGCTCTGGTGAACAGATGTTCCCCCAGATCCTGGTGAACAACTTGAGATTAACATGGCCCCTTCTAATTAGGGGTGTGCGAAGTGGGCCCTATGCGATTCGGATTTGGCTTGAATCAGGGACAGTGATTTGATTTGTTGATTAGGATCGCTGTCCCTGATTCGATTCGGCCGAATCTGGAGAATCAGCGATTTGGACATAGACACAGCTTTAAAAGTTTTTTCTACATACCTTGAGGTAGCAGGTGATTGCTGCGATGCTGGGGCGCATGGAGCATCCCACAGGAGTGCGGGGGGCCCTCTACGTACTTGGCGGTGAACCCGGAAGTAGACCAGAAGTGCTTCTGGTCTACTTCTGGGTCTGCTGCCCAGCCTGCTGGGGAGCCCCCTGTGCTCCTGTGGGACACTCCACGTGCCCCAGCACCGTAGCAGTCACAAGCCGCCTGCTACTTAGAGGTAAGCAGAAAAAAAATTTAAAGCTGTGTCTATGTCCAAATCTCCAAATCTTTCCAAATCTCTCTGAATTGATCTGGAGGGTTCCAGTTCGATTCAGAGAGATTAAAGGGTCCTCCGATTTGATTCAGATTTGGAGATTCGGCCCGGAATCGGGCTGAATCTCTGCCGAATTGAATCAGGAACCGAAGCTTCGCGCAGCCCTAACTGTAACTATTTTTTGTCAGTCTTGACATTTTTGACACTTCTAGATGTCTCTGAAAAGAGGATTTGTTCTCAAACAAAAACAAATCAGTCTTCACTTCTGTAAATGAAATAGAGTTATTTATTGATTGACAGTCAGGAGGATTATACCCTAAATGTGATATATTGTAATGAGCCATATAGCCCTATCTTGTTGTTTCTCATACCAGAATAATTTTATTTTATGTTTTTATGAAAGGAAGAAACACTCAGAAGAAGCCCGCTTTGAAAATAAATCAAGAAAACTGATGCTATCAGTTACAAAGGGCATGAATGCATATTAATAACATTTCAAATAAGTATTGTTCTTATCACAGATGCATAAAGATTAACCATAAGCAAACCAAAAACACAGCCAATAAGTATTAAATGGTTTAATGTATACTTCATGCATCACAGCAGTAGTTGTAAGATGAAAGCTGTTAAGTAGGACTGTGCTGATTGTTTGCTACAAAATGCTTTCATTGAATTAATAACTGGCATACTGTGCCCAGTTCTGGGTGTATTGTCTTCAAAAAGGTTTATTAACAAGTTGGAAAGATTTTAGAAAAGAGTTACAAGAATGATCCAAGATCTGGAAAATTGTCCTATCATGAAAGACTTAGAATTTCATTCTGTCTCCTTTTACGAGGAGAAGCTTCAGCAATGAGTTGATCACAGTTCCCAATTACTAACATAGGGAAAACATTCCTAGTAGTAAATGAATTTTAAAAGGACATCATGGTTGGAAACGGTGGCTACACAAATTCAGATTAAAAACAAGATTGCAATTTTTGTACAAGCAAGGGCAACTGATCATCAGAACAGCTTGCTTGGAGATCTGGTTTCTCTCCAAGTAGAAGTGATATCAGGCAGAATTTGTGAATTTGACACAGGTATAACTAAATGGTTAACACAGTCAAAGACCAGGTCAGACCTGAGAACGATACTAAAATTTAGATTAATCTGTCCCTAATAGGAGAAGTAGCAGCAAACAACCCGAGTAGTTCCAAGTTGGAGCGTTAGGACAGATTTACAAATGGGACTGTATGATGTGGTTGCCTCTAGCAGCAAAGGACTGGACTCTGCACAGGAGTCCTTTCCAGCCTGGAGCTTGTTTGTACATCAGAAATTACATCAGGATGAAACAAAGCTACTAGGAGGAATATCTTGCAGAGATATAGACCTTACATTTAATTCTCATGGTCCATTTGTATTATTATTTAAACATTAACATAGCATTGTAGAGATTGAAAAAATTGTAGTGCCTTCTAGGAAGAGCTTAAAACCAAAATTAGACAGAGACAGAAGAGGGTGGTAATGGAGAAATTACAGATGAATTCATTAGAGCTCCAGTTTCGTAAAACACTTTCCCCACATCATTAGTAAGTCCGGTTGCAGTATATGAAAGTCACTGGAGTTTGGTGTGCCGCAGTACCTGTCTCCACAGAAGCCAATAGTAGGTTTTCACTCAGCTTCAGTGGGGCCAAGAATTCATGTATTCTGCGTGGGTTTGGATCCCCTCATACTCAAAAGGAGAAACTGCCAGTGACAAAGCAGTTTTATTCTACCCAGCTTGCCCACATTCCCTTTTTTGTTCTTGCTTCCAAGGC
>NW_017729013.1:4041987-4046038 GCF_001723915.1 Gavialis gangeticus | reverse complement strand
CCAATAGTAGGATTTCACTCAGCTTCAGTGGGGCCAAGAATTCATGTATTCTGCGTGGGTTTGGATCCCCTCATACTCAAAAGGAGAAACTGCCAGTGACAAAGCAGTTTTATTCTACCCAGCTTGCCCACATTCCCTTTTTTGTTCTTGCTTCCAAGGCCTGCTGCTCCTTATTAAGATTTCTGTCTCGATAATTTAATGCAAGTGGGGTTAGATATTTGTGATACAAGCTGAAATATCCACTTAGTTAGAGTCATTTATTTGAAACAAGAGAACACCAAATAGCCGAGTCTAACATCCACATGTGAAGGCTTCAAACAAATCCAGCTTTTTAAGAGATGTAATAAATAGCTCAGCACTTGTCTATTTTAGAAGTACAGTCTAAGTTGACTCAGCTAAAATAAAGCTATGAAAGAGAAGCGTTTCTCAAAGTCTCTATCAGCAGAATAATTAAAGGGAGAGTAACTGGACCTGGGGGTTACAGTGGACAATAAACTGGATGAGTCGACAGTGAAGGCTAACAGCATACCTGGGCTGCTTTAGTAGGAGTATTGCCAGCAGATGGAGGGAAGTAATTCTTCCACTCTATTCAGCACTGGTGAGACCACATCTGGAGTACTGCGTTCAGTTTTGGGCCCCCACTACAGAAAGGATGTGGACAAGTTGGAGAGAGTCCACCAGAGGGCAATAAAAGTGGTTAGGGGGCTGGGGCACATGACTGATAAAGAGAGGCTGGTGAGAAATGGGCTTATTTGGTCTGCAGATGAAAAAAACTGAGGGGGGATTTAATAGCAGCCTTTACCTGAAGGGTGGGTCCAAAGAGGATGGAGCTGGATTGTTCTCAGTGGTGACAGATGACAGAAGAAAAAGCAATAGTCTCAAGTTGCAGCAAGAGAAGTTTATGTTGGATATTGGGGAACACTTTCTCACTAGGAGGGTGGTGAAGCGCTGGAAGGGGTTACCTGGAGAGGTGGTGGAATCTCCATCCTTGGAGGTTTTTAAGGCCCAGCTCAACAAAGCCCTGGCTGGGATGATCTAGTTGGGGATGGTCCTGGTCTGAGCAGGGGCTTGGACTAGATGACCTCCTGAGGTCCCGTCCCACCCTAATTTTCTATGATTCTAACTTGCCGCATCCCCAGGCGCCATCTTTGTGGAGGGGTTGGGAGGGTACAACCACAGCAGTGGCAGTTGCACTACCCCAAGTGTCACATGGCTGCCCAGGGCACAGAACAGCCTGGCTATGGCTCTGGTCTCTGCAGTGCAAAAGTTGCATTTCAAGTCTTCCTTTAGGTGGCAGTTGCAGGATGACCTCAAATGTCACTACTGTATGTCATGCTGCCTTCCATGGAGCAGAGGGCCATGCTTTGGAGCCTAGTATGTAGTTCTTATGGTCCAGATGTTCATCTTCCAGAGCTTATTAGGCAGGCTTTCCCTTCTACATCTGCTTCACCTCTGTGCCATTTTCTTTAGTTACCACAGCTGGATCCTCCTGGCCTTCCATCAAAGAAGGAACCCAAGCTTTTAAATCAGATCAATGTGCTTTGATTGTGAGGTTTCTTTCTGAAAATGACCCAGCATACTCAAGACTCTTCAGCTGCTTGCTGAACATCATGTCCTTCCTTCTTACGTCCTAATGACAAGGTATTTAGCAGAATTTGCAGATTCATTGGAATCTGACATGGTTGTGCCATGAGCACTTCTGCTACAGCCTCTAACTTATGACCTCTGGGCTGTCAACCACATGCCTGAGCACCCATGCGACCCTAGCCCCTACTGAATGTCACTGAAATCCAAATAAACCCAACTTGAATGCTACCTTTAAAACATGGGACCATTGTGGGATAAGACAGAAATGAACATGAGCTATGCCGTGCTGATTTCAAACTCCTCAATGTCAGTAACATTTAGTCATTTAGTTTTTTGGCTGGGACCCAGCTTTTAATTATTTATCAGCATTCCTACAGGTTACATCTGCTGTCAAGCTAATGAGAATCTCCTTACTCTCAGACTTCAGATACTGGAAATATTCTCTCCATAGTTTCACTTAATTGTCATTTCATACATCTTCCTGTATGAATAAGAGAATTCCCAAATGTTTAATCTTGTCCACAGCTCCAGCAGGGATTCAGGTAAAAAGCCTTCCTTAACCACTGTTTTGCATGATGGCCCCTGATTCACCCAAAGCCTTAGGGCAGGGGTCAGCAACCCCCGGCACGCATGCCAAGCACGGCACGCAAGGCCATTTTGCTCAGCACACCACCGCCAGCCCAGGCTCTAAGCATCTGCTGCCGGTCACAGAGCCCAGGCTGCTCCCAGCAGGCAGCTGGGAGGCTGCAGACTGGGCTCCATAGGCCGGCTGCAGCCGGGAGGCTGCAAACAGCTCCTCCGGGCTCCAGCATATTGGCGCTCCGGCACCTTCCAAGATAGACGTGGTTTTTTTGGCACTGGCCAAAAAAACTTGCCTAGCCCTGCCTTAGGGCAGGAACTGGAATCTATGCAGGTAAATGAAAAGACTTCCATTGATTTCAATGAGTGTTGGATCAGACCCCGAAAGCGTCAATATAAGCACATTTCTAAATCAGCAAAATATTTAAGCACAAGCTTTAATCCTGTTAATTTTAATGAAACATGAGCATGTGTTCAAAACTATCCAGTGCTTTTGTGTTTTGATCAATTAGGGATTACAATTGAGCTACAGTGGCCTTTTAAATTTGTTAGCCAGAGTGTTATGACATCTCTTTACCAATGTTAATGGTAAAGACACAAAATGAAGACTGAAGACAAATTATTTGAATCATTTTTTATAGACCACCATTCTTGAAGATGATTCTTGGAGACATTTTTTGCAGGCAATTTAAAAAGAAGTATATTAAGTTAAAAAAAATGTTTATTCACAGTTTGCCATGATGGCAAATCTCACTAGTACCATTTTTCAGAAATGTTTAGTTATAGGAAGTGCGGTTACTGTAAATTACAGAAAATCAAATTTGATGATCTCTAAAAAACCAAAAAAACAACAACAACAACAAAAACAAAAACAAAAAAAAACTCAGTGCCATGGCTAAAGGAGACCCAAGGTATAATTCAATTTGTAGATTGTATGTGTACTGTTTTCTTCTCTAAGATCAGATTAGTTACACCAGGTCATTGTCAAGAAATTAGAGTAGTAACGTTGCCAGTGAGAGAGCAAAGTTTTAGTGTACTTTTGGGATGTATCTTTGCTCACATGTAATACGCTCGTGTCAATGTTGAAAGCACTTTCCTAACTCAGAGCTTGCGCATGAGTGTTGGGCACTCACTAAGCTAAATGTGCTTTTGGAAAGGGTTTTCATTAAAAATTGCTGGAAATTGCAGCTTGGGAGTCGACCATAATCCAATTAAAAATGATTTTGTGCAGACTTTTGCTTTAAATGCGCGCTGGCACTTTCATAAATAGTTCATGCTTAAGTAACAGAGAGCAAAGTGCCGGCCTGTCACAAGCCTTTTTGTGTTTCCCTGCACATGCCGCACTTACATCGATGCAGTGGAAGAACAGTCTGTCAACAGCGGGTCATGTTTTCAAAAGTGCATATGGGCTTGCTTGCCTCTGAAGCTGGCACCAATCATGCAAGTCAGGCATTTGCACTTGCCTTTTGCCCACTCATGCCTTTTACACAGAGTTGTGGGCATCCAGAAGCTATGCACCATTCACATTTGAAAATTTGGGCTTAAAGAAACCCACTGGGAAGAAGTATAGCAGGGCAGCAACTCTTGTTTTTGCACTGCCCCGGTTACCCCCTCCAGTTACACTTCATAGATTCATAGATTAAGGGTTGGAAGGGACCTAGTAGATCTTCTAGCCCGACCCCCTGCCAGGGCGGGAGAACAACAAAAAACCCCAAAAAGAGAAACGGGACTCAAATGAGTCCAGCCAGGTAGGCATCCAGCCTCTTCTTAAAGACCCCCAGGGTAGGGGCCAGCACCACTTCCCTTGGAAGTTGGTTCCAGCTCCTAGCCGCCCTAACTGTGAAGTAGTTTTTGCGGATGTCCAATCTATACCTCCTCTCCATCA
>NW_017729013.1:4024989-4041076 GCF_001723915.1 Gavialis gangeticus | reverse complement strand
TTCTTCATCCTCCCAATATATTTGAAAAAGGACTTTTTGTTATCCTTAATCTTGGACGCTAGTCCGAGCTCTATGTCCGCCTTGGCCTTCCTAACAGCTCGCCTACAGGCCCGAGCAGAGGAGGTATACTCCTCTTTGGAGATTTCACCCCCCTTCCACCGGGCGTACGCCGCCTTTTTGGCAAGCTGAGGATGAAAAGAAATACTTTTGCCTAAAGAAACCATGCAACTTGTTCAGTGCTTGGCAGAATGTATTCACTCCGTGTTTTTTTTAATCTTCCCATGCTGGTTTACAATATCTTTGTATTACTGCTGAGCCCTGATGTTTCTCATCCTTTCAGTAGTGGGGCGGGGGGTAGCGTTTCAAATGCTGAGGCTGTGTTTCCAGGCTGATATTCAGCCATCAACAGTAAGAATTGTAGGATTTAAATATATTTCACAAATTCAAGCAATTCCTATGGTTAATCAGAAAAATTAACTAAAAATAGCCAGGACCGGTAAAAAAAAAAAAAAAAAAAAAAAAAAAAAAAAAACCAGGGCCGGGAAAAAAAAAAAAAAAAAAAGAGGGGGGAAAAAAAAAAAAAAAAAAAGAGGGGGGAAAAAAAAAAAAAAAAAAAGAGGGGGGAAAAAAAAAAAAAAAAAAACCAGGGCCGGGAAAAAAAAAAAAAAAAAAAAAAAAAAAAGAAAAGCTTCTCCGAGCATGTGACCACTATAATAAATTTAAGGTGTGTGGCAAACTGCACTTGGTAAAACACCAGAGTCAATCACCCAGAGATGCTTATTGTGCTGGTTAACATTGAAAAGAGAGGTGAGCAAAACTTCTGGGTGGTTACACTGAGCAATATATTTAACAGCAGAGCAAAAAAACATGTAGTAAAGTTTTTACTAATGTTGATTTGAAGGGTAATTTTCTTGTCAACTATATAATTAATGCACCATACATTACACTAGCCTATTGTTATTCTAGTACTTGGGGATACATTTCAAAGTTGAATAGCTGTTTAACAAAACACTTGGCAGATTTATTACCCTTAGGTGATTCTGTCAGTCAGCATTTTCACACATTTAGCCTGAAGTAGGCAGAATCAATTTTGGTATCTACTGAGTGAAATGCAAAGCTGTATAAATTAAAATAAAACAAACACACACAGAGCAGAATATCAGGACTCCGCTTAGCTGCTCATCTCTTAACAGTGAAGCAAATATTACCTTTACAAGCTCTTTGGCCTTTTTTTTTATGGTCATAGCATTGTCTGCCACATTTAATATGCTGCAAAGAGGCATTTGTGGGCATTTTAAGATAATGTCTTCAGTGTTATGCTTGTCTTTTTTCTTTATTTCATAGAACACTTATTTGGCAGCTTCAGAAACTTGAGTGAGTGATAACTGCTTAGGTAATGGGGATTTTTAAACAGGAATGGGCTTCCCTGGGTAAATTAAGTTTAATAAAGATGCCAAATTTGGGGAATTGAATAGTACCCACATTAGATCAGAGCTTTCTTCCAGAAATTATTTTTTTCAAATGTTTCCTGTCAGAAATAGGAATTTCAGAGTTGGCATTATTATTATTGTTGTTGTTCTTTTGCTACAAGGAAATATGACAATATTCTTAATAACTATATCCTATGATATGGTGTGGACAAAAGGGATGCAAACTCTCAATATAAGGATAAGAAATACAAAATGCCCTCCATGACAGAAGTCAGAAGAAAGCTGGTGAAAAATCCCCATAGCTCTTACATTTCCATTCATTTTTCTGCCATTGTGGTCAAGAGACAGAGAGAAAGAAAAAGAGAGAGCGAAAGAAAGAAGGAGAGAGAGACTTTTGACTTTTTTTAAAGGTTTATTAAGGAGAGAAGGGGGGGTAACAATTCAACAAAGAAATAAAACACCGCCCATGCAGGGGCCCGGGTACAACAGATGGAGACTGGGGCTTCAGCCTGCAAGGCCTTAAAAATAAAAAAATCCAGTACATCAGCCTGCTGAGACCCCTGCCTGTACCCTGGAAAAGGGCAGTATCACAGTGCGAGGACTAAACGGCCACCCTCAACACTGCAGAGCACCCGCTGAGCTGCCCAGCATGCCTGGACGGCGGGCACCGTCCACTGGAGGATCGCATGCTCAAACTCCAATGACAGGCGTGCCCGCACCAAAAACTGGAAGAGCTGCAGGGCGTTGTCTGAGTCAACCCTGGCGAGCCGGTTCCTGCGGCTCTTGAGGATGGCCATCTTAGCCTGGCCGAGTAAGAAGTTGGCCAGACAGATGACACCCCCTGGGCAAAAGGGGCAGGCTGCTGACACAGCTGAGTCTCCGGTGGATGAGAGTGCCGGTGGCCAGTATCCCATGTAGCAACCACCACTGGAGGTCACCGGTCTTTTTTGGAGACGGGGGGTTTATAAAGCATGTGCCACACAGGGTGGGCTGGCATGAGCGCCAGTACTGCTACATGCCTCCACCACACCCTGTCGAGCCGGGTAGCAAGGATGCGGGCATGGCGAATGGGAATCACTCACAGATTCACAGATACAGGGCCTTCCGGGGGAGCGCATCGAAGTGGATGCCGGTGCTGCTGTCAGGAGGCACGGGAAGAGCCAACAAGGTGCCAGGCCTACCACTCAGGTCACCGTCCACAACCGGGACAACGGGCAGTGGTGGAAAAGGCTCGCCCGGGACATCCGCACTGGGGAGGGCTCTCTGTGCCTGGAGGTGGTCCTCCAGGGCAGCTGCCGCATCTGCTGGGAGAGTGGTCTGCACGTCCCCCAGGAAGCAGGGGACCGAGCGCATGGCCAAGTGGGCAGCAAGAGCCTTGGCTGACAATCAGTCTGACCAAGTCATGTCGAGGAGGTGTCCCAGCCAGCTGGTATGTGACCGGAGGAGGGAGTCAACAAGGCTGCTAGAAGCAAGGCTTGGTAGCCTGCACTGCAGGGTTGGGTTATGGGAAAGAAAGCAAGCAAGAAAGAAAGCAAGAAACCTTCAGCTATGACAGCTTTAAAATTTACAAATTTTATTCCAGTGGAAAAAAAAAATTAAGCAATTGAAGCAAAACTACATTATAGATTTTGAAAGAAGAGACCATTTTACATAGGCAAAGTGTTGAATAAGCTTTTGAATGAAAAATTTCAGTCCAGTGTAATGAATTGTTTTCCCCAAGCCTTCTAATGGTGGATAGTATATGAAAGTAATTCATCCACCAGATAAATCCTTTGTGTTATCTGGGCAGAGTTTGTCAGTATAAGGTTGTAGAAGTGTCAGTCAAAGCTACCTTCAACCTCCAGTTTGTGGCAATCGGTGTGAACTTGTTTTTAGCACGAGTAATAGTTAGAATGAAAGGCACCTTTGAGCCAATTCATCTAGTAGTTGCCCCGTCAATTGGTAATAACTGTCTGTATTCATCCTACGTGTTGACAGACAGTTGTGTATTAAGCTAGGAAGTTAGTCTGTGGAAAATCTCGGTGAAGCTTAAGTCACTCAACAAATAGCAAAAAGGGTGAGGAGGAGGGGCTCGCAAATGTGACCTGTTTCCCTAAATTTATTTTCATCCCTTTCATCCATTGTTGAATACAGTGGCATTCATAAAAGATGGCCTGAGGGTGCAGCAAGCCAAGATATTGTCAGCTCTTGTAGGAGCACAGAAAATGGATTGTTTTCAAAATGGGTGAGTGCTCTAACTTACCCACATTAATAAATGTTGGAGCATGGGCCTTGCCATGCTGTTATCTGTGTTAATGAAGTTTCCTTGGCAAATAATTGAGAATCCATTAGCAAAAAATAATGTTCAACTTCATTCTTTTATGTCCATTAAACCTGATGGCATAACACAGTTGTTAACAGATCCAAGTAAGGGCCTTGGCTATGGGGAGTTGCTGATGTTGGAAGATGCACGAGACAACTTAGGCAAACTCAGTTTTTAGGCCAGTGTAATTGTTCCTGTGGCAGTGTTGGCCTTTTTCAATGACTATCACAATCCATTTTGTTCTGTAGTCGCATTGTCTCCCTGTACCCTGACCTCCCCAATGCATAAAAGAGCAGGGGAATTTTGAATCCTTTCCTATGTTGGCTTCTAATTACTAGGAAAAGACTGGTGGCCACTTTATTAAGGTTTATCACACAGTATTGTATAGCATGCTCAAGTTGTCCTATCCTGCCATAACACACTGTAGCTCAGCAAGGAATTTATTATTACAACATTGTGGGCATGCCTACACATGCAGTTAATGTGAGTGAATATGCCCCGGCTCAATTTGAGCTGGAGTAGATCTGCCTGCTGCGCAGAAAAACGTCTTGTGTGGACATGCCCAATTGCTCTTAAATACTTTCTTTTCTTGCATGCAGCACTGCGTTTTTCTAAAACCATCTGAGGGAAATTAGAGGGCGCATTATAAATGAGGAAATATGGTAACAATAGTTTCTGCTACTTAAGCTTCTGGCTGACATGAATGAAAGTAAAATCCGCAGGGATCCCCAGGGATCAGACAACGAGTAAGCTCGGCTCTCTGGCTGCTGCTACTCAGTTACTTCCTACAAGGAAAAATCTTGTTTTCTTTCTTCTGCCTTTCAAAAACAAGGTGCACATCTTCTTCCAGCCCATGTTCTACATGAGAAATTGCGGCACTTCCCCTTACATATTGCACGTGCATAATACTTTCTGAAAGATCTCAAACCATTTCCTCTTGAGCAGGAAGTAACCACCAAACTGTGAAAAGATTTTTGGAAAGTACTGTTTAGGAAGGATGTGTTGAAGAGCTGAAATACTGAATTAAAAGGGAAGAGATATTCGGGCCTGGCTTTTTTTCAGCCTGAGATTTCCTGCGTTATTTCATGTAAAAGGGCATATTCCCCACGCAGTGTGTGAGCTTTGCTGTTAGGACTGAAGGCTGAGTCACAGAGTTGTATAAATCTTCTAATTGTTGGGTTCTCTGCACTGTCATGCCCCATTCTCCAGGCTGCTTTGTGGGATGGGATCTCCCGGTGTGAAGCAGCATTCAGTATCAGACCCTAAGTACTAAAATCACAAGAAGGACTTTCATTGTACGGGGGGGTCGCAGGATTTCTAGATGACCTAATAAGCAAACATGTTGTAAGAAACGGTATTTCAATTAAAAGCATTTAAACCTACACCTCTTTCCCGTTCTCTGTTCGGATATGCTTGTGTACACGCTACTTGTAACTGGAAAGGACAGGGGAGCTAACTGACTCTGTGCAGTTTGGTACCTGGCTGCTTGACAAAGAGCCGACAAAAAGCTCTGGTGCAGAGCTACCATTACCCAGAAGTAGCGAGAGAGCCATCAGCACAGCAGATTAAGTAATAAATTCCCTTTATTTCATATCTTTTCAGAAAGTGGCCATCTTAATCAATTGCCAGTAATCTTTATCTTGAGCAGGGTTTGCCTACCCCACTATCTGATTTCCAGCAAAGCCAAAATATCTTAGAAAAATACCAATTGCACAACTAAATTATTATGATTAAAGTGTCACAGTCAGTCTGTCCTGAGCTAAAAGAAGAGGTAGAAGAGACACCATGGGAGAAGTCTGCATTCAGAGATTCCCAGCAAAGTCTTAAAGGCTTAAGGCAGATTGGGCTAAATAGCCCACCTTGTGAATATGTATATGCCAGCCAAACCTACACTCCCAGCATCTTTTGAGGTTCATACACCAGTTGTTTGACTGCACAGTAAAATATTGGCCAAACTGTTTGCCCTGCAATGGGTGTGTAGTTGAGTGCTGGAGCAATTTGTGGGGAGATTGTGTCCTAGTTACACATGGGTATCTGGAGCTTAGCGGCCATTGGCTTTCCGTGAGAATTATAGGTCCAAATTACCTTGTTGTTAGGCTGTGGCCTTGAATCTGGGGCCTCAGCCTGCCCGGCATGGCTGCTTATCCTGGTCTACCGCCTCCTCAACAGAGCATCAAGGCAGACACAGGTGGCCAAAACCCTCCACCTGGCCTTGCCACACACTTACTAGAGTGACCAGCCAGGGCCACCTGACCCCTCACCCCTTCCCATATAAACCCCTGATCCAGAAGAGGATGCATCCAAGGAAAGAGGTTTAACTCTGTATCTAGGCTGCTGCACCTATGGCTTGTGGTGCTACTACTTCTTGACAGACTCCCTGTATACCTGAGCTGGCTTGCCCATGGACCCTGAGTTTGGTTTGATTTCCTGGATACCCTGACCCAATTCTGGTCTGATTTCCTGGATACCTGACTGAACTAGTCTCCTGACCCTGCGCTCTGCCTGACCGCCACTTACCCCTCCCATTCCCAGAGAAATCCAACAGTGGCCGGCTGTGCTTCCACGTGTTCCTTGTCCAATGCTGCGTATTGTTTGTAGCCCAACCCAAGCTCTACTCCCAAGACTCAGCTCAGCAAGGGTGAGCCGAGCAGTTAGCCTTTTAACAGGAGATGCCCTGAACTGGGCCACACTCTTGGTGGAGTGTGATAGTTTAGTCCTTCAGGATTGGAGACCATTCCTCGAGGCATTTGTGACCACGTTTGGAGATCCTCACCTGGATCAGACAGTGGGGGATAGTGCTGTAGTCTCTGCATCAAGGGGCAAGTTCTGTTGTGGGTTATGCATCCTTCTTTGGCTGTTACGCAGCAGACGCTGAGTGGAATGAGGCAGCCCAACTCTATTATTTCTGCTGGGGTCTGCAGGAGGAAATTTAGGATAAATTGGCTGGTGTGGAGCCACCCTCACAATTTGATGCATTCATGGATATGACCACCCAGACTGGCCTTTGCCTCTGGGAACAGAGAGGAAAAGAAAGATGCCTTGCCCCCTCCAGGGCCTCCCTCTGCTATGATCCCTTCCAATATGATGCTAGTAGGTGGAGGGCTCGGGCTCTCTCTGCCAAAACAACAGGAACAGCACCAGTGGCTGGACCTGTGTTGCTAAGGTGGAGCTCCAGGGCAAGAGCATGCCACATGGCCCCAGAGAGGGAGTCGTGGTAAATTAATGATCTTGGGCCTAATGAAGAAGACTGACTTGAGGTCATCCAGAGTCCCTAAAGCATCCATGGTACGTGAAGTTTGCAGTATACCCAGCCCACAGAACCAGCAACTGTTGTCATCTGCCCACCTCTGAGTCCTGGGGCAGATGCACTTATTCCCCATGTTGACCACTCTGCTGGACAGTGGACCCATGAGCAATTTCATAGATGAGACTGCAGCACTAAGTTAATAAATCCTACTAAGGCAGCAACACAAACCCAAAACAATAGAGACCATAGATGGCTCACCCCACAGCCCACTGATCAGGTGGACCCCCTGGGAAGTCCATTTGAACTCAAGACTACTGCCGGCAACACTGTTGGAAATCCTGGGGGATAAACCACGCTACAGTCCAAGCTGGAGGCCTGCCTGCTGTGACCCCACAAAAGGCACCATCTCCAGAATCCAAAAGCAAGCTACCCGGAAAATATCAGGAATTTGTGGATCTTTGAGAAGAAAAATTCTTCCTTTGCATTGAGACTATGATTGCCCCATCAATCTGCAGCCGAGTGCAAAAATCCCAGTGGGATGCATTTATGCTGTGTTGGAGCCCAAACTTGCTGCTCTCTGGAAGTACCTAGAAGAGAACCTCGTCCAGGGCTTCATATGCAGGTCCATCTCACTTGCAGGAGCCCCCATCCTGTTCACTAAAAAGAAGGACAGGCGTCTCCGCCCATGCATGCATTATCGGGCACTGAAGCAGATGACCATTTGCAATCAGTACCCTCTACCCCTCATCCTTGAACTGTGAGATCAGCTGAAAATGGCATGCATCTTCACTAAACTTGATCTTTGGGGAGCCTATAACATGGTGTGAATCCATGCTGGGGATGAGTGGAACGCCGCTTTTGGAAACCAGTATGGACACTTTGAGTACATATTCATGCCCTTTGGGCTCACAAATGCTCCAGCTGCTTTCCAACACTTCATTAACAACATACTGGGAGACCTACTGGGCCAGTTTGCAGCTGCCTACCTTGACAACTTACTAATCTTCTTGGAGGACACTAACCAACATTCAACACGTGTCCAAACAGTGCTGGAAAGACTGTGCTAACATGGCCTTTTTGCAAAATTAGAGAAATCTGCATTCGACTGAACAACAATAGAGTTCCTCGGATTTGTTTTATCCCCTGAAGGCCTGAAAATGGACCCCCAGAAGGTCTGTGAGTGACAGGCCCCCTGGAATGTCAAGGAACTTCAAGGCGCCCCGGGGTTTGGGAACTTTTACTGCAGGTTTATTGCCAATTTTGTGCAGGTAGTAAGTCCGTTCACTATGCTATTGTAGAAGAACACCCAGTTTTAATCATCCAGAGAGGCCCAGCATGCAGTCAAACACCTAAAACAGGCCTTCACCTCAGCTCTTATGATCAGTCATCCAGATCCTGGCCCACTATTTGTGGTTTAAACAGATGCATCTAGCAGCATCCTAGGTTCCAGGGCCCAGAACAGACCTTACACCCCCGTGCTTTCTTTTCACTTTAATTTACCCCAGTGGAACAGAACTACAAGATCCTGGATTGTGAACTCTTGCCCATCCTTGTGGCCTTTGGGGAGTGATGGCATTATCTAGAAGGAGCATGGCACAAGATACACATCCTCACAAACCCAGCATAGCACTTGTAAAATTTCATTTTCTGCATGCTTCGTTTGACCAAATCATATGTTCATAGAGCTTATGGTGCAAAGAATTGTCATGATCACTTAGCCTGACCTGCTGAATAACTGAAGTCAGAGATTGTCACCAAGTGATTCCTGCATCATGGCTGTAACATCTGGTTGAACTGTAGCATATATCTTGGCAAGGCATTTGGTCTTAAAGTCTTTGAGTGACAGAAACTTGACCACATCTCTAGGTAAGTCTGGGTAATCACCAGCCAGGGGAACAATTTGCACCTTTCTCACTTGTCTAGTTTCAGCTTCCAAACACTGAGCCTTATGCCTTTACCTGCTAGATCAAAGCAATCTATGCCATCACTTCTGCTTTAGAGATTTTAATCAGGTTGCCTCTTAACCTCCTTGTGGTAAGCCAAAAAGACTGAACCTCCTTAGCCTATTATCATGAGGCAGTTTTTCCCAACTTGGATTTACTCTTGTAGCCTTTTCTTTACCAAAGACTTGCCAATGAATTGCCTCCTCTTTAAAGCATGGATACCAGAACTGGGCACCATGTTCCAAGAATAGACTCACCGAAGCCTCACCAAAGTCATGCACAGCAATAGTCCCATCGTCCAAGAGTGTAGTATATGGATAGGGCCTGGTTTAAACTGCAGGTCCAGCTCCCGAATATCATGGCTTGATTGTGGCAGAAGCTGACATTTTTGCGCCCTCCCTCCACCTCCCCCACCATGCCTCCTGATTGGCTGAGAGGGCAGGTTTAGGGCCATCTGGCTGGCTGAACCCAGCCCCCAGGGCCAGCTGGGGGAAGGGGGGTGCTTATAGATGTTGGAGGCGGGGGGAAGTGCTTTACTTTCAGCTCTGTGCACTCCTGCTCCAAGTGCAACATGCTCCCAGAAGAGGAATCGCATCAGTTTGACCTGGTTCGCTCAGTGTCTTTATAGCACATGTGCTTCAGTGGGGCTTTTTGCTGCTTATATCTATTACATAAAAGCTCCAAAAATCCTCACTAAAGTGTGCAAGCTATACAGATGTTAGGGAGCTGGGTCAAACTGATGCAATTCCTCTGGTGGTAAAGTGTTGGGTTTCCCCCTACCCCGTCTGTCAGCACTGCTGTGGCCGGCATGGGAGAGGGGAGATAAAGGATTGTGAGGGAGGCAAGGGGGGCTGGAGCGGAGGTGGCATTGCACACATGTGGGCTGTTTCAACAAAATGCCATGAATACGGCCACTTTCTGGGGAACTCCCCAGCAAGTGGCCATATTCATGGCATTTCATTGCAAATTGCATTCGTCATGAAAGTCCCTTAATTTGATGATTTTCACAAAAATGTGAAATTGCAATTTAAACCAGGCCCTATCCATAGGGATGGGGGTTGGATAAATAAAGAAGTACATACACAAAACACTAAGAAAATGTAACAGACCCTGACAAATATTTAAAATAGCAAAAGTCATTTTTAAACTTCCTTACAGAGTTTCATTTTTTTTTTGTTAATCCTGCATAATCTTAGTTTTTTAACCTAATGCAGTTTTGTCACTTCCACTCCTGCTTTAAAAGCCTTCCCAGGGATCACTCCAGAAAAGAACAAAGCTACAGCAGTATTTGCCAAGTGCACGAACAGCAAATGTATATATTGCTCTAAATCCGTTCAGCTTTACCCTTAAGAATTGAACCCATTTTGTATTTATTCACTCAGTGATGCGTAAATGGATGAACATTAAGCTTGGGTTCAAGATTCAGTGAAACCCACAGAGAGCTAAGCTGGCATATTTGCATTTCACATCATGACGTGTGAATATGAACTGAACTTACCCCTACTTCTGTGAGGCAGCACAGGTCCTTTTTATTCGTGAATATTATTTATAAAGGTTGCCCTTTTCCCTCAAAGTAGTCATCTACTGGTAAACCTGTCATCTATAAGAAGGGCTAAGAAGCAACCCCGCCCCCCCCCAGCCAAAAAAAAAAAAGTCAGCCCCGCACTTAGTGACTGCATCTGATTATCACTATGCAGGTGCTGAAATATTCCCCTCTCGGCTCCTCAAAGAATATCCCTTCCTTGTTTCACAAACAGCAGCTTTGCTGTGGCATTGTCTGAGTTATTTTCATAATTCATAATTATCTTAGTTCTTAAAAATTTAGACATACATTTAAAAGCATGATCCAATCTTGCTTGATTGCCACCACATTGTGTTCAAAGTAATTACCATTCATTTGGCTTTTGAGGCTGTTGAATGAATTTTCCACATGAGATTCCTTAATTTGTACATATTTTATTGCTATAAAATAGGTATTGGCAAGCTGCCTAAACTGTAGTGAAGGCCTTTAATTCCTATCCCTATGTGATGAAGCAAATTAAGTGCAAATGGGGAGGCTTAAGATAGAATCCTTGAAATGCATTTTGCTGGCATTTCTACATTGCTCTGGCACAGGTGCGAGTGTACAGGTAAGATTAAGGTAGCTTAGTTCTGCATGAAAGAGCTGAAATTGTTAGTTTTCATACAAGAAAGATAATGTTCCTATATAATGTAAAAATTTTCTCTATCCTTGAGCTATTATCCCCAAGGGAAAATATACTCTGCCTGAAGAGGTTATTAGTGCCTTTGTGCTGGCTTTTATGCATACTAAGGGAAAACTCCAAGAATATTAATCGTTCTCCCCCTCCTCCCACACATGTAGTCTTTTATGACCTACCTAGGCTCACCTTTTAGCCATGTTTTTAAAGATGTGTTAAAATTATGTTTAATTTTTTTAAATACAGTTCAGTCCATCAGACTGAATGCATCCTTGCAGTTTTTAGAGTATTTTGTCAAGATAAAGGTGAAAGGGAACAGGTTGAAGAAAAAGGCAGACTGGTTCTAGGCTCAGCTCAGCCAGTGACATACTCAGGAACTGTGGGGCATGTCATTTATTCTTTGCCTCAGTGATTCTTCCCCTTTTAAAAATGGGACGAAATGGTGAAATAGACACCGAATGGTTTATTATTCTATCCATATCACCAGTCAGGTACAGTTGATAAACACTGTTTGAAGGATAAGTTGGGCATGTCTTCACGTTTGGAATATTAACAGTTTAGCTGCATCTAAAAAATTAAATATGGACTTTAGTAACATCTAGAAAAGTAAATAAGGACAACCTATTTGGGGTTAATGAACTGCAAAAAAGTGGATAGAATTCCCTTCTACCTTACTGTATCCTACTGGAACATTTCAACTGAAGCTTTTAAAGAGAGATTTTGCAAGTGCAAAAATTGTGTCCCAACCAGTAAAAAAACACCATGCTAGCATGTTAGGCTTAATATGAATTACAATCAAAGAGGTTATATCAAAGAGCCAGGTGGTGTCTCACTGCTGAGAACCTGTTGAAAATCGCATTTCTTGGTAAATGATGAAAGAGAAACTTGCTGTTAGAGCAGTCAGGCAAGTGTATGGGAAGTTTGGAAATGAAGGATCTCTCCAGGTAGGTTTATTGCATGTGAAGTGAAAGGTTTGACATGATCAACAGTAGCATGGGCAACGGCCAAGTGTTCTCCTCAGAGACTGTTGTATGACTGATAGAATAAGTCCTGAGCACCATTGGGTATTAAGGCTGCTTTCAGTGGTCAGGGTAGAGATCTCAGTTCTGCAAAGTCTATAAGGGCAAGCTTGGTTACTTAAGTGAAGAGGGATAGGATTACTCATGTACTTAGACCTGCTCATGTCCTTGGGTCTCACTGAAGTCAAGGGAAAGTAAGCTGGCACTTACTTTTTCCTGAATCACGGCCAGTGGCATAGCTTGGAACGTTCCTTGTCCCTGACTTTGCAAGGTGTAGCTGATCCTCCATGTCTAATGACTTTCAGTTGAATTAATCTAAGTTTGAGTTGTTATGCACTATTTTTATTCCTTGGGTATAAGCAAGGGATTCCATAACCTAAGCCACTGCATGGGTTATTGTTTGCAGGTTAGCTTGTGGTATTTCCTGCCTCCTTGGAACTGCTCCTCTCAGCCATTAGGGAGTCATTCATTTTCTTGAAAGTTCAAAGCAGAATGCTCGAGGGACAGCTATGCAAGGAGAACTTGGAGGTAAAGTTACCATCAGGAATGGTAAATACACAAACAGAGCAGTCCTACAAAGTACAGAATACCTTAAAAGCAATGGTAAGCAAAGGTATTCTTTGTCTCAGAAGGGTTCGCTGCTTTCAGTGCTTGCCTATTGGCAGGCAGATTGTTCTTTGTTCCTGCATACCAAAAAGGAGAAGAAAAGCAGGTTGCTTGGCTTAAAAGGAATTGGCACAATCAGGGCCTTGATACATGTTACGCTTTGATCTGCTCAAGTGTTGATTGGTATTAGTGATAGCTTAAGTATAAGGCAGTCACACCTTAAGGTTAAAAACCAGGGCCCTATTTGATTCTGACTGGGCCTGAATCAGGGACAGTGATTTGATTCGTTGAATTGGATCACTGTCCCCGATTAGATTTGGATCATTGTCCCTGATAGAATCTGAAGATTTGATGCTGATTCAGAGAATCAGCGATTTGGCCATAGATACAGCTTTAAATATTTTTTCTACATACCTCGAGGTACCAGGCATGGCTCATGAATGCTGCGATGCTGGGGCAGATGGAGTGTCCCACAGGAGCATGGGGGGCCCCCGGTATACTTGGCAGCAAACCTGGAAGTACTGCCAGTCCACTTCTGGGTTCTCCGGGTAGCGTGCTGGGGCCCCTGGGTGTGCCCTTGGACCCAGGAAGCACCAGTTGTCAAGCCAGGGGGGGTGGTACAGTGGGGTCCCCCTGCACGCACCCCAGCAGACCCAGAAGTGGACCGGAAGTGCTTCTGGTCCACTTCTGGGTCTGTTGCCGAGCGTACTGCCCCCCAGCCTGTGCTCCTGTGGGACACTCCATCCGCCCCACCACTGCAGCATTCACAAGTTGCTTGGTACCTTGCAGTATGTAGAAAAAAAATTAAAGCTCTGTCTCTGTCCGAATTGCTGAATCTCTCTGAATCAATTTGGAGGGTCCCAATTTTATTTGGAGAGATTGAAGGGTCTCCTGATTCGACTTAGATTTGGAGATTCAGCCACTAAATTCGGCTGAATCTCTGTTGAATTGAATCAGTGACTCAAGCTTTGCTCAACCCTACTAAAAAAACAAACAAACCTTGACTGTCCCCTCACCTGCACAGCAATGACTTGCCACTAGAGGGTTGGTGAGCAGGGGCCTGACTGCAGCTGTGAGTTGGCATTACAGGACTGGTGAGCCAGGATAGGTTTTTATGCTGGCTCTAGGTAGGGGTGTGTGAGAGGTGGGTTGGGGGAGCAGGATCATGAAGCTGTTAAGAGTTAATGGGACCCTTAGATCCTACTCCTGGACCCATCTTCAAACTGGCTAATTGGCATGTGCTCTGCAGGCTGTTTGCACAAGGTTGCACCTCTGGGGATGGGAAAGTCATACCCCTGGGGGCAAGAAGGGGAGTTGGCTTGGTGCCAGAACCACCCTCTGGGCAGTAGAGGTTGGGGTGGAAAGTTTGCCCACAAAGAAGAGGAGGGTGGGAGAAAGAACACTGCATCTTGGGATTCTGGAGGACTGCAACGTGGGCAACTCACCTTTGAGGAGTGGCCACACATTAATGGAGCACAAGCTGGGTAACAGATCAGAGATAAACCTGCCCTGGAGTAGCATATCTTTAAGCTGCCTAAAGTGTGTTTAGACCATTTTTCAGGTGTTAACGTGTGGGGAACCCATGAGTTAAGAGCTCCAGGAGCCACCTAAAATTTATTCACAACAAGGCTCTTGGAAATACAAGCTCATCACATTAGTCTTAGGACACTTTTTTCTTAAGTCTCCTCCTTGTGACTATTCATAGCACATTTGATGACTTACCATGGGGGGATGAATGCTTGGCTTTTATTACCCTGGCGCACAACTTTTATTTTGTATTCGATCAGAGTTTTCTGGCTGACATTCTTACCTTTCAACTGTTAGAAGTTTTTCAGCAAACAACAAAAGGATTGGAGGAGGTGGAAGTGGAGGAGGGAGATGGGGTGGGAAGGTAGAGCCACCATGTTAAAAGTTAATATATTTTACTTTCCCCCTGTGGGGGAATGCCTCAATAAAACATATAACACTTTTAAATCTTGTTATAATACGTTTTTATGTGAAAATATATGAAGTATAATCTGAAAAGGCAAAAGAAAATTCTCATTTGTCCTTTAGGGTAAGCTTTTTAAGTGTTCATACATAAAATATGATCGAGAATACCAGTGGCATTTCAACTACAGACAAAGAAAAACAAGGTGAAAAATTCCCTGTATTATTCTGACAATGATAAAATTTAATTTCTAGAATCTTTATCAAGACCCCTTCAATAAGGCTGCCATGTGCACTCATGGTGCATGGGCCAGGTCCCGGAGGACTGGAAAAGGACCAGTGTGGTCCCTATTTTTAAGAAGGGGAGGAAGGAGGATCCAGGTAACTATAGGCCAGTCAGTCTCACCTCCATCCTTGGCAAAGTCTTGGAAAAGATTATTAAGGCTCATATATATGAGAGCCCAGCAGAAAAAATTATGCTGAGGGGAAACCAGAACAGGTTCGTAGCAGGTAGATCATGTCTGACTAATCTAGTCTCCTTTTATGACCAGGTTACAAAACACCTGGATGCAGGAGTAGGGGTAGATATCGTTTGCTTAGACTTCAGGAAGGCCTTTGATATGGTATCTCACCCCATAGTGGTGAACAAATTAAGAGGATGTGACTTGGATGATTACACAGTCTGGTGGGTGGCAAATTGGGTAGAGAGTCGTATCCAGAGAGTGGTGGTAGATGGGTTGGTATCGACCTGGAAGGATGTGGGCAGTGGGGTCCCGCAGGGCTCAGTCCTTGGACCGAAACCCTTAAATGTCTTCATCAGTGACTTGGACAAGGGAGTGAAGTGTACTCTATCCAAGTTTGCGGATGATACAAAACTGTGGGGAGAAGTGGACACACCGGAGGGCAGGGAACAACTACAGGCAGACCTGGACAGGTTGGACAAATGGGCAGAAAACAACAGAATGCGATTTAACAAGAAGAAATGCAAAGTGCTGCACTTAGGGAGGAAAAATGTCCAGCACATCTACTGCCTAGGAAATAACCTGCTCGGTAGCATGGAAACAGAAAGGGATCTCAGAGTCCTAGTGGACTCCAAGATGAACATGAGTCGTCAGTGTGATGAAGTCATCAGCAAAGCTAATGCCACTTTATCATGCATCAGCAGATGCATGACAACAAAACCAAGGAGGTGATACTTCTCCTCTATCGGACACTGGTCAGACCGCAGTTGGAGTACTGTGCCCAGTTTTGGGCGCTATACTTCAAGAGGGATGTGGATAACCTGGAGAGGGTCCAGAGAAGGGCCACTTGTATGGTTAAGGGCTTGCAGGCCAAGCGCTACGAGGAGAGACTAGGGCATCTGGACCTCTTCAGCCTCCGCAAGAGAAGATTGAGAGGTGACCTTGTGGCTGC
>NW_017729013.1:4024591-4024920 GCF_001723915.1 Gavialis gangeticus | reverse complement strand
AATGTGGTCCCTATTTTCAAGAAGGGGAGGAAGGAGGAACCAAGTAACTATAGGCCAGTCAGTCTCACCTCCATCCTTGGCAAAGTCTTGGAAAAGATTATTAAGGCTCATATATATGAGAGCCCAGCAGAAAAAATTATGCTGAGGGGAAACCAGAACAGGTTCGTAGCAGGTAGATCATGTCTGACTAATCTAGTCTCCTTTTATGACCAGGTTACAAAACACCTGGATGCAGGAGTAGGGGTAGATATCGTTTGCTTAGACTTCAGGAAGGCCTTCGATATAGTATCCCACCCCATACTGGTGAACAAATTAAGAGACTGTGACTT
>NW_017729013.1:4002260-4019591 GCF_001723915.1 Gavialis gangeticus | reverse complement strand
TTCATCGTTGGGGGCGCAGAAGGGAATTGGTGAGGCTCTACTCACCATGGCACCCCTGGGGGTCATAAGAAATAATGGCCATAAGCTAGCAGACAGCAGATTTAGATTGGACATTAGGAAGAACTTCTTCACAGTTAGAGTGGCCAAAATCTGGAATGGGCTCCCAAGAGAGGTGGTGCTCTCCCCTACCCTGGGGGTCTTCAAGAGGTTAGATAGGCATCTGGCTGGGGTCATCTGAACTCAGCACACTTTGCTGCCTATGCAGGGGGTCGGACTCGATGATCTATTGAGGTCCCTTCCAAGCCTAACATCTATGAATCTATGAACCAGGAGAAGGGTTGGTCTGGGCTGGGCTGTCTTCAGGATGGGAGTGGGGAAAGGGAGTTCAGTCTGGGGTTTACCCAGCCTGTGCTGGAGTGGGGCGTGTGCATTGGAGCCCCCAGAGCTCCATTTCCCTTCCCATCCCCATGCGCAGGCTGGCCAGACCCCAGACTGAGCTCCCTCCCCTCCCATCCTGAAGACAGCATTGGAGTTGGGGCAGGGGCACTAGGGGAGAATGGCTGCAGACTTGCAGCTGCTCCAGACTGGAGCTCAATCACCCAACCCTCCGGACCCAACAACAAATGTCTGTTGGGTTGCGGGGGATCTCTGCAACTCATGGCACTTCCTGTGGCGCACCATGAGTTACAGCAGGGAGCTGCACATCTGTCAGTGCCCTGTATGATTATCCTGGGATTACATCATTAAAACTATAGCAGAAAAGCAACAATACATTCAGCAGCTCGCTGAACCCTGATTAGGGGGCAATGGATGTACACACCAATCCTGGGATAGTTCTGTCCTGGGACAAACACAGGCACAGTTTGCTGAGGGACAAATGCAACATCTGTTCCTATCTCAAAGGTTTTGCCAGTGTTGTAATAATGGTTAAACTAGTCCAGAAAGTCTTTTTGACTGTTGACTAGACTTCATCTCATCTAAATCGCCTGTAAACTGTGGTCTGTGTTGCAAAGTTATATGGCAGGTGGCAGCAACAACTGCTTATAGAACCAAAAGGTCGGAGTTGTATCCTCTCTGACTTTCCAACTCATGTTTTGAAGCCCCAGATTTATCCAGGTTACTTAGTTATATATTATCTTGATCAGATTTTACTCTCCTCATCAAGATGTAATCATTTCTACTGTGTGGCAGCTGTTTATTTTGATATGGGGTTTTTTATCTTTTGTATTATCTCCAACACAAACTGACCTTTTACTGTATAACCACTTGAAAAATGGATGTCCTGCTCACATAAGGAATGCCTCAGGAGAAGGGCAGTCCTGCATAATTTCCTATCTTCTCACAGAAAGCATTCATATAGCAGAACTGGGGAATATTACTTTCTGGCCCTGTACACTCTCCTGGGTAGAAAGGTCCTGAAACACAATTTATTGTAAAACACACAGTGGTTACAGAGCTAGCACAGTCAATGATATTCCTTTTATTACCACTCAGATGAGAACACAAAATGACATTGGAAAGCAGTGAACTCACCAGAAGGGCAGAGAAAGCCATTAAATTCAACACGCATCATATTTCATAATCAGAATCCTGCAGTCAGAGCTGACACCACTGAATGAGTTTGTTGCAGTCATGATAATATAAAACCTGCTGCATCTGCTTCCCTTGGCACTTTTCTTTGTAGACCCTTGCAGTGTATGGGCTATTAATCATCAGTAGCAGGGGACACTGCAGACCAATGCACTTTGTATTGCATAAATTGAAAATGCATCAGGATTAGAGAGAAAACTGCCTTCTGTACATCTCTATTTAGATAAGCAGTTTCCTAAAGGGCTGCAGTGTTATTATGGCTAACCACTTAATTGGAGTTCTTTCCACAAGCTAGCAATCAGTGGGGGCGGCTCTGTAATCCCTATTACAGCATAAGTGCGAATAATGAAGGGAAAAAGTGTTCCTTTCCTACCTAGAAGGCTTGACAAGGCTGAAGTCTGAGGTGAGAAAATGCAGTCAAACACATTGTATCATTTAACCTTGGTAAATTAACTTTATAAATGCAAAGGATGAGTATGGCTGGGAGTGAGAACATCAAAGGATTGGAGGGGGAGCAGGGTTTTGTACCACCCATGTGTTAATGAGGTGTCAAGAGCAGGCTGGAGCAACCTACCCCCAGAGCAATGGGTGCCACCTGTTCTCCAATACTGTTAGCTCAGTTTACGGGAAGAAAAGAGCAACTTAAGAGTGGTGGTGAGGGGGTGGTGTTGAGGGGTGGGGGGAGGAGTTTCAGCGCTAATACACGGGAAGGCATTTGATAATTAAACACTCCAAGTTGTTCTTTTTGAATAGAGGCTGAATGTCCTGCCATTGCTTGTTCAACTTTTCAAACCTAACAAGAAGAGATTATTAATTAAGAGGGGCAGCGTTAGGGTGGCGGGGGGGGAGGAAAATCTGAGGAATTTCACAGCACAAGTTTAACTTCAAATCTGCATTCTGCTTTTGCTTTTTTGGTAATTATGCCATGATTTAATTATATTTTCTCTTGAAGGGTCTATGATGGCAATTGCAGCTTCACTGAATTTTCATTATCACTGCCCGCACTTAACAGCAATTACATCTACCATCCAAAAAACTACCGCAGATCTTTTTGCAAAGGACTATTGCATTGAGCAGACACATGCTGTGAGCATTGCAATTAAAATGTCATTGTCTGGTAGCATTTCAGGTGTGCAGCATTATCTTAAACACATTTCTTCTCATGCCAGCTGACTCAGGAACAGTTTGATCAACTATAGGGTTAGGGCCAGCTCCAAGACAAGAACGTAGGCACTTGAATTCTGCCTAAGTTGAATTCTGCCCAACCTCTAGTCAGGGTTTCAAATCCAACACTACAATCCTGAAAGCCCTACTTAGCTGCTGCCTACCTCTGGAGGTGCATGAACTCCATGGGCACGTCTTTGCTTGGCTTTCAAGTTCCTTAGGTGCCCAGTCTCAACAGGGCTAAGCAGCTGAGCACCTACTCACACTTAAGCCTGACTAGGATCCAGAGATGGGTTGTTCTTTTGGGTAGTGCCCACAGGAGTTCAAACTGGTAGTCCAGGAATGACTTTTTCAGGGTTAATAACCAACCAGCTGCTTTTCATTCATTTTAAAGGTGGATTTGGACTTAAACTAAGGGTAACCATTTCTTGGCAGAGGAGGATGTGCTTTTTTTTTCAAGAGGGTATACCCCATACACATTGAAGCTTTAACTTTCTGTGCTGGTCCTTATTCACTTGTATGGCTGATGTAGCTTACCTTTGGGCTTATGACTCAAGTCATTTCTATTTTATTCTGAGTTCATTTCATACCTCGGTCCTTTTGTACTTTGGGCAACCATCTTAGGAAGAAGTCAAGCAGTGAGTGAACTGCTGCTCAGTCACCATATGACTCCACAGAAGGTTTCATGTGTGAATGCTGCCTGAAACTCTAAATATTCATTTGCAACAAACTTGTAAGAGGGATGCAGTGGGTCACCTGTGCCATACACCAGTTCCAAATAAAGAGATTACAATAGGTATAAGTGTCACACTGGGGGATGTGTCACTACCTAAGGTCAATGAAAGTACAGCAACATAAAACTAGTTCATTGTTTTAGTTCTTCACAAAATTTGTCCCTAGCTGGAGACCAGTAGTGTTTGAAACCTAAATTGAAAGAGCCCAAGTGCGACGGAATTGCGTCCCAAGGGCGGCTGTGACGCCCCCGGTGGCCAAGCAGCTCCTGTCCTGCTCCGGCTCCTTGGGTAACCTTTCTTTCCTCTCTTCTGCCACACCTTTAATAGAAAAGTTAGATTACAAAAGGGAGGTTGACCTAGGGCTACTCTGAGTGAGCCATCTTGTTATTCATCCAGTGGGTTTCTCCTGGGCCCAGCTGATCTCAATCTTGCCCTCAAGTATTAAGTGGGGCCTTTCTGGCCCTGACCATGCCCCCAGCCTCCCCCCACCCTCAGAGCAGCCATTGCCTTAAGGGTTAATTGTGGTCTCCTTCTGCCCCTACAGCCATACCCATGCTTCACAGATGGTACAAGTTATCACGTTAATGGGGCCTCTTGACCCCCCTCTCCCAGTTTGGCCTCTATGGCCTCAAAAGCTTTGTTAGAGCTTTGACCTTTTTGGCCTCAGCCCCTTTTCTCTAGGTGGGTCCCTAGCCCAAGGCCCACTGTCCTAGACCTGAGCTTCTGGACCCTGAGTCCTTGCTTCTGGTTCTGGGCCCTGGTCTCACCCTTCCTGGGCTCTGCCTGGTCCTCTCAGCTTCAGGTCTCCTCTATCCTGCTCCATTCAGACTTTAGCCCTTTTGCCTATGCCCGCCCTTCCTGGGCTCTGAGCCCCTGACCTGGGTGTCACCCTTCTAGGGCTGTGGGCTTTGGCCCTCCTGGCCTCAGCCAACCTCTCTGGCCTCTCTTGGGTTCATACTATTGGCCCTCTTAGTCCCAACTATTTGTTTCTGATGCTCAGGCTCCCTGTTGGGGCTCACGGCTCAGGATGCCCCTCAGGCACCCAACTGTGGCTCAAGCGTTAGCCTTCCTGGCTTCCACCTGCCTGTGTCTTATGCCCGTGACCCCTGGCAGAGCTCAAGACCTCACGTGCCTCTGTAGTCCAAACCTCGGACAGCTTAGTAGCGCTAAACTCAGGGTGCCCCTCAAGCACCTCCCTGTGCCTCCTCTTCACCCATTGTAGCCACTCCCAGTCCGCCAATATTATTAAGAACATAAACGCAAGCCCACCAGGTATATAACAAAACTCTCTTCACACTGGAAGCTATAAAGCCTCCTTAGTCCTTTATTATGTCTCTGTGGAGCATCCTGGGTGCCAGTCGGTCCCTCTGCTGCCATCCTGCCTAGGAGCTCCTCTCCCCACTGCCTGCAGGGCCACACTGACCACCTGTTCTCAGGCACCAGCCTTATGTGCCTCTAAAAGTCCTACCTCTTTCTGTCAAGTGGCTCTTCAGCCACCCACAGGGGTTTCCATTTTGGCTTGATGGCTAGCTTTCGGCTTGAGTTCCTCTGCTGGGCTGAACTTAGTTGCCTGCACTTGTTCCTTTGGGGCTGCCCGGAGATCTGCTCCTGGGTTGCTTGGGTGCCTGCCCCTTGTGCAGTCTACTGCTCTGCAGTTAGCTCCTATCCTGGGTGACACTTCGCCTGCTTGTTTCACTACAGCTGGCCCTTGTTCAGCTGCCAGCACCACCCAGCACGCCTAGCCTGCAGCATCATCCCCTTAAAGTTAGCACATAAATGTGGAGGTGGTTTTACATGACTGAGGCCCTGAAACTGTTTCTGTTCAACATTATTGTGGAAATTTCTATAGCATAGGAGGGAATATATTTTATCCTGGGTTTACTGTTATTGCACTGATGGACCTGGATTTGTACAGTGAGCTTAGTGCTTTCTCCTTGTGGAAGCATCACTAAAGAATTGACTCTGCCACATGTGCAGGGATCCTGGTTTTCTCTGATAAAAAATCCCCAATTTTAAGGTTAAAAAAGTAATCCAAAATCTACATTTTACCTGTGATTAAAATGAAACACCACTAATGGATGGATGGATGGATAGATAGATAGATAGTGGTGTTTCATTTTGATCATGGAAAAATGTGGATTTGGGGTTACCTTTTTTTTAACCCAAAAATTGGGGATGTTTTTTATCAGAGAAAACCAGGATCCCTGCACATGAGGCAGAAAGTTAGAGAGCTGCCCATGCTGCTTGGCTGGCCTGCTTGTAAGTGTAAAACATCTGGCTGAGATGCCAGCAGTTCTGAATGTCCTGTCACATAAACCCACCACAGACCAGCGGACCCATTTCTTCCTGTGAAGAAAGACAATCTTGATCCTGTAATGGTATTTTGTACTTTAAGTCGTCCAGGATCTCTATGTACCAAGCATCATCAAATGCAGGGCATATTGCTTCAAACCACTAGTCATATGAGTAGTTGTATGAAGGGTTTCTTGCTTGCTTGAGCACTACTGTGTAATGACCACTAGAATGGGTAGAAACTGAGGATGGGTGACAATTATTTCAATAGTCACCAAAAATTCAAAAAGTGATTTAGAAATATTGAGGGCTAAGTTTTCTCCCAGTGAAATCAATAGAAGTGTTGCAGTTGTGTGCACTGAGGATCTGTAAGCCACTTAGGACCTAGGGCACAGACTGGTGTGGCAGGATAGAGTCTAATGGAACTGGTCTTGCACACTGACCCCAAGACTATCCTTTTATTTTTTTCTCATTCGGGTAGTATTTGAGAAATTGTTGTGTACTTGAATCTACTATTCCCACAGAACCCTGATGTAAAGAAAAGTTACATTACAATGAAGAACACAATAGTGGTTTTACTTTGGGGGTGAAAAAAGCAGCTTGATATCAAATATTGTGTGAATAAAAAGATACCAAAACACTGATCTTCTAAGGGAGAATGAGAGGGTACTGGATAATTTTGCTGCAGTGTGTATCTAATGTCCATTGTTGCAGGTAGTACATTTTGGATTAGTCTGGAAACAATTAGCAATTTTGCTGTTAGGCCCCAAGAAAAATAGCATTCCTCTGTGATGACACCATCCCCAATAGAAAAAAAAATGCATTCGATTCTCTTCATGATGTGTTTGAGATTATGATGAAAAATGAAAGAGGAATACATTTGGCCCTACCGAAAATGAAGAGGTGACAGAGATTTATGCATGTCCTTTGTATCTAGACAAGATAAGTGAGACACTGTAAAATCATTCCAGAATAAAGAAGATCCTAAAAATGATAATCTTTTCTTACATCAGATGAACAGGTGGTCTTTCAGACTTGACCTGTATCCCTTTGGCCTTACCCCTGAAAATGATACTTTGGGGGTTTTTTTAAGCTAGTGAATACAATTAAACAGCAAACCTTGAATTTCAGAACAGGGCAGATTGACACTGGTAAATACACATTAAGCTGCAAAAATGGCACTGAGGAATAACAGCTCTCAAAAGGTTAGCAAGTTATATTCTTTGCAATGTTTTTTCCAAGCAACTAATTAGAGCCGCTTAGTTTAAAAATCTGAATGTGTCCATTTGTGAAAATCATATCAAAATTTTCCTAATAGCTCATATTTTGAGCAGCTCTACAAATTACCGTGCAGTACTGGCTGCCTAAAAAACTGGTCACTTGTGTTTTGGGTCAGTTCTGCAATAAACCTTGTTAATACTTTGCGTGAAGGAGAATGCAGGAGTGGAAAATAATTAGAAACACTGTCTCTCTGCTTCCTCAACCTCCTCCTTTTTTTTCCCTTCCCAGTTTTCTCAAGGAGAGTTGCACAAGTCTTATCTGTGTTGTCACAAACTATTTTTCTTTTTGCTCTTTACCACACACTCTTTCTCTCTCTCTCTCCCCCAGCCATAGTCTCCAGGTTGACTGATTTTTTTTTTTACTAGTCTCACTTTTAGGGTGTAATATGTCAATGCAGGGATGGCCAAATTGTGGCATGCAACAGATAGAGCAAGGAGCAAAAGGCAGAGCAGCAGATCAGACAGGGAGTACAGGGCAGGTAGCAGAAAGCAAAGCAGCAGATTCAGCAGCAGAAAGGAATTAGACTGGCACTCTGGGGGCACGTCTACACATGCAGTGGACTGTGCAGTTGTTACTGCACAGTCATTTAGTACTTGCTTAAGCAAATACTAAATGACTGTGCAGTAACTGGTGTTACTGTGCAGTCCCAGTGCCACACAGCTATTTTTAGCACCTGCTGCACAGCAGCAATGAGCTACTGCACCATAGCATTGGCAGCATGGTTTGTGCCCGGCAATGCTACATCGGCGTAGCTCATCGCTATGGTGACATAGCATCTCATGTAGGGAGAGCGTGGGGCTAATTTGTGGCGCACCTGCCAAAAACGTTGGCCCTCACCATGTGAATGTGTTTCACTTTAGTCACTCCAACAGTGACATTTTAACTACCACTACACTGGAGGAAGCCTGCGTCTTTCGCCCGCTTTGTATCCCCCTCACAGCCGACTCAAAGCTCCTTGCATTCAATTCACCCATGGTAGGGTTGTTAGATAAATTTCCAAGGAACCCTACTTTGACATAAAATTGGGTTTCAACTAAACCATTTTCACAAAAAAAAGCAGCTGGTTTCCCCATAAACATTTTATGTTTTGGCCCCAAACTCATCTCCGGCCCACCTCGCTACAAGTCTCCCTGTTCTGAAGTTTTTGACAACTCTGTAGTTTTCCAGGGGGGTGTGGAAGAGGAAAACATCAGTGTGCCTCTTGTCTTAACGTAAACTCTGAACCTGCACGAAGACCCACACGAATGGCTCACCAGTGCTTAATCCAGGATCAGGGCCTCACTTGGTAAGCAATGGCAACAGGGAGTCTCTCTTGCTTGTTGTGTCTTGTGCTTTAAAACTTTTCAGGTCCTCACTTCCACACCTTCAGCCCTTCTGATAAGAGAGGCTGCTTTTGTAGTGTTTGAACTTTCCGCAATGAAGCCTGATTTATGTTTCACCGAGAGCTGAAGTGAGCACCAACCACATGAATATTCAGTCCGTCTTGTCTTCAAAAGCTAAGCTATGTCATTGCTATAGAGACACAGCTAATGAGAAGGGAGCATTTTCCTGCAGACCACCTATTAATTACATCCACAGTAAAAGGACTGTATTTGTGGAAATTTCTTTCCCCTCCTGCTGGTATCTGTACAGTGCCTGGCACCAAGGGGCCTCAAGCCTCATTAGCTACTACACTGATACAAAGGGTGTTAATTATTTATAATATTCAGGCTGGTGGAATTCTACTTTGGAAATCAAGACAAGCCATCTCTACTGAGAGAAATCCAGCTGGTTAGCATTTGGTTCTTATGCACCCGGCGATCTGAAAGTACTGCAAAAATTGTAGACTTACTGGATTTAAAGAGTTGGCCGTGTTTAAGTTTTACCTTTAACTACAGGACACGGAAGCATCTTGTTGAAATCAGTAAATAATTGAAGAGACCTGTACATAATTTAACAGCTACAGCGGGCATGAAATGCAGCTTCTCACAGACATTCTTGATTGCAGTTTGTCTCTCTGCTAGCATTGTAAGGGTTTCTGTGTTCTGAGGCTTTAATTTTAATCACACAGCGTATTGTCCTTGGTCAGACCAGTGGTGCAGATGCGGGGTACTGATCTGAAAGTCTTGTCAAATGTTGAGTTGGCAGCTTTTCAAGCTTAGGCTGTCATTTAAAGCCTACTTCAGTCGTCAGCACATAGCTAATGCTGCCAGAAAGTAAAAAATAGTCCTTTGCCAACTATTGGAGGCTGTTTGAAACTAAGGTTTCGCTTAATGCTTAATGTTGCTTTGTCAAGTGAATGGTTATCCAAGTGATGGTTTAAATACTTTGCTGCTTTTGGAAAAAGTTAATCTGTCCTCAGATCATCACCGACCAGCCAGTTTCAATCTAATGTTTATGCTGGCCTTTCTTCAGCTACAGGTGGTCTCTAATTGTCTGCCTTACTGTCATTCAGGACCTTATTTCTCAGGCCCCTGGCAGACGTGCAAGTGAAAGCACAATGGGATCTGATGCCTGATCCCCACAATCGCGCTTCCTTCCATGCCACATGTTCATGGGAGGAGGCCTGGTTGTGGGATCCAGCATCGGATCCCATTAAGCCTTATTGCCAGTGCAGAGGGAGCCCAGGATCCCCCTGCACCAGCACGTAGCGAGCTCCCACCATGTGCCTCAGGAGTTAGGGGCCCAGTCAGCTAATGAGCATCCCAGCTATAGAGGCACATATTGCATCCCCGCAGCTGGGAGTCTGGATCAGCTGACAGGGCTCCCAGCTATGGGGGTACATGGTTCATCCTTGAGGCTGGGATCCCCTTCATCTCCCAGCCACAGGAGCACACCCACAGCTGGGAGCCCCTGCCTGACCATGCATTCAGTTAATGGCATGATAGGAACAAGTCACCAAGTTATGACATAAATTTTGTGTAATTCCTTGTTTTATCACATCATTAACTTCATTAACATGGGCTGAGTAACAAGATGTGATTAACTGGTTAATCATGTCTTAAGTGTAAGATGTGCCAGAGGCCTCAGGCTATTTCCACAGCACCAGGGGTGTTTATACACATGCTCTCAGAGTGTGTGAGTGTGGGGGAGCGCTTTAATTGAGAGCCACTCTAATTAAAGCACCTGGAGTGTCTCATGTATCGGTGTCCCTGTGCTTCAAACTAGCAATGGGGCGCTTTATCTAAAGCTCACTGAATAAAGCTTTAGATAAAGCACCCCAAATGCCATTTTGAAGCACAGGGATGCTGATAGATGAGACACGGGAGGCCGATGGAGCGCAGAAATCATCACTCAATTAATTGAGTCTGCTCTAACGTGCTGGAATTACAGCACATTGGAGCAGCCTGTCTGCTCATGTATGGGCACGCAGATGTTCTCCCAACCTTGCCTGTCTCTCCACATGAGACCTTCTCATATTATCCTTGTCATCTATTGTGTAAGTGGCTCCCTGACCAGAATAACCAGGAAAAAAAAAAATCAAGGATTCAGAATTTTTTCTAGTCCAAATTGGAAGGAAATAAGAGGTTTCAGATTTTTTTGTGGAACAACTGAGATACAGCTTCAGTTTCCTACTCTGCCTGACACAGTAGAAACTTGAACATGGATCTCTGTAGACAGAGTTGGTGTCTCTCTCTTTCTTCTTCTCTCTCTCCTTGGACTTACGACACAATTGGTCTTAAGTCGAAATGTTGTAACTCAGAACTGATTTTCCCATAGGAAACAATGTTATAAACGGAGGATTAATTCCTGAACCAAGGCCCAATATCCTATTTTCACCAAAATAACCCAGAATTTTGTACTCAATCAATTATAGATAAGTAATATAGCTACATTCATGTATTTATGTTGTAAATAGCAATCATATTGATTTGGAAGGACTTCTTTGAGGTGCCTTGCTGGACTTTTTGAAGGGCTCTTGGCTGGACTTTTTGAAGGGTTCTTGGCTGGAGTTGTCTTAGGAGTCTTGGCTGCAGGTTTTTCTGGAGTCTTGTCCATTTTCTTAAAGGGAGCGTCCAAGGAAGTTTGGACAGATGTTCTCCAGGGAGATGCGTGATGCAGCAAACTTGTTCGCTGGCATGGCATTGCATGGGATCTAGCGTTGTAAAGTCGAAACTGAGGTCAGAAAGTTGAAACAGGTTGTCAATTTATAAACGTTGTAAGTGTGAAACGTTGTAACTTGAAACATTGTAAGTCAAGGACTACCTGTACCAGACTGCAATCTGCATTGGGACATAGAGGACCCCGTTTTGTGCCTGATTTGGACCAGGTACAGTCACGTATACTTTTGTATCAGAAAGCACAAACTTAGCACGGATGTATCTGCAACAGAGACTTTTACATTTTTCTGTGGAGCTGCTTTACCCCAGTTGAAAAACTGGCATAATGAGATCACAAGGACAATGGGTACCCTCACGGTTTTCATCTCTGTGAAGGCCTGCATCCTTACAGAACATGAAAGCCGCTGAAGAATAAGGATGGATACAGGTAGTGTTTGTGCAAGGTTCAGTTGAGTTTGCAGCAGAAAGAAAAAGACAAAATAGTGGCCTTCTTTTACTTCTTCAGGTGGCAGAAACTGGAGCTCAGCGATCCTCATTAGATGCCCATTTTTAAAAAGAGACGACACCAGAACTATTGCATAGCATTTTCTTCCAAGCTCCACAAGTCATTTGTAAGGCACTGAGGTTACAAGACAAGCAATGCATGTGGTGCAGTAATGGAGTGGCATAAGGGGAAGGTATATCTCGTGTAGCGAATGAAGCTGCCAAACATCTGGTCATGAATAATACTATAAATAGCTTCTGTGTTCTTGATGCACAAAAGAGGGTGCATCTACATGTCGCTGCATGGTCACGTTTGGAGATACTAAAGCATGCCACAGTATGGGTGGTTACTGCGCTGTGCGCACAGCACACTGTTACATTTTGCCACTACGTCACCATAGTGGTGCGCTATGCTGGGGAAGCGTGCCGCTATGGCCATCTAGCTGGTGATCGCGTGTAGACCCATGTGATTGCTATGTTGCTGTAGCATACCGTACAGCAACGTAGTACATTGCTATGTCACTGTAGGACATCGTGTAGACGTGCCCAGAGAACATTAGATTTCTTAACTCAGCATTAGATGTAAGCTTTATTGGTGAGTAGCTAAATACAAGAGTTAATAGGAAATGTTTTTGAAAGATAGACACCTCTCGCTTTTAAGCCACCTATCACCTTAATTATTTATCAGTGTCAGTGCTGGCAATGGCTTACACACAGCTTTGGGATCAAACTTTTACTGTAGTAAAAGACTTTGGAATGAGCAGAAAACATTACTGCAGTGAAGTCAGGTTTTACATTTATTTGATCCTTGGGGAATGCTGGAATTAAGACTAGAAACAAATGAGGCCTTACTGATTTAGTATACAGTGCCTCAGATGTGTTAACCAGTTAGTGTGATTTATATGTTTCTTTCTCTGCACACCCTCCATAAAAGAGAACCCAATCAAGACTGTGTATCAGGCTGTATTTATTGCTTTGATTCTGGGGAATTATCTAATCTCTTTACCTACATGTGCGGAGAAAAAGTAGAGAAATTGCTACAAAATATATGGAATTATAATTAGAGTTGGGCAAATCTTTAGGGTTAATGCATTTAACTCATTGTGTAATTGGCACCATAAGGAGTTTTCTGCATGCTAATTTACTTTTCTTATATTTCAGTGGCACCTAGGAGGCCCAGTTAACATCAAAACCCCGTTGTGCTTTCTGGGGTATAAAACCATTGTAAACATCAGGGGTAGTCTCTCACTGCCTACCCAGTTGGGGAAGAAGGAAAAGACAGATAAGGGTGGAAAAAAAGGCGATACCACTTTTCCATATTGCTTTGGACACTGAAATGAAGTGATGGGATCAAGGTCATCCAGGGAGTCTGCTGCAGAGCCAGGAATTCATGTCATATCTCCCGAATCCCAGTCTAGTGCCTAAATACACACTCACTCCTATCCACCAGTCAAAGGTAGGAAACTGTTTATAGGAGTTTCTATTTCACCAAGGAAAGGGATCATTTCCTGAAGGCTTACTAAGTTTGTGTTTTGGGGAGAAAGCATAAGCAGGCAACAAGACATTTCTAAGAGAGGGCATGGAAACCACAGCCTTTTCACTTAACATTCCTCCCTCTACATGTTTTTTTACCTCCTATACCAGTGGTGGCCAAACTGCAGCTCACAAGACTCATGCAGCTTGCCAGCATGGCACTTGCAGCTCTCTGCAAATTGGTCAAAGCCCCATAGGTGGTGGAAGGCTGAGGCTAAGGGGGCTTAACCCCCACAAATGCAGGCAGCCCAACTGGGGTCTCCAGGCGGCTGCACGTGGTGGGGGGAGGCACAGAGAGAGATGAGCAGCCGGAGCCTGCAGTTGGCTAGGAATTCAGCCTGGCTTGGCCCTGTGTGGAGTAGTGCTCAGCTGAGCAGGTAAATGTGTGGACAGAAAGGGGCGTGGGGCAGGGAAGGGGGCGTGTGGGGGGTTAGATCAAGGCCCCATGGGTGGGGGTGAATGGGGCCCCAGGGCGGGTCATGAGAGGCTCAGAGCCCGGGCGGCTCATCTAGGGGCGCGGGGTCGGGGGTGTTTCCTGCTGCTGCCCACAGCCCCAGGGCAGATACAGGGTAATATGCCTCCTCAATCGGTGCTGTGTGTGGGTTGGAGGTGGCCTCTACTGCACTCTGCACCCTGCTGCCAGTGCCCTGGCTACCACATGAAGCCATGTGCTTCCTACCACCAGGCAGGCAGCACAACCAGCGTGCAGGAGGCATGTGGTATTGCACGGCTGCCAGGACACTGGTAGCAGGGTGTGGAACGTAGCCTGCAGTGGCAGCTGCTTCTGCCCCACACGCAGACTGTGTGCCCCCTGCACCTGCCTTGGGGTGCGCACAGTGGCAGCAGCCCCTACCCCCATGCCCCTGAAGGAGCTGCCTGGGCTCTGAGCCTCCCATGACCTGCCCCAGCCCTGGGGCCCTATTCACCCCAGCTCCTGCTCCTGTCCCTGCCCCACTTCCTCATCATAGGGGCCTTGATATGCCCCCACATCCCTTCCCCATGACAGACTTACTGAGGGGGCAGGTGCCATGCGCACTCAGCCCTGCAATCATATTTTCTTTCTCCAATTATGTGAAGCTCCGCCCACTTCTCCTTGAGGCAGCTCTATCTGCTCTCTTCCCTCTGGGACTGCCTATTCAGGTGCTGGGCTGCTGGGCGGGAGCTGCAGCCATGCTGCTTACCCCAGGGCATGCTCCCTGTGGGGAAATCTGGAGCAGCTTGGCTTGGGAGGTGGGGAGTCACCTCCACTCCAGGTTGCTCAGCACTTCCCCCTCCCCCCACCATGACCCCCACCCTGCTCGGCAGCTCTTGAACTTCGGGACAGTATCGGATGTGGCTCCCAGGGTGAGTAACTCTGGACATCCCTGTCCTATACCATTTGCATTCACTATTTTTCCATGTTGCAAAAGTGATACAATAGGTTTTAATGAGAGTTATGTTCTTCATCTGTGACCTAAATCCAGACAGACGTGCAAAGAAAGGAAATGCCTTTAAGGAAAACTGGTGGCTTGATTTCACTTCTGGAACTTAATTCCAGCTTGGGGACTGCATGCACCTACAAAAATACACAAGAGAATAAGAAGTCACTTTACACCAAGTTGCCTGGCCCTTGAAATTTGCACAGTTGGATGTAAATAAAACTACATCTGCTGTATAGCAGATGGGCAGGGAAGGCAAAGAGCCTCGTATCCACCTGCCAGTGGGGTTCTTCAGCCAATGTAGACAGGGTGAGAAGACAGTAGTGACTGACCGGCAGTCTGTATCTGCTGTCCGTTACTGCCCCAGGGAGCAAACTGAAAAGGGGAAAAACTGCAACTCTGATGTTTCTGGCTGAGTCACAAAGACTCCAGGGGTCATGGAATTTGTACGGTACTGTTTGCTCATGGCTGTGCCTGAAGCAACAGAAAATGTATTGTGGTATATGTTGTAGAGCTCAGATGCATTTACATATGGACTCTACTTTTCCTCTGTGTTGAACTGAGTTGGAAAGGGGTTAGAATCTACCATTTCTCATTTAAAAATAGGGGAGCTCAGACTGAGTCATCTGTGGATGAGATGTAAGTGAAAATAAGAGAAGTAAAGTGTCCCTCAGTGTTCTGTGTAGCACAAGGACCCTTGCACAGTGTTTCATGCAGTAGACCAGGGTTCTCAATCAGGGTGCCATGAGATCCTTTCAAGGATGATGTGACATGCTGCTTAATATTAGCACATTTAGGTATGCAAATACCTATACATGATTCACATGATAACTCCAAAGATTTTAAATAGGAATCCATAGTGTCAAAAACATTCTGACCTGTTGTGCTCTTTCTGAGTTCTTTGCAACAGAAGAATAGCTCCTACTATTTTTCTGTATTAAAAAAAATGAGTGAAACCAAAGAGCTGGTATTTTCTGATGGTTGCCTTGAGCATAAGGAGGTTGAGAACCACTGCAGTAGTGCATGTCAACAATAGTTACTCAGGTAAATTATCACAACAAATATACCTGGTAATAGGTCTATTATGTCCTGAGAATTCTTCCCTCCAGGTAGACTGGTCCTTCTGATATAATGGAGTCCTCTTACTTTAAAGGAAGATTCACTTTATCACCACTATTCAATTTGAGCATCTGTTTGCATGTCTCATTGCCCCAGTAAATTCATCAGGACCTACAAGCTTTATTTGGCAAAAGCCTGGTGTTATCACTAAGGCTAGGTCACAGATATTCAAAAAGCCTGAGCCTGAATTGATTCAATCTTTGCAGGTTAGTCTAACCTGGCTTGGTTAAATCACTTTGTAACTGCGCAGACATCCAGATATGCAGGCACATGCCTGCAGTGGCTTAGGCTGGAAGCTGGGGGGAGCTAAAGCAGCCCCCCCCTTCCCTTAGACACTACTGAGCTGATGGGAGGGGCGGAGGCATGGTCAAGCCCTGGCAGGATGCTCTGATTAGCCCAGCAGGGAATTGATAGCAGTGTTTATCACCCCATTAAGAAAACAAAACAACAGAGGGACATTACCAGCTATCTGTTGATTCCACCTGTTGATTCACCACCCACTGTAGCCAGCATGTCATCGTTTAGGTAATACACAGACACCTCCTCAGCAACGCAGAGGGTAGGGGGAATTTCTGCTTAGCAGGGAGTGGTGAAGGGGAGAGCAAACAGCTCTTAAACAGCTTGCCCAAGGAAGGACATTAAGCTACCTGTTGATTAGCTCCAAAACACCTGTCTGCCTTGGTTGTCTCCCACAGCATAGACTGTAGCTAGCATGCAGTCTGCTAGCTAATGCTGAGGTGTCTGTGTAAGGCAGAGGGGAGGGGGGAATAATTCCTGCTTAGCAGGGAGAAGCCAGACAGATGCTGCTGTGCTTGCAAGTCTCTGCTGAATTGCAGCCAGGGAGCAGAGGGGAGGAGCCAGCCCTGCTGTGGAACAAAGAACCCTACCCAGCCCAGAAAGCATGCTGGGATGCCTGGTTTAAACCAGCAGGGGGTCTAGGACAGACATTGCATAAACTGGTTTGAGCCAAATCAGTTAAGTCTGGTACTACACTCAACCAGGTTTATCTCAAACTGGTTTCATCCATTTTCAAACTGGTTTATGTGCACGGAACATCTGTTCTGTTATAGGTTTAAACCAGTTTCTGATCACTTAAACCAGTTTATGTGTAATGTCTCTCCCTAGCCTATGGGCCATACATGGTTTTAGAGTGCTACTTCCTCTGTAAGGATCTAGGCAGTAGCCATGTTGGTCTGAGCACAAAAGGTGACTGGCTTTTTTCATACCTCCAGGATTTCTGGCCATCTTTCATATCTCTCACCATTTTGATTTATTTATTTTTTTGCTTGAGGAAGGTTGTGTGTGTGTCCAAAGCTTGCAAATAACTTTTTTTAGTTTGTCTAATCAAAGATATCACCCCTACCCAAAACCTTTGACTCCCTCTGCAAGGTATTTGATGAGCTGTGTGTACAACTAATAGTTACTTTAGGAAGCCACTGCAGTTCAGATTTTAGCTGAATTTACTCTGACAATTTAAGCTACTGGGAATATAAATTTACATTCCCCAGCATAGCCCACTGAAGTGAGTTCCAAGTTAGATTTTTTTTTCTTCATTTAGGAGTTAAGACAGGGAAATCTTATGGGAAGTCTTATTATAGAAGGTGTTAGAGTAGATGGTTCCTTCCTAATGGTCCCTTCTAGTGTTATAATGTATGATATCAAAGCTTATTTTTATCT
>NW_017729013.1:3987457-3997260 GCF_001723915.1 Gavialis gangeticus | reverse complement strand
TTCCTTGCTAATGGTCCCTTCTAGTGTTATAATGTATGATATCAAAGCTTATTTTTATCTTAAAAGAGTTTTATCTTTTAATTCACCTCTCAATCATCTCCACAGAAGCCAGCTGCAATGCCATTGTGGAAGACTGACATTTTTAAGCCATAAGGTAAGACGGTCCTTGAGAAAACAAGTGCTGGTGGTTGGAAGAGAGAACATATAAGATAGAAATGGACATTTTGTAGCCACACCATAGATTTAATTTCCTTAATTGTAACAAACACTACTGTAATAGGATATTGTGTGAAGCTTTTCTTGTCAAAAACATTTACTGTACTCTTACATACACCAGGAAGTTCCATTCATTCTAATAGAATATTACATTAGTGGTTTAAAATGGTCTTTAAGTATTGAGTGCATCTCAACACTAAGTCAATTGGAGTTTAATGGGAGCAGTATTGAGCTGTAAGGTAGACAGAGAATAGTTGAGAGCAAAAAAAAAAAAAAACCCAAAAGAAAAACCAAAAAAACCCCTTACACCCAAAAACTCTTTCTACGTGAACTTCATGCCACAGACTTAGATTTAGTCCTAAAATCATGAGCAAGAGGAATGTCTGAGGTTGGCATTTTGTGCTTTAGCTCTATTAAGCTCATTTAAACTGAAAGTCAATCTGTGTCAATAAACAGAAGCCTGAAAGCTTACCTAATCCAAACAAGCAATTTCTAGCCACTTATTCACAAATTGATATAATCTGTGTGAGGCTTTGAAAGCAAGAAAGGAACCATCAATGCACATTGTGTATCAACTTCCCCCCTCCTCTCTCTAACCATGAAATCTGATTGTAGGACTATAGCCATAAGAAGACAGTACAACTGGTAGAAAACAGGGGCAAAGAATAGGTAGACTTAAAGGTTGGTTTAGACTAGTTTTCTGCTGCAGTAGGATAAGAAATTCTGTCAAAGAAAGATGAGAAATGTAGAAGATAAAGTGCTACTGCACACTGTGCAGGTTCTGGTAGCCTTCATGTGTATTATGAATCCATTTTTTTAGTATCTAGGAGAAAAGTGTTTAATATTGAAAATACAGCCACTCCTCAAAGTAACTTGAGGGACTCTCTAAGGCAGTTGACACTCGATAAAAGCATACATTTCAGAACTGACAAACAATTCACAAAGTACAGAAAGATGCTAGATGTAGTTAATGCTCTGAAACAAGGCAATGAATTAATCAATAAATTTGAGACAGGCCACTTTTGGTTTATATCGGGGTGTCAAAGATGCTGCCTGTGGGCCAGGTCCAGCATTCAGAGTTGTAGGGTCAGAAGGGACCTGAGCAGATCATCAAGTCCAAGAGTGACATCATTCAGTGCCTGGTGTTGGCCCCACAGGGGGTCAATCTGGGCATCCCCTCCCGCTCTCCCACCCCACCCCCACATGTCTGATCCAGCATCCACAAATCCCACTCTGGCCATTCTGGGACCGTGCTGCACACGGCATCCACTGCAGATCAGTTGCAGCAGGAGCCATCGGCGGCTCATCTCCCAATCTGGCCAGAGCAGGCATCGTCCTGAGGGAGGGGAATGGGAAAGCATCCATTGATTCTGCCTTTGGACCAGTCCCAAATCACTCAATGGGATCAGATGAGTTTGATGCCTTGGCTTATATAAATACCATAGTGCATAGGAATGTTTCTAGACATTGTGAGGCAGTTGTTCTAAGGCATCTAATTATGAGAGGAAATTGGAGACAAGATATTAAATGAGAATAGAACGTTGGATCATAAAAATAGTCCCTTCACTTGGTCACATGCTTCTTAATTGTCTCTTTTTCAAAACAGTCGCATGTAGATTTTCTTTCAAGGTCTAATTATTGAATAAACTTCTACTCTTAGCAATTGATTACTGTCATTGAGGTTGTAACAATTAGGTGCATGGCTTTTATTCGCTAGCTTCCTTTGCTACAAAAGGGGACTGGCATTCGTGGGGTCGGCATTCACGGTTTCAAATATTCAGGAATGCCGAACCCACTTCTTAAATACACTTAAAGGAGCTCCTCAGGAGCTCTATGCTTGCTGCCACTGGGCTCCCACCACTGCCATCGTGCTCTCGCCATCCCCAGAGCAGCCACAGTGAACACAGTGCCTTATTCACAGATTTAGCCATTTGTGGTGGGTACAAGAACATATCCCCTGTGAATGGCGAGGGTCACCTGTATTCATTTACAATTAGCAGATTATTTCAAAGTTACCATTTCTGGCATGGCTTGGCAGTTGGGACATGATCATTCTTCACAAATGCATATCAAGGCTGATATACCACCACTTAGTCACAGCTCATATTGTAAGACATTGAGTAATACATTTCACTGTGTTTGTTGGCTTTAGTTCTGACTCATGCTTCTTTTAAGGTAGTAAAATCAAAGCAGTGCAAAAGGCAGACAATATGTAAAATTAGATGAGATAGGCAATGCAAATGAAAATACACAGCTTTAAAAAGTTGCTTCTCATGTCACCTCTTTTTGAATTCCTATTCCTGACAGAGTAGAGCAGTCTCTTTTTGGCATAGGGTAGCCAATGCATTTGTTACAGTGTTGATTTGGGATTTTTTACAAGCTGGTATTTGGTTTGGAAACAAGAGTAAAACTCAAGACTGCGTTAGATTTGCAGTTAAACCATTAAAAAAAGAAAGTCCTGATTTGGCTCTCTCTTATAAAAGCTCCACACACTTGTTCTGAACAGCCATGAAATTAACCTCTACTTTGTACAACTCACCATTTGTATTTTGAGATGGAAAATTTTAAGAATTAAAAATTGTAATGGAATAATCATTCATAGTTGCTACACAGGGAATACTTCAGAAGCCATATATTAAGCAGCCAGAAGGAAAATATTAAAACACAAGATTTTAATTGGGATAACTTCATATAAACAAATATGGTCTACTTAGCAAAACAAGGAAATACTGTTCCACATTTCATAGTCCTAAATCAGTGATTCCTATTAATTGACTGTTTATTCCAATTAAATCCAAAATGTACTGTAGCATTCAACCAACAGAATACTTTTTACCTTGTGTAGTGCTTTGTCACATACTTTTCTTTAAAAACGCCCAAGGAAAATTCTCAAGTTGAGTCATTGTGAAGCAATGATTCCCTGCTACACTATATTTGTATGAATGCAGTTTAATATTGCAATCAAGCTGCTAAAAAAGAAGTGCTTGCATTAATTGTAGCCTATTAGTCGCAAATGACAACATTTTATTTTGTTGTACTTAAAGATTTTATTAGGAGCAGGCACTTTTAGTTAGTGTTTGTTGCCCCAAGAGTTTTAGAGGAACTGATTTTCTGTCAGAAAAGATTGGAATCAATTGCATTCCTCCCTTCCAGATAGTGCTAAAACATTTATTTAAAGGTTTATATGCTCACCCTGCCTTATCTGTATTCCAAGTCACTTGTCCAATGAAATAAAATTCATTCATGCCTTCGTTCACTGTGTTATTGACAAAGTGTAAGCTTTATGTGACTGGAAGCCAGAATTCTGTCTTTTGGGAAAACCTCTCTCTAAACTTGTCTGAAAGAATTATTTTATTGCATTTTTCATGGCAGTTCAAGTATGTTTGAATGGTAAATCTTAGAAGTTGGACTATCTCTGTCCATATCAGCTTTTTGAATTGCCAATATGTAAAATAGGATTGAGACTCCATCCAGACGCTAGCATTTCCACGCGTGACATAAGGTTGTGTTTTTTTGCGTTTGTTTACACACAGCCAACTGTGTATCACTCCGTTCTGCAAATCGAAATCTAGGTCATGTCAGTTTTCTAAATGGATCGCATTATGCCAATAGTGAGTTTGGCATTACTGTGCTTTTTGCTTGGCTCATTCTCTATTAAAAAAAAGAGTTAAATGAGAAAGAAGTCCATCAGTTGCCTTGGCCACATGCATACCACGTGAAGGGGCTTGGACCTTTTATATAGAAGACCCAAATTTAATGATAAATTTATCTTCCAAATTATTTATCTCACTTGACAGGTGAAGTCAGTGAGAAACTGAATTAAAGACTTTTTAAAAGACCAATTTAGCTATGCATGAGACTTGACCTAAGCTTCATTTTTCCCCTTTATAAAAATGGGCTAATTCTTTAGGAATGAATCTTCCAACCCTCCTTGTTCCCAGTGCTATACTTCATCTAGACAATGGGTTTTTGGAAGGGAGAGACACTCTCACATCTTCCTCCTACAGAACTCATCTCTGTGAATTTGCTGAGCACTTGGTCATTTACAAATGGCCAGGTACTGAACTTGCCTTCCATTTGATTATTTTACCCACTTTGCAAAATGAAAAGAGGTAAATATAATGGAAAGTGATTTTAATATTTGGCCACCGCTACTAGGCACTAAGGCGGTGTGAAGCTTTGGTCCCTGATTCGATTTGGTGGAGATTCAGCCCAATCGGTGGCTGAAACTCCAAATCAAATCAGAGGACCCTTTAATCTCTCTGAATCGAGTCAGAACCCTTTGAATCAGTTTGGAGAGATTCGGACAGATTTGGCGATTCGGACGTAGATACAGCTTTAAATGTTTTTCCTAGATACCTCTAGGTAGCAGGGGCTCTGAACGCTGTGGTGCTAGGACGCATCGTGTCCCACAGAAGCACGGGGGGCTCCCCAGTGGACTCAGCAGCAGACCTGGAAATGGACCAGAAGCACTTTTGGTCCACTTTCGGGTCCACTGGAGAGTGCATTGGTGGGGTGGGCCGTATCCCCCTGGCTTGGCATCTGTTGCCTTCTGATTGCCGAGCTGGGGGAGCATGGGGGGAGAGGGGGGGAGGAGGGTACCAGTGCGCTCCCCAGTGGAACCAGAAGAGGACCAGAAGTACTTCTGGTCCACTTGTGGATTTGCTGCCGAGCATGCTGGAGAGCCCCCCATGCTCCTATGAGACGCTCCGTCCGCCCCAGCACTGCAGTGATCATGAGCCAAGCCTGCTACCTCCAGGTATGTAGAAAAAAACTTGTAAAGTTTTGTCTAGGTCCAAATCGCTGATTTATCAAATCTTCAGATTCGGATTCGGCTGAAACAAATCAGGGACAGCGATCTGAATCAACAGATTGAATCACTGTCCCCTATTTGGGCTGAATCCAAATCCAAATTGAATATCGCCTGTTTCACACAGCCCTGCTAGGCACTAATTAATAAAACTTATTCCTGGGAAAGAATCCTTTGCCAGCCACTACATCCTTTTCCTCTTTGTTTGGTCTCTTCTCTGTTCAGTAGTCCAGTTTGAGCTATAAACTGGAAGCAGAGGAAAGGGTGTTGCATGCTTTAGGATAATATAATATGTTAACAACATTGTCTTATTCATTGTAAACAATCATTTACACTAACAGTGCTCAGATGTTTGAGGCTTCACCAGAGATTAAGCTATCAAATTATGTAGAGAGGAAGAATCTAAAATATTTAACCGAGAAGCTGAACACCTGAACATTATCTGAGTGCTCAAAATTAATCCAGGTTTGGAATTTAGAGGAGAGCAGATGGAAGGGGGATTTGAAGCCAGAAATGAGAGTTTCCAGCCAGTTTCTCCATTCAGAAGGGCAATGCCCTGCAGACTTAATAGGAGATGTTTTTGTATCAGATTTATTAAATTAGCTTTCATAGAAGAGAAAAGCTTTTGAGAGTATGGGAATGTCACAGTGGGGTAACAATCTAAGACTGTGGCCTCTTAGTGTTACCACAGTACCAGTTGATATTAGTGGACATGATAAGATGCTATTTTTTCCCCCAAGACCTGCACAAGAAACCCAGGGTGTCTTATATTATATCTCCTAGACAAAATGATAAATAATAGAAAAATATGAGCAAACAAGAAGAGACTGTAGTGTCAGCATTAGTGACAATAACAGTCTCTCCTCTCCCCTGCTTCCCTTGTCCCCCGCATTCCCACAAACTATTTCCCATAAGGCTAAGTGTTGCGCTACTCAGGGCACAGTTATATATACTCATTGCCTAGAGGCAGTTGTTGGCTCAGTGAATGTGATCCCTCTAAAGTAGGAAGCATAATCTCAATGGGAGAATGGTAGCTTCTAACAAAAGTCATGAACTCATTCACAATCCAGACATGCCCCAGGAGCTGGTTTTCAAGTGACCTGGTTGGCCCCCATGTTGTTATACATTTGTCCCTATGGCTGTTATTTCACAGGCAAAAAAGAAATTCAAATATGACTAATCAAAGATAAAATGTTGCTTTAGGCTTCCAGTTGGCTTCTCTGCCCTCGTGGTAGGTAGGTGGTAAAAGAAATACAAAGCAAGTTTAGCTCTGAAAAGCCTCTTACTATACTCTTAACATAAAAGAGAAACAAACAAACAGCTAAGAATTTATGATTAAATCGAGAGGATTATAAATATATCAGAAATAATTTAATAGAAGTAGTCATTTTAGACAATCATTTAAGTAGTTCTAAAATGATTTCTAACAAACAGGACTCCATGCAGACTTCTTCGCATCTACTTTGTTTTTTTGTTAGGCTAATTGTGCTTTTTCCAAATCACTAGATGTATTTACAATTCAAAGTTCTGTTTTAATACAAATCCAGGCTCTACATTTTGTGTTTTCTAACTGAAACAAGAATCAAATTATTGAACTGCTATTACAAACGCTTAATTCCCCAAACATCCTGAATATTAAGGTAAATCATGTAACCTGTTGAATCCTGTAACTGGTCCACTTGTTCTGTGAATCCTAGAGAAGTAGCGTTGGATGTTCTAGGGAGAGAAGTTACACATAAACTGGTTAAGTGATCAGAAACTGGTTCAAACCTGTAGGAGAACAGAAGCTCAGTGCATATAAACCAGTTTCAGAATGGCTAAAACTGATTTAAGATAAACCTGGTTGAATGTAGTATCAGCCTGAACTCATTTGGGTCAAACTGGTTTATAAAACTTCTGTCCCAGACCCCTTCCTTGTTCAAGTTAAATCACAGTCCCCCTGCATCCCAGCATGCCTTGCAGCCCTAGACTGTGCTGTGCTGTCTGCTTCAGCAAAGCAGGGCTGTCCCCTCCCCTCTGCTCCATAGCTGGAGCAGTGGGGACTGGCTGACAAGGCAAGGGGGGGAGAGGGGTGCAATCCTGGCTGGGGATGCAGCCCAGTCCCCTCCAGGTAAACCTCACCTGGGGTCTGGGGCCAGGGAGGGGGGTTAAACACCCCTTCCTCCTCTCAAACGTATTGCTTATTGCTGGCTTCCACTGTGGACTACAAATCCCAAAGGCACCTGGAAGCAGAAAGAGGAAGTGATGAGAAACCCCACAGAGTCCTGCTGCGGTAAATCTAGATTACAAATCCCAGAGACCTCAGGTGCAGCAGGAAGAGGAAGTGAACATACAGCCAGAGCACTGTGCTCTAGTGCCCCCCAGATTCGGGTCTGAGTCACTGCAGAGATGTGGCTGCATTTCCTGAATCAAAGGTAAATGTCTGTTCATTTCTGTTTCAATTTAATCTCTGCAATTTAGACTAACCTGCAAAGACTGAATCGATTCAGCCTCAGGATTTTGGACTGTTTGTACTTAGCCCATATGGCATCTAGCCCAACTCCCTGCCTGAGACAGGATCATCTCTGTTCAAATCATCCTATACAAATCCATTGTCTAACCTCTTAGCAAAAATATACAATCAACCCAGACATAGCACAAGACATAACACCCTCATCTTCCACACATAAAGCAGGGGGATCATGGCAGCCGATGTCCTGCTGCTGTAACAGTTGTTAATATATGCTCAAGAGATCCAAGAAAGAGGGCCATGCTCCTTGCTACAAAGGAAGGCAAAAAACCCACACTCCATACTAATCTGACCATTTGACTGTCATCCTTAGCTCAGGAGAGGCAATGGTCACATGTCATTGGGTATAGGTGACTGATTCTCAGCCAGGGTACCACAGCACACCAGAGTGCTTTGAAATCCTTTCAAGGGTCTTGTGGAGTGACACACAATGTTAGCACTGTTAGGTGCCAGAGATTTCAAATAGGAATCTGAAGTGTTCAATACATTGTGGCCTGTTGTGATCTGAGTTCTTTGCAACAGAAAAATGGCTCTACTACTTTTTCTGTAGTAAAAAAATAAGTGAAAACTAAAAGCTGGCATTTTCTGATGGATTCTTCCAGTCTAACAAAGGGTGCTTTGAGTTTAAAGAGGTTGAGAACCACTGGTGTTGGCCCAAAACACATGCAGAAATTAGAAAAAAACAAAACCAGTATAATAAGTTCCAGGATCTCCATGTTCACTTAATATACACCAATAAGTAAGATAGCTGCATACCTTTGTTGCTTTGATCATTTCTGTAGACTCTGAGGGCATTTTTATACATACTTTTCTGTCCCACAATGCGCCGGAGATCTGCCACTTCGGAGCAGACTTGATTAACTGAGTTTGCTCTACACTTGAGCTGCGGCGAAGTGCACTGTGCTGTGTGCAGTTGTATATGTGGCGAAACGTGCGTCAGCACACAGAAAATCGTGGTGCTGTACTTTTGAACTAAAGCATCTCTGATGTGTTTTAGCTCAAAAGCGTGCCACCGCCGTTTTCTCAGTGCTGATGCGCATTTTGCCACTTACGCAACTGTAAGTGTTGCAACTTCGGGCGCTCTTCAAAGCGCCCAGCACTGCAGCGCTTGCATGTGTAAAAACACCCTGAAAGCTTAGAGTACAGTACATATCACTAGAAGGCTAACAAAAAATTTAAAAGGAATGATGCTATATTCCCACACCTCAGCAGCCTAATGGGTCTCCTTAGAACAGGTGTGTCCAACCTTTTTGAATGTGGGGCCGGATCATGAACTTTTTATCACCCAGTGGGCCAGCGAGCCATATTTAAAGACCTTACAGGAAGCAGTATCACATCACCCCCACAAAATGAAAGTACAATGTTTACTTTCGTTTCCCGTTGCAGCACCTCGGGCCTTGGAAAATGGCTTGGAGGGCCGCATGGTGGCCCGCGGGCCGAATGTTGGACAAGTCTGCCTTAGAAGGTAGTTTCTTTCCAGACACCTTGTAGCTCTTTGTGATCAAGACCCTTGTTCTTCCCATGGTGTCTAGCATAAAAGTAAAAGATGCTGCATAAGAGGTAGGGAAATGGAAAACTTGTCTCTCAGTGTTTGGATCCAGGTCTGGATTTTGAATGCTCTCTGGTAAGAAGAGTTTGTACAGCTGACTTGCAGAGTCCCTGTGGCTATCTGTTGCCTCTGGTGCTACCTAATATTGTAATATGAAAATATCTAACAGAGAAAACAGGCAGTTGCCTCCAGGTCAGGTTCTGTGACAGTGTATGGAAGGATTTACTAATGGTAAAACAAGCCTTGGCCAATGAGGTGCAACTCAATGGGAACTGGGGTGCGTGAATGTGCATTTTTTTTAAAAATAGGTTTTTTTGGAGGCCCTCACGCAGCACCAAAATGCTTTATTTGACATAGCTCTTTTCTGAAGTTCAGACTACAGTCAATCATGAGTGAAAACAAGTTTCATCCTTGGAGGTTTTTAAGACCCAACTAGAGAAAGCCTTGGCTGGTATGATCCAGTTGGGGATAGTCCTGCTTTGAGGAGGGGGTTGGATTAGATGATCTCCTGAGGTCCCTTCCAACCTTAATTTTCTATGATTCTAGGATTTTATAAGTTCCTGAACTTTTCAGAAACCAAGAGTTTTGGCAAGAGATATAAGCTGATTGTTACATAGGGACAAATAATCAGTTGGGAGAAACTCAATTCTTAAGCAGACTATTGGAGAAAAGTAAATACTGAAGAAGCTGAAAACCTTTATCCTATTCAGATGTGGGTG
>NW_017729013.1:3979094-3982457 GCF_001723915.1 Gavialis gangeticus | reverse complement strand
TCCAACCTTAATTTTCTATGATTCTAGGATTTTATAAGTTCCTGAACTTTTCAGAAACCAAGAGTTTTGGCAAGAGATATAAGCTGATTGTTACATAGGGACAAATAATCAGTTGGGAGAAACTCAATTCTTAAGCAGACTATTGGAGAAAAGTAAATACTGAAGAAGCTGAAAACCTTTATCCTATTCAGATGTGGGTGGCCAAAGGTTTGGCTCCTAAATCTTCACTGTCTCTCTTAAAAAAAAGTGGCCCCAATTTTAGAAGCACTCAGCTCCCACAAATCCCAGTGGGGCCAATTAGAGCCCTGGTTGCCCAGCACATTTAATATTAGCCTATTAATGCAGAAGCCAGGAAATGTTTACAACTATAAATGTTGTGCAATAATACGGGAACCAGAAAGTATATTGCAATGTAATGCCTTTGAGTCAAGCCGAAGTGATTTGTAGAACAAAATTTTCCCCTCATCCTGACTTCGATTAACTCATAACAATGCGTGGTCTTTGACGTAAGGCATAATTCACCCGATCAGGTTCTGCTGACAGAAAGTGCACAGCCGCTTTATGAACATTAGAAAGGACCTGAGGCTGGGTTATAGATGACTATTCCATCGGTAACAACAGACTGCCATTTCTATTACAGCAGTTAGCTTCCCTGAAATAGTAGCATTGTATACTGCTAGCCATTTACCTTGGCGTTCCAAGCAGTGGGAAAATGCCAAATGCATTTGCTGGAGAGGAATGCAAAAAGCCTCCGTAAAAAGCATGCACCGTCACCTTGTTACTTATCCTACACTGTGTCAAGACCTTTAGCGGGTGATTTGCAGTACTGTATAATGTCTGCCACAAAAGATGTAGAAGGTTTGGGAAGGATCCGTAATGGAAAGCATTTGATTCTCAGGAAAGAGTTGGATTCTTTACCCCTCTCTCAACTATGGGAAATTCCAAGTCACGCTGCTAGCATACACTGTGCAGAAACATCACATACAAAAAGATATATATATATGGGTGTTTTGCCAACTTTACCAAAGTAATGCTGTTCTCAAAAGGGACACAGCTCTTTTCTGTGCTGGTTTTTATTGACCCAAACATGTATCCAGTTATTTTGGAAGCCTTCCTTTGTGCTTTTTAACTAGAAGAATATGCACTTGTGGAAGTTGATGAAACCAGGTGAATTTTAGCAACAAAATAGATTGCAAACTGTGGCATTTAAAGTGGTGATTTATTTACTTAGTTGTACATAGGTGAGTTTTATCATCCAAGAAGATGGTGAGGTTTATCTTACACCTGTGAAGCCAAGTGTTAGCAGAAGGAAAAAAAATACACCTCCATCTACTCACGTGGAAACTATATCCCCTTATATCTAAGGTCCCAGATCTGCAGATTGTTTCTGAATGTGAACTCTCTCACCATGATTATTATTTAGGCCAGGGGTCCTCAACCTTTTTAGATTCAAGGCACCTTTTGTTAGACATGAAGCACCCCTCAGAAAATGCCAGCTCTTAGTTTTCACTCATGTTTTGATTAGAGAAAAATAATAGAGCAATTTTCTGTTGCAAAGAGCTCAGACAAACCACAACAGGTCAGAACACATTTAACACTTTGAATTCCTATTTGGGTTTATCTCGTGAATCAAATTTGCACACCTAAGTGTGGCATCACACAGCAGCTCTCATCTCAAGGGACTCCAGTGTGCTGTGGGCCCACTGATTTAGGTCCACTGTGCTTCCTATTATATGAAAGAGCTGCACATCTACAGAGCAGAGGGTTAGCAACAGAGCACTCTAAAAATCAGCTGTATGATAACATAGTTCAATCCTGAATAATGTGTAGTCTCTTACTGGCTCACACCAAAGCATGGCACTGTGGCTGTAAGTATCTAGTTTTCACTATAGATCTGTGTAACAGGTATACAAATTATATATGGACACAGATCTAGGTTAAAAACTGTACATTGAAATGTTCTAATTATCCAGTTACTTACTAAAAAGAGTAGAAGTAAATTCTTCATTTGACAACAGCCTCAGCAGCCAGTTGAAAGGATTACCATTTCTATGCAGGAGAAAAAAACAAATACTCACTCCTGGGTCCCTTGTAACCTTGTCCCAAAGAGCTGTCCTTAAAGTAGGCTGCATCTAACGTAGAGTCATGTTATGGCATCTTTTCCTGTGATGTCCAATTAAGGCAGAATGGATTTTGAAATATAGGTCTTTCATGGAGACATGAGTGTTTTGTGCTCTAAAAGTCACCGGGCCCACCTTATCTAACAACCTTTGACATATAATAGGGCAATAATTGCCGCTTGCATTCTTTTACCATGCAAATGACGTAAAAAATGATCACTTGATGAGATCTACTTTTAGACCCTGTTGCAAAAACCAGACACATTACCCAATAATAAATCAATTCCTCTTTCTTATGTTTGTGGTTTCCACACCCCCAGATGTCTAATTACCAAAGATAAATGTGTGTAAACATGAGCTTTATCCTCCATAATCCATCTTCTACCTTACTTGTTTATACAGAGGTTAATAGTCTTGGTCTATTCACTGTACTGCTTATAGTAATGCCTTTAATGCACTGTGCAAGTTTATGGATTTCTATCAGGAACAGCAAGTCATGAAATTAAGGAAAAGATCCACTTTTGAATGGCTTAGGTTCAATGTAAGTGAGGCTTTCCAGCTCTGAAGTTTATGAGCAGAAATGCCTGGTAAATAGATTTGCAGAAAAATGTGATTTGTTTTTCAGAAGCATTCATTTTCATTTTTTCCTGTTTATCCTGCCATATTATAATTCCTCAGCCCTGATTTAGAGAGGAGACCAATGCATTATCATTCAGAATGCTACAAAATTTAATTAAGGGCTGGCTGCAGCATCCAGGCTTACTTTTTTTTTTGGAATGATTTACCTTCAAAAGGCCAAAAAGGCTTTTTAATCACCAGGCATAGCAGCTAATTTTAACAGAGCAGATAGCCTTAGCTATGCTGAGCATCAAACAACACTGTAACATTAATACGGTAACTTAAGCAAAACATAGCATTCAAGAAGCTTGAGGTGGAAGTGCTCTAACTTTACTCTAAGTGCCCCCGTTTAGATTGGAAGGAGCAGAATACACATTAGCCTTTGTGAAGGGAAGCGGGGGGCTCAGAGTCTGCCTGTACGGCTCAAGTGCAGGAGGGAGGGGGGCTCTCACATACCTCCCAGCATGCCCTGTGGGATCCCTGGGCTGCCGAAGACTCATGAGTGGAGCTGAACCGCCAAGCCAACACTGTTTGGATGGTGGGGACCTCATGGCTGTCTGCCTGGATGCTACACCCTCTTCTACCCCCCAGGCATTCTGGACACACACACACACACACACACACA
>NW_017729013.1:3961275-3979010 GCF_001723915.1 Gavialis gangeticus | reverse complement strand
ACACCCACCCACCCACCCACCCCCCGCAGGTGTCCAGGACACGACTGGGCTACCAACTTTCACGCAGCAGATGGGGTTGATGCCTGCCTCTTGCGCAGCTCACTGTTCCCCGGGGTGGGCACTAGGTACCTGGAGTCCTTGATTTCATCATCAGTGACATCACTGACCACACCCTCCCCCAATCCTTGTCAGAGGGCCGTCCTACCTGCTTCTGCTCTGGCTCGTTGAGGCCCTATGGGAGGCAGCTGGATCACCAGAAGGAGCACTTCAATTTAATAAACACAAAACCTTGGGGCAGCAGAGGGACAGCAGACTGAGTAAATGCTGGCCCTGGCATTGGGTATTGGGCAGCCTGGTCCCCTCCCCTCCTGTACTGCTCGTCTCCAGAGCAGGCCCCTTGGGACACCTTCCTGGCTCCTCAGACCACAGGGCAGCAGCTCCCATGCACCATATCTTCTGTTCTTGGGCCCTGCCAGTTCCTCTGTATCCCCCCAATCAATGCACAGTGTTCCTCCATGGTTGCCATCCAGGCCCCCCACCCACCCTCCTGGACTCTAAATCATATTGCCCTAGGAAGCAGTCCCTGGAGCAGGGCTCTCTATGCTGGGGGAGTGGGGTGGGTGGCAGTCTGCCTCACCACTGTGGCCCAGGAGGGCAATGATCATCCAGTGCTGTCCTCAAGATTGCGGAGCTGGCACTGGGAGATAAGAATCTCTCAGCCTGGGTCACACAACCGCAGGGCTCAGGCTGGGAGACGAAGATCTCCCAGTCCTGGCCCCACGATCACAGAATGGGGCCTGGGAGCTCCCTGCTGCTGGGGCAGGGGGACATTATCCCTATACCCTGGCAGCTCATGGGGGTAGGGAACAATCTCCCGCCCCCTGCTGCCCAGCTGACTGGGAGCACATTTGCTCCTGTTCAGGGGTCTACACATGCACTAATGTGCATACTGATCTTGAGTAAATTTGTACTTGCATTTGCAGGTAGCCAATTTAGTTCAATTACTGCACAGTAAGCATCTGCACATGTAGATGCAGATGCTTGCTGTGCAGTAATTAGCTCTCCTGCACAGTAAAGCATCTCATGTAGATGCTCCCATGTACATCATGCTCTGCTTGGATTAGGGTTTGTGTCAGGTGGATCCGGGTAAACACACTGGCCTCTCTCAGGAAAGCAACTCAGCCTGAAGGCATGGGGGTGGTCTGTTGACAATTACCCAAATTTATGGCTCCGCTCACTGTAACACAGACTGACAAGCTCCCAACAACACTAAGGGGTCCTGACCCTGGCACCTCAGGTTCATTCCAGGCCAGTGGTGCAGGGGCTGGGGGGTGGTGGTGTTTGAGAGGCATGAGGTCAGTGGGCGGCTTCAATAAGTCAGTATCATTGGTCCTCCATGTGAACAATCATCAAGCCAAGACCACGCTGAATATCAGAGTAGGGAACCACTTCCTTCCCCATGAGTGTACCCCAGCTAACCAAGGAGTCGCATTAGACTGTTCCCTCACTTATAAATATCACATCCAGAACATCAGAAGTCAAGTCTCTGCATGGATAGCTGCCTTAAGAGGTCTAGCCAGCATGACGTTGTGTGCCAACTTGAAAGCGCTCAGAACCACTGCACTTGCAATGGTATACGTCCCAGCAGATTACTGTGCTCTTGCGTTGTCCAGAAATTGTTGCACTATGGAGCTTGACACTGTACTTAGTGCACAGAGATTCATAACAAGCTGCACAACTTGCACACACACTGTCTAACGTGACTCTTTGGGGGCCCAGTGCTCAGGCAGATCACATGAGCTCTGGCTGAGGCTAGAGTGCCACCCTGAGAGGGGTTGAGTAGGGTTGCCACAATGCTCCATGGGATGTCTGTGGAATGCAACCTAACGTGAGTCGGGATGGGACGTGGTACGGATGTTCGTTACAGCGCTCTGACCTACAATGCTGAAGTCTGATACTACATCCATCCAGGGTTATCTTAGAGCAGGATCTGCTATTTTTACAGTGCTCTATGGGCCCGGACCATCTGTTTCAGTTACAGCTGTAGCGCACTTCCTGTGCACCTGTTGCATAATAAGTGTAACTTCTATATGGCTGCTCCCTCTTTACTGAGGAACAGCCCTGTCCTGAGTGTTGCAGATACCACTAAAGGGGATAAAGGCACAGGGGAGTTATTGCAGTGCTGAAATTAGCTCTCTCACCCTCCTTTTCATCACCAATTTCCACCTTTGCCACATATGCCCAGAAGAAGTGCAGCTGTATTAAATTCTCACCCACATCTCACAAGTCCATTCCTGACAATATCACTGTCTCAAGCAGTTATTTTTATTGCAGGAGGAGACTATATTTAATTTATTTATGTGAGTTTAGGGAGCCAGAAGTTGAGGTAGCTTTATGAGCAATAGGTAGATAATGCTTGATCAACAGTTGTCCACACAGCAGACGTTGTGTTTGGCTTCAGTAAGGAATAAGATCAGCTTTGACTTGCCTAGCATTGTTTCCACAGGATACTCTAACCTCCAACCAAAATCCTTTGGTCATATGCAGGTGCTCCTATTTCCCTCATATCCAGCTATGGCAAGGAGTCTTCTGCAGATGTGAGTCCGTAGACCCCACTAAACTCTTTATTAACAAGATCAAGGTCTGCTAACACATTGATGTCTTTCAGGCAACACTGCCAGACTGTGACAATATGTTTTTATCTGAATCTCTTCTTCATGGCAAACAAGTGCTGATTGCTAAGGTAGGAATGAGTCCCCTTCTCTCCCTTACCCTGCCTTTTTTGTATTTGCTTTTCAGATTACTGGAAGGTTGCGATAGGGCACCCACACACAAAATACCACCCAGAAAACTAATACACGTTTTCAAAATTCCCAGTTTAAAGCAATTATTATTTATGATCAGCTACAGCAGATGATGAGCTTACTCTTAGCTATTTTATACTTGATTCTTACCTTTCTCATCTGAAGCTGTTTTTTGTTAAGATGTGCTAGGGTTTGACATGTATTTCACTTAGGCTGAGAATACTTTTTAAGTATTATGTGGAACAGCATCATTTCTTATGATTTACTTGCAATAAAGCAGCAAGTAACTCATGTAGCCCCATAGGGCCATTCAGGATGAATTTATTTTATATATTCCAAGCCCTATAGCTTCAGCATTTGGCATATTTCCTTCAAGCCAGCATACAGAGATTACACAATATAGCAGAGGCATTTATCATGATGCTGCTGGTGGTGTTTGATCCCCTAGGCTTGCTTCCTGCAGCTCCAACCTGAATGGATCACTTCCATGCAAAAATCTCCAGAGTGCAATGAAAAGTTTTTTTCTATTAATGGCAGCATGAATGTTATTACCTAACTATGTTATGGCCTATGATTGTATGCAGCAGAAGGTAATTTAACTCAATAGAATTCTACTTTGTTTCCCTCCCTCAGGTCAAAAGTCTGATCCGAGCCTGTTATAGATGAGAAACTGTAAAAACCACTACAGATCCCACCTCTCAACATGAGACAATATCCATATTCACAACAGTTAAGGCTTGCCCCTGCAGCCAGGGAAACCAAATTAGGGCCATATTTTCATTTGAGCAACTACCCTTAAAGGTTTTTTTTAATTATTTTGTTTTCCTTTGCAGTATGATAGTTTAATTGCAAACATGATCCATTGGGTTTGGAGGAAGGGGCAGAGCATGTAGCTCAGTTTAATATGCATTTTGGATGACAAGTGGGGGGCTAAACTCTAAGGCTAGGGACAGACATTCAAAAAGCCAGAGCCTGAATTGATTCAATCTTTTCAGGTTAGGCTAATCTGCTTAGGTTGAACCAATTTGCAAGTAAATAGACATTCATGAAATGTAGGCACGTGCCTGCAGTGGCTCCAGTCGGGAGCTGGGGGATGCTACAGCAGCCCTTGGCTGCAGGGAAGTTGTGCTGGGGTGGGAGGGCAGCCCTGGCAGTAGCTTGGAATGAACTGGCCAGGGAGGGGGTTTAATTCCCTCCTCCCTGTCCTACTGGCACAGACCCAAGGTGGGGCCTGCCGGGCACTCATCCATTGCTGCTGCAGCGGTGGGGTTGGGGTGCAGCCAAACTGTGACCTGCATTGCCCCCTCAGTTATTCCCCACTCTAGTTATTGCCCCGACCAGCATTGCCTTCTAGTTATTCCCACCTCTACCCCCAGGAGACCATAACCAGGGTCTGCCCCCCCTGACCGCCACCATTTGCTTCCTGCACAGGGTGAGCAGTGGGATAATGCCCCTTCTGTGCCCCCCACCAGACACTGGAGAGAGGGGGAAGTAACCCCCCTCCTTGCCCCCTCAGCTAAGGGGCATGATGGCCAGCCTCTGGCACAGGAAAGGTAGCAGAATGGCTGGTAAGCACTCTTGGCTGAATAGGGATACCATGGTCCTCTTGAAAAAAAATAGAGACATACAAACAATGGAAGCTTGGGACAGTCCCCAAGGAGGACTATACAACAATGGCCCACACTCATAGGGAACAGATTAGAAAGGCTAAAGCGGTGACTGAATTTAAACTAGCAACAGAAATCAAAGACAATAAGAAGTTCTTCTTTAGGTATGTAGGGAACAGGAGGAAAACAAATGGAAGCATGAGGCCATTGCTTAACAACTCAGGACAGCTGGTTACCGACACTCAAGAGAAAACTGAACTCCTGAATGACTACTTTGCTTCGGTATTTCACCGGACTAAGGGAAAAATCATACTAGATAAGGTTCAGAATGGGCATGGTGGGAATGACTGCCTTCCTACTGTTGACGTTGAGCTGGTGCGTGATCAGATAAAAAAGTTCAACACTTATAAGTCAGCAGGACAAGATGAACTTCATTCTAGAGTGCTGAAGGAGCTGACTGATGTCATCGTAGGAACTCTGGCAAAACTCTTTCAAAGTTGTGGCGCTCAGGGGAGGTCCCTGAAGACTGTTAGAGGGCCAGTGTTGTGCCCATCTTCAAGAAGGGGAGAAGAGAGGACCCAGGCAACTATAGGCCAATTAGCCTAACTTCTATCCCAGGGAAAATCAAGGAGTCTTTGTGCCATATGCTTGCAGAAGGTAGGATTCTGAATGACAGCTTAGTCATGAGCAAATCTTGTCTTACCAGTCTCATCTCCTTCTATGACCAGGTAACTCACCATCTGCATAAGAGGGAGGATGTCTACATTGTATACCTAGAATTCCAAAAGGCCTTTGATTTGGTATCCCATGATGTTCTTGCAGGAAAATTGGAGGACTGCAGGTTTAACTCGACAGGTGGGTAGGAAGCTGGATGTGGGGTAGGACCCAGAGGGTGCATTCACACATACAAGCACCTGCAGTTGCAGCAGCTCAAATAGAAGTGGTGCAAATATGAGCCGGGGCTTTTTGCCTGAGTGCATGTGCCTGGACATGCACTTTGGTGTAGGGCAAATTGTGCCACTTGGGGCAAAATAACCCTGCCAGGCTCCTGGATCTGCAGCCAGGGGGAGGCAGAGCCCAGGGTCAGCACCTGTGTTGTCACCATTAGTATAAAAAGCTGCCCTGTCCTGGCCCCATCAGTACAAAAAGCTGCCCTGTCAAGTAGCTCAGGGCTGTTTGCTCTCAGGAGCTTCTGGGGCCCAGCCATTTGGTACCTGGGGACACTACCCCTTGTGTCAGCTGGATTGCTGAAGCAGCCCTGAGAGTTCCCTGCACCCTTTTCTCATTCTCACACATGCCTCTTGCAGCATCTCAAAGGGCTTTGATCAAGGGTCTCCAATCATCATGGATTCCATGTCATTGGACTTAGATCCCTATTTGTCAAGGACAGTGCGATTGTTGGCATGCAACAACTTCCTCACGCTAAAAGAAGTCATGCAGAGGCATCTTCCTTGTGGAAATCATACATTTCCTCTGCACAACAGGAAAGTCCTATGGCAATTGGTGAGTGGTGATGGGGACAGGACCGTGAGATCTGGAAATTCCTAGTCACGGACTGGTATGTAGGTGGTGGGGGTTTGCTTCAGGTGTCTTGTTAAAGGACAGAGGCAGTAAAAGCAGTTCAGCAGCTGCACCCATGACTGAGCAGTCCTATTTAGGATCCACTTTGTTCACCCCTCATGGGGAGGGGGCTAGAAAACGTGCCCCAAATATAGTCTGTCTTGATCAGTTTCTGACTGGATAACCACATCCAGTGGGATCACCTCTATGCAGTCACAAAGAAACAAAAATAATTTTCGGAACCTGGAATGTACGAACCTTAATGGACTACACAAATAGTGATAGCCCCGAGCAGAGGACAGCGGTAATCTCTCGTGAACTGAGGAAGTTCAACATCAACATTGTTGCCCTATCTGAAACTCGATGTGCTGGAGAAGGACACCTGAACGAAGAAGATGGCAGATACACCTTCTTCTGCAGAGGGAGACAGGAAGAAGAGCTGCAGACGCATGGGGTTGGTTTTGCCATCAAAAACGAACTTGTGAACCGACTCTCAGAGCTCCCAACTGGCATCAATGAATGCCTCATGACTGTCCGTCTCAAACTCACCAAAGACCAGCAGGTGCCAATTGTGAGTGTATATGCCCCAAATCTCAATGCTGATGAGATCATGAAGGAGAACTACTCACAGCTTGACACCATCCTCACAGATATCCCAAGGGAAGATAAGATCATCCTTCTTGGAGATTTTAATGCCAGAGTGGGAAGAGACTCAAAACTTTGGAAAGGTACTTTTGGAAAAGAAGGCATTGGGAATTCAAATGCTAACAGGGTCCTTCTCTTGATGAAGTGCACAGAACATGGACTTGTCATCACGAATACCCTGTTTCATCAAAAGGAACAAGTTCAAGATGTCCTGGAAACACCCTAGATTGCAACACTGGCATTTGATCAACTACGTGATTGTTTGGACTCACGATTGCCAGGATGTCCTGATTACGAGAGCCATGACTAGCACTGATGACTGCTGGGCTGACTACCACCTCATCCCTTCCTCCATGTCCATCAGGATTGCTCCTAAACAAACAATGCAAAGGAAACAGATCAGGCACAAGTTAAACATTAAGTGCTTGAAGGACAGACTCAAGCAGAGAGAATTCCAGCAACTCCTGAATAAGACACTACCAACAGAGCACCCAGAAGGAGCACTGGACAGGACCAAAGACAGCTGTTCTCTCAGCCTGTGAAGATACCATAAGATACAAGACCAGGAAACATCAAGACTGGTTTGATGAAAATGACACTGAAATTCAAGGTCTCATTGACAGGAAATGGAAAGCTTTCTGTGCCTCGCAGAATGACATCAACTCTGCCATCAAGAAAAATGCACACCCACAAGCAAAATCAGAGGTGCAGAGGAGAACACGAGACCTGAAGGATGAGTGGTGGATTCAGAAATCAAAAGAAATCCAACATTTTGCTGACATCCATGACACTCGTGGCTTCTTCAGTGTTATCAAAGCTGTCTATGGCCTTAGCACTCAAGGCTTTAATCCTCTATGATCAAAGGATGTAACAACACTCCTGAAAGACAGTGAATCGATCAATGCTTTCTGGAAAGAACATTTCCAGGACCTACTGAATCATGACTCAACTGTCCATGAAAATAAGATCAACAACTTTCCTCAAAAAGCAATCAGACAAGACCTCAGTTTGCCGCCTACCCTGGCAGAGGTTGGAAGTGCCTTTGGGAAAATGAAGAACAACAAGACAGCCAGTGTTGATGGAATAACTGCAGAGATTTTCAAAGGAGGAGGAGAACAACGTATGTGTCAGCTTCATGTCCTCATCCTTAAAATCTGGAACAAGGAAGAAATCCCAGCCAACTGATACCTTGATTGTTACCATCTTCAAGAAGGGGGACAGAGCTGATTGCAGAAACTACTGAAGCATCTCTTTGTTGGGCACTGTGAGGAAAGTCATTGCCCATATCATTGCTAACTGCCTTCTCCCACTTGTGGAAGAAAATCTGCCAGAATCTTAAAGCAGCTTCAGACCATCTTGAGGAACTGTGGACATGATCTTTACAGCATGTCAAATGCAGGAGAAGTGTCATAAGCAAAATCGATCTCTCTATTGGGCCTTCATCAGCCTCCCTACAGCCTTCAATTCTGTAAACTGCAAAGCCCTGTGGAAAATCCTGTCCAAAATTAGCGGCCCAAACAAGTTCATCAGTGTTCTGAGACTTCTCCATGACATGTCTGCAAGGGTTCTCAGCAATGGGAATCAAACAGAACCATTTGAGGTGAAAACTGGAGTGAAGCAAGGTTGCATCATCACTCCAACTTTGTTTTCCATCTTCATCTCCACTATAATGCACCTCATCAACAGAAAGTTCCCACCTGGAATTCAAATTGTGCATAGGATGGACAGAAGACTCTTCAACCTCAGCAGATTCAAGTCCAAAACAAAGACCATGACAACATCCATAATGGAGCTCCAGTATGCGGTTGACAATGCTGTCGTTGCTCAATCTGAAATGGACCTCCGAACCATTCTTAATGTATTCTTGGAAGTCTATCAGAGTATTGAACTAACTCTAAACATCAGGAAAACGCAAGTCCTTTACCAAGCTGCTCCAAATGGAGAAAGAACCCCCGCTCCATTCAAATCAACAGAAAATTGCTGGAAACCATGGATCACTTTGCCTATCTTGGAAGAAAGGCAGATGTTGACATGGAAATACAACACCACTTGCAATATGCAAGCACAGTCTTTGGACGTCTGAGTAAAAGAGTCTTCTTAAATCATGACATCCTCACTGAAATGAAGCTCTTGGTTTATCGATCCATTGTCATTCCAACTCTGCTGTATGGCTCAGAAACTTGGACCACATACAGAAGGCATCTCAAGAGCTTGGAAAAGTACCACCAAAGGTGCTTTTGCAAGATCCTTCGGATCAGCTGGGAGTTTAAACACACAAACATCAGCATCTTGGCCGAAGCAAATTCCAACAGCATTGAGGCCATGATCATCCAAAATCAACTTTGCTGGACAGGTCATGCTGTTTGCATGCCTGACTCCCACCTTCCAAAGAGAACCTTTTTCTCACAGCCGAAAGAAGGTCAGCAAAATAGTGGAGGGCAAAGAAAGTGATTCAGAGACTCCCTGAAGGCAAACATGAAGAGATGTAAGATCGACATCAACACTTGGGAGACTCTTGCTCAGGACTGACCAAAATAGAGGAAGGCTCTTTGGGAGGGACCTCAACACTTTGAAACATCTCGTCAACAGGCAGCAGAGAAAGAAGAGGAACAAGTGAAAAGAACTTCAGAACATCCAACGCAGCAAAACAGGGCCCATCCCTCCTGGAAACAAGACATGTGGATCTAGAATTGGGCTATGCAGACCACCTGTGGACTCACTATTAAGATCCTTGGAAGACGATCTTAATCATTCACAAGAGATCACCCATCATCATCGTAGATGGTGACATCTGGATTAGTTGTTAGTCTCATTAATTGCACATGTAGATGTGCCCGCAATGTATAACAACTTTGTGGCTCATTTCTGTCATGCCTTAAACTGAACATGTGGACACCTAGCTGAGTGTCAGGATCCAGCATGGGGCAGCCCCAGCGTTCACAACACAGTCCCTGGAATAACTAGTTGCTGGACTCCAGGTCTTGTAAAAACTCTATTTGCTGCCTGGTTGGGAAGCCCATGTGGTAACATAGGGCACAGGGACCCTGGGGTCAGGCCGCAGCAGCCCAATCTCAGGGTCCTTGTGACTGGGGATAAGTAAAAGTCCCATATGTTGTCTGACTGGGCAGCACACCTGATTTTACAGATCACAGGGTCTTTGTGCACTAGAAGACGCACACAGTTTTTACTCATCCCTGGGCATGGGTATCTATAAAAATCAGGTGTGCTCCCCAGCTGGGGCTCTGACAATCAGCTGATCATTGGCTAGGGCTCAGGACTGGAAAGGACCTAGTTCCAGATCCCAGCTCAGTCCCTGACCCCAGTTGGCAATCAGCTGATTGTTGGCACCTGAGTTTCAACTTGATGGTTCTGGGGTAACCTGAGACCATGGTTCTGGGCTTCCCCTGCACTGGCAAGTAAGGCACAATTAGGATCTAATCTCTGATCCCAAAACTGTGAGTCCTGCCAGGCATACGTGGCACTGGCAGAGGCATGATTGTTTGTATCATGGATTAGATCCCATCAGGCCTTAAAAAGAACATCTGCCAGGGGCCTCCATGACTCTCAACTGTATCCCACCTGGTTTGCCATATCACTTTTAAATGCTGAAGGCATAAAACATAAGACAAAGTAGCACAATCCTCAGCATTGGAATTCAAACAAGCATCTGGGTAGGTGCTAAAAGCATCATACAGCTAGAGAATGGGCTCTTAAATCTTTTATGCAACTTTATCAGTTCCTCTGGAATCATACTGCATTTTTTTCAGACATAAATGCCAGAAGTCATTGCACAGTGTTTCTAGACGGTAACAGCAGCTCTTGTGATTTAACAGGTTTTGTGTTAAATTGTAAAATACAAATGACCCTATGAACAATTCTGTTTTCCAGCACCTTTCTTGTAATGGGCAAATCATTGTTCTCTACAATATTCAAATGAATAAATAGAATCATGTTGATATTGTGCTATATCATAGCCATTCACTTCACTTGCCATGGAAATACATGAACTTTTAATCATTTCAATGGTGCTGAGTTTCCCAGAAGGGCTGGAAAAAAGTACCATTTCCTCAGTACAACCCCTTTTCCTAATATAATTATGGCCTGGCTGAACTGGAAGACAGAGAGGCCTCCCTGATCTGGGACTCTAAGAAGCTCAGTAAGCTGGATTTTTCCTGTGGATGACTTCTATAGCTTAAATGTAAGATTTCAAGTCTGCTGCACCTATCTTTAGAGAATTGCTATTTGGAGAACTCGGTTGGGAATGTACAAGTTAGAGGAAGGTTTCTAAAATAAAACCCGATTAAAGGGAATTCAGCTTGCTAGAAACAGGCTCGTGGAATTAACCAATTATTCCATTCCTTCAAGCCAGCAAGTTCCACAGGTTAGTTTTTCTTAACATGATACTACCCGTCTAGAGGGGCAACGGGTGCTAATGGAAAGATCTGCATGGAACATGGAAGATACTTGCTTATCTACGAACCTGCAGTTGTTGATGAAGCAGTAGCTGCCTCCTTGAAAGCTATTTAACTCCCTTGCCCACTCCAATATTGTCTGCAATGGAGATGGCTCTGTGCTGAGCTGCAATCTTGGGCAACAGTGTGCTCATTTTCCATTGGCAGCCAGAGAACTTCCCATTCCATAAGGCAGTGCATGTAGCCTTCAAAATAGTGAGAAACAAGGAGTGGGGCTGGTCATCAAAAAATATCTCCAGCACGCTTCAGAGATAAGGGCAGTAGCAACTATTTGGGGCATGATCTAATGAGCTGGGAGGAAGGTTATCTATAAAACAATTGACTCCAATAAGAAAACATTGTGAGTTACTGCCTAAAACAAACACTAGATAGAGCAGATGTGTATATATATATATATATATATAAAGCACAAGTAGGTTATATAAGAAGTATCAGAGCATCTGTAAATAGTAGGGCTATGTGAAACAGCACCGTTTCGCTTCGACTTATGTTTCGACAGGACAGTGTTTCATTTCAAGTTTTGTTTTATTTCAAAAGCACTGTTCTGTTTCATTTATTTGAAACTGTTTCGCTGTTTTGATGCTGTTTCGACGTTTTGCCCATAGACTATAATGGGGAAGCAGGAAACTGCCTATAACTTTGTCATTTCCTGGCAGATTTGGATGAAAACATCAGGAATGGCAGCCCCTGCTGAGGCCACAAAGCTTGCCAAGTTTCAAGGAGATAGGGGGAGCAGAGGGATACAGCCAAGGAGCTGGGATTTGACCCAGTTAGGGATTTGTGTTGTAGCCAGAGGGCTTATTGTTTATTAGAGTTCTATACCGGTAGGTTGTAAAAGGGACTAAGGGGTGGTTTAGAGGTCCTATTGGAGGTCCTGAGGGGCACATGACTGCCTTAAGCCCTGCTGGGGTCAGACTCAAGGAATAGACTGGGGTGAGAGGGCCAGAGGGCTACAGCAGGGCTGATGTAGGACTAGGGGGTGCAGATGGAGCCAAAACAGGCTTGGCACCCAGAGCAGGGTAGAGAAAGGGCCAGGGGGCCTGGAGCCAAGATAAGGACTGGTGCCCAGAAGCCAGATCCAGGACAGGGGCCCTGGGCTAGAAGGCCCAGCAAGAGAAAAGGGGTGGAGGCTGAGAAGACTGAGGCCCTGACAAGGGAATGATGGGATAGTGACATCTGCAAGGTATGGGCACAGTGGTAGGGTAGGTACAGAAGGTGTGATTAGCCCATGTATTAATGGGTACTATGGGGGCACATGTGGGCTAGGAGAGCCCACTCCGCAGGAGAGAGTGGCGTGACCAGCAGAGTCCGAGCGAGAGGGAATCCACTGGTGGGAATCGACTAGGGCTTGCGCTAAGACCATGGACAGCCTCCCTTCTTTAATCTCTTAATAAAAATAAAATGCGGTAGGCAAGGAATCAAGGGACGGTAGCTTAGAGATCGAACCAGGCAAGAGCCACATGGCCCCCAGGGGTATCATAGCTGCCCCTGGGGGCCTGGTCTTGTTGCAGAACCTCACACGGTCCTATAGTCCAGCCCCCTGCTCAAGGCTGGATCATTTTTGACTAAACCAGCCAAGTGTCTGTCAAACCTGTTCTTGAAAATGTACAATGATGGAGATCCCACAGTTTCTCTAGGTCTGCTTGACTTCCATAGTCAGGATGTTCCCTCTAATCTCCCACCTAAATGGCTCCTGCTGAAGCTTGAGACCATTGCTCCTAGTCCTGTCCCTTACAGCCAGAGAAGCAAGTCCATCTGCACCTTACTTGAGTGATCAGGGCTGCTAGCAGGATAAGAGCCTGATACTTGATCATCATTTCCTCCCTTAGCTCAAATGATAAGCACTTGTTGTTTAGCAAGGGAAGACCAGATCAATATTGCATTTTCATGCATGTGATCACAGGTCCAGTATAATTATGACTGCTAGGCGACAGGTCTTCAATCATGGAAAAACATCTCTCCGTACACTTGCTTAGGGAAGTCTTTCAAAGCATGTGCCAATATGTGTCCTTTCACACTCAACGTGAAAGGCAGGCTTGGAAGCCCATAGTAATTATAAGCTAAGAAAGTCACATTAGCCAAGATGGGGAGAGAGGCTTTGAGTACAGAACAGGACGTCAAGTTTCAAGTGTTCAGTTTCCAGCCCCTGAAATATCTCCTAGTGGCTTTCCCTGTTTTAGAGCATGTCCAGGAACTTGAGCCCTCCACATCCTCACTGAGCTGAACAGGACACTGGCAGTGGGACTATCACTTTGATTACAGCAGCTGCAAGCTGTTCATGAATTACAGACAGAATATTTGTCCCTACAGGGAAACGTGTAGCTCTAGAAGGAGCTAGCTTGAACTAGTTTGTTATGCAGACATTCATGTCATGCAATGCTGCTCATGTAGAACTTGGCCACTCAATGAAGCAGACCTCTGTCACATGCCTTGGCCCTGGTGATTTCTTGAGTAGATAAGAGGAAAGGAGGATGGCAGCTATTTAAGGATTACACAGTTTTTAATGAGTATTGATGCCACTTCATATATACATCATAGACTAAAAAGTGAATATAAATATTGCAAAATGAAGCACTTCTTTTTTTTTTCTTTTTGTTTTTAAAGGCTTAATGAAGACTTCATAATTAATTAAGAGCCCTGTGATCACAAGCGGGATTACTGAAGCCTGCTGATGCAGGAAGAATGCATCTTGAGAAGAAGAAAGGAAATTAAAACCGGATGTTGCCCCAAGGCCAGAAAAGCATTCAGTGTTCGACATGAATGAGAAGTAAACATTGAGGGAATGAGAGCCGATGCTTCTGAGTTTTCAATATGCATGTGTATACACACTGTCTTTCCAAAGGGAACTTGGGAAGTTGGCAGATGCCATCCTAGCCTAGTAGTCGAGGACACTTGCTGCTATCAAAAGGAACAAATCATTTGTGCAACATAATTCATCCATCAATTGCCATTACAGCTAGAGAAAAACAAATCGCTGAACGCCAGTGGTGATGCGGGGGAGAAACCGTAAGAGATTTGTCAGAGACAGCACAAAACAGACTTTCAGGCACAACTCTGAAGACCTTGACATCTTTGACAGTACTTTGGGGGTTGTGCATGTTACACTTGACACTGCATAATCTGAGCAAGAGATGCTGAACAACATCAAGAGGAAACTGAATGTAGCCTTTTAGCACAGACCCCAGCAGATCAAGAACCTGAGCCAGATCCTGCTGGGTGCACTTTGCTTCCACTTTGCTGGTCTTTGGCTCAGGCCCTAAGCTAGAATGGGCATCAAAGGTTTTCATATTTGCCAGCCCCCCCCCCCACCCCATTCATTGTATCTGAATAAAGAGATTTTGTCTGTTTTTTAAAAAAACAACCAAGAGCTTTTGGTATAGAGGCTTTTTTGGTTCATTGGAGAGGGGCACTGGTTTGCAAAAGAAGATACAGCAAGATAGCTTTCTCAGCTTTTTCAGTTTAACAGGGCTGGGGGAAATCTGCATACAACGCTTCCCATCTGCCTCACTGCCTCCCCTGTGGAGTCTTGACTCTGCTTTTTTCTCTCCACAGTCTTGCCTATAGAGTCCACCTATCCACTGCTCTCTCTGCGTCACTAATGCCAGAGTTTTCCTGTTCTCGTTCAGTGTTATACCTTAATTCTTCTAGTTTCCTCATTCAGGGCCCCAGAACTCTACCCAGGCTCCAGTATATGTGAGAGTGCTAGTAGAAGTGCTTTGCAAAAGAATTCACTTCTCAGTAGGTAGCTTCTCACAGTTCCTACCCATTTTAAGAATAGATTGAAAGCTGCCTTTGTTTCTGAGTTAGATTTGAGCTGCAGTGTGCTGCAAACACAGTGAGGAGCTTGCTAGGCATGAAGGACCAGCTGACTATGAACTCCAGGTATCCTGGGCTAGAGAACAACCTACAGACATCTGTACTAGACTTCCATGCTGGCTTTAGATCTGGCAGATTGTAGGAGGCCTTTGTTTGCCACTGTACTTCCAAGAGGCTTCTCGCAGAATCTTTCTCTATTTCCAACACCTACTTGCTCCAGTTTCAATATAGGTCTCATGTCTTCCTTTCCTCTCCTGCTGCTTACTTAGCCTTTGCTGCTTCACTCCCCACTACCTCCTCCCTCCACTGAAGAGACAAGAGCATTCTCCAAGCAGTCTTTCCTTATTTCTTCTCCTGGATCGCCTCTTTAGTTCATTCCCATTGTTGCCTCAATTTTCTCCCTTGGCTATGTACCCCTCAGCAAAGGCTTGACCTAGAGGCTGAAGTCAATGGAAGTCTTTACATCATTTCAACTGTTATTTAATTAGACTGTAGTGTATCATAGAGGTGTTCTAAGGATACACCATTGTAGAAGTCTTTTTTAAAGTCTTTCTCAGCATTATATCCTTCCATCTTCTTAGTCAGCCGCTGAGTCAAATGCTATTGGCATGGCCTTTCAAGTGATATTTGGCTAATATCACTCTCTTTTCTTAACCATGCACCCAGCCCAATGAATTTCACTATATTTACTATACTAGTTTTTTCTTAGATCTCTTACAATTTGTTGCCAAGCCATTTTCATGCATCACTCTCCCTTACTGTTCCTCAAATTCATCTAATTACTTTATTTTCAGCTGCATTCAGTAGTCGGTCTTGAAAAAGGAAAGAATTCCCTCATTGCACAAGCATCAGAAAGTAGAATTTGGCTTTCTTAGATGACTTCTGGAGAATTAAATAATTAATAAATTAAAAGGAATGCTTGGGTCCACAATGCATCAAGGGGCCCTCAAGTCCCAACAAATCCAAAACACAGCTTCACTTTTTCCCCCAAAGATAAGCGTTTGTTCTCTTCTAGGTTGGCTGAGCTCCTTTGGTGGGCTTTAAACTAGGCTCGTTGGGGGAAGACGAGAGCGGCAGAAGCCTTGGACCACTAAACCAAGCATCACCCACAAGAACAGCCCAGCCTAGACCGATGATGAGCAGAACAAATACCCAGGTAAGCGACAGGGGCCCAGGTAGTACTGAGATGAGGGGGCCAGTGCATGCATCTTCTGAAGGCCTCAAATGCCTCTACGCTAATGCTCTTAGTATGGGAAACAAGCAGGAGGAACTCCCCTCCTGCTAGCTAACACCAACCCAGACATAGTGGGGCTCACCAAAACATAGTGGGACCCAACGTACGACTGGGTGGTGAATATCAAGAGCTATAGGCTGTACAGGAGGGATAGGACAGGGAGGAGAGGTGGGAGTGTGACGCTCTACATCAAGGAGAAAGTCACATCCTCAACAAGTGGCACTGGGTCAGAGGAAGGGCAGACTGAAGTGCTCTGGGTTAGAATACAAGGAAGTTGAGGGAAAAGAGACTTAACGGGGCGGGGGAGGGGGATCTACTACAGACCACCCAACCAAGGGGAAGAGTTGGACCAGGAATTCTTAAGTCAGCTCACAGAAGTAGTTAGGTCAAAGGACATGGTCATCATGGGTGACCTGAACTTTCTAGACATCTGCTGGGAAGAGCAGTCAGCCAGGCCTGACTGCTCACATAGGTTCCTAGCCGAGATACAGGACCTCTATCTCACCCAGGAGGTGCACAGCCCCATTAGGGGAGATGCCTTGTTGGACCTGGTCCTGGCCACAGGCGACGACCTGGTGAGGGGTCTGTGGGTGCTCGACCACCTGGGTGACAGCGATCATCGCCTGCTGGAATTCATCATCCAGTGCAAGGTGGCAGAGGCCTTCAGCAAGGCAGCAGCCCTGGACTTCAGGAGGGTGGATTTCAGTGAGGTAAGGAGAATAGTTGGGGAGACACTGAGGTCCTGGAGGGGAGAGGATTCGGGTGTCCAGGAAAAGTGGTTGTTCCTTAAAGAGACAATCTTCCAGGCCCAAAGGAGGTAATCCCAACATGTATCAAAGGGGGCAAGAGGGCGCAAAAGCCCCTGTAGCTCACCAAAAGCATACGGGAATGTCTCCTAGCCAAAAAGGAGGCGTACATCCAATGGAAGGGAAGGGCCATCACCAGGGAGGACTATACCTCGGTTGCTTGGGGCTATAGGGGGGCGGTCAGGAAGGCCAAGGTGGAGATGGAACTGGGATTAGCTACCCAGATCAAGGACAACAAGAAGTCCTTTTTCAAACGCATAGGGGGTACAAAGAAGGTACTGGGTAATGTGGGGCCTTTGCAGGACATGCTAGGAAATCTGGTCCTCGCACCAGACAGCAAAGGTAACAATTTTTTTGCCTCCATTATTCTGAGCAGGGACTGGGTCACCCCCTCCCCCCACCAGGACCCCTGTAGGTCCCAGGGGAGGCAAACGCAGGCCTAGGGTCAGTGAGGACCTAGTCAGGGAACTTCTGGAGGGACTGGATGCATTTAAATCAGCAGGTCTTGACAATATCCACCCCCGAGTGCTGAGGGAATTAGCTGAGGTCATTGCGGGACCCCTGGCACGGCTTTACGAGCACTCGTGGTGCTTTGGTGTGGTGCCAGAGGACTGGAAAAGGGCCAATGTGATTCCCATTTTCAAAAAAGGGACCCAGGAAACTATAGGCCAATTAGTCTTACCTCGATCCTGGGCAAGCTTTTTGAGAGAGTTATCCTGGCGCATGTTCGCGAGGGGCCAGCAGGAGAGATTATGCCTGGCGGCAACCAACACAGGTTCATTAGAGGCAGG
>NW_017729013.1:3951524-3961151 GCF_001723915.1 Gavialis gangeticus | reverse complement strand
TACGGAACCTGAACCTGTTCAGCCTCCACAAGAGAAGGCTGAGGGGGGATCTAGTGGCCATTTACAAACTAGTCAGAGGGGACCAGCAGGCACTGGGGGAGTCCCTGTTCCCCCGAGCGCTACCAGGAGTGACAAGAAATAACAGTCACAAGCTGGCGAAGGGTAGATTCAGGCTAGACATCAGGAGGCACTACTGCACTGTCAGGGTGGTTGGGATCTGGAACCAACTTCCAAGAGAAGTGGTCCTGGCTCCTACCCTGAGCATGTTTAAGAGGAGGCTGGGTGAACACCTTGCTGGGGTCGTTTGACCCCAGTACTCTTTCCTGCCATGGCAGGGGGTTGGATTGATGATCTGCTCAGGTCCCTTCCAACCCTACTAACTATGAAACAGCATTAGTTCAGCTGCAGAGGGGAAGTGTGTAATTTTCTCAATGGCAAATATAGGTACAAGAATCTAAATTCCAGATGTTGATCAGCTCCTTCATAGGATGAGACAGGTCTCAGAAATGATTTTTATTTTAAGTATATAAGATCAAACATGTTTGTCATTTTAGCCTTCTCTTTATTCTGTCTGATTTCAGGTTCTTCAGACAGCCTCTCCTTAGATGTCGTTGCCTTCAAGCTTTTTCTTTTATCATATTAACCATTTTTATGAGCTCTTACACATCAAAATGTCTTCTAGTTACATTGTTGAAGAGAGAGTATTTATGAAGTGGCTTTCAATAAAAAAAAAGTTAGAGGGGTGTAGGCCCAAAAAGTTTATGTGCAAACTTTTAAAAAACATATTTGCAAAATAAGGAGGGGACCGCAAAACAAAAACACAAGTTGAAAGTGCTTTCAATATGTTTAAATTCAGGTTTGTTTGCAAGAGAAAGCTCAAAGATATTGGGGACCAGCTCACACTGATCAAAGTCTTCACTTTCTATATTTAATATTTGTCAGCTGCTATAGCTCTGCTGATTTTAAAACAGCTACTTATGTTAAATATTATTAGCTAGTCCATTTGTAATGGATTTACTTAGCATTTTCCTGAGCTGTTTGTTCAGTTATCAACTGGCTTGTTTGTTTTCCACCCTCCAGTTTACTAGACCTAGATTTTTCATTAATCAGTTGGGACTTTCCTTCTTTCTTTGTTTCTTTCAGTAAAGTTACATGTTACTCTTAGAGGGCACGTCTACACATGCATTTACACCACCTTAAAATTACATGTAGATGCCTGCCTATTCCTGCTTGCTGCACAGTAACTTACTGTGCGCAGTAAGCAGGAATAGGCTGGTGTCTACACCTGCAGACGTTAAAGCACAGTGTTACTGTGCAGTAACTAATCAGGCATAAATTTGGTACCTGAATGATGCAGGTATCAAATTTATGCTCAAGTCAGTGTAAGTCACCGCTGAGTATGGGTACGCATGTGTAGACGTGAGCATGCATAGATGCGCCCAGACTGTATTACATCTGTGGAATGGTATGCAATCTTAACATCAGAACATACTATGAGCAGTCACACATTAAGGATTAATATCATTTCTTTCCTGCATACCTCTGACTTGCCAGTAGAGGGCTGTGGCTAGGAGCCAGGACACTGGGTCTGTATACCTGCTCTAGGTGGGGGATGGGAGGCTGGGAGCAGTGCATCCTGGGATGCTGGAGTTTTGCAGATTGCTCCCTTTTTCAGTCATGGTGCAGACTGAAGTTACCCTAACACAAGCTTGGTAGCATGGCCCAGAGTTAATTCTTGCCTGAAGTGGTGTGACTTTCAGATGCTTGGAGGGCATTTAGCATGTGGTAAGAAGCCTTAACGTGCAGATGCTCACATTTTAAGTGCCCTTAGTTTGGTATAAGTGTAACATGTAATTTCACCCTTTCTTTCTTCTTTCTTTCTTTTTTCAGTTAGAAAATACATTTAGCTTTTACAGAAAGATAGCAGTAATCTTTCAAGTAATTTTCCTCATTATGTGCTTCCTTTCACAACCAGCACTATAAGAAAAGTAGAAGCTGATAATTCAATACTATGTGATGATGCTATATGCTTGCATTACAGTTTAAAGACTTCTATTCCTCACTCATGCAAACGGACAAAGGAGACTGGGCAACATGTGTGACTGAAGGAATAATATTAATAGTTTAGTTAACTCACGCTTTCACCAGCGGTTCAAAATGCATAACCCATGAAAGGTGTGGGGAGGGGGTTCGCTGTCCTTATATAAGGAGCCCATAGGAAGTAGGATTTGTTTCATGAGATGACCAGGAGTCAGACGCTGTAAACCATGGTTTCATTCTAATTAGATGATGTTCTCATATATAGTGAAAGATAAGTAATACCCCAGAGAACGTCTAGGCTAATTAGATAGGACAGAGGAGGCCTTACTGACCACAGTTACAAGAACTGGAGTGTTAGAAAAACCAAAGTGTTCCAAGAAAGTTCGACAGTGATGCCTTTATTAATCAAGAGGCACAATTTTTCCCTAGCCATTGCAACACTGAAAGGACAGGCTGTACTTTTTACCACCTGAACCTGCTGGCAATAAAATCCTTAAATTAACTGCTCACAGCACCAATCAGTTTTAAAACAACAGAAGGACTCAAGTGAAAGTCACTTGCCCAAAATCACTCTCCGATTCATCCACTGTGAAAGAGCAACTAAAATACATGTGGCTATGCTGCCTGAATTGTCTAGATGTGACCGTTCACTTCTCCAATATATATATCTCTGGCTGAGCTGGAATCCATGATTTTTCTATCTATTTGGCCTTCAAAATTAAGTTATAAGGATAATGTAATATGCATGAATTTAAGGAATGAAGAATGGGAGGAAGTTCTTTTAATTTGTTGCCATAGTTACTGTATTTTGAGTAACGCGGTATCCTTTAGTCCCTGAAGCATATAATATTACTCTATTTTTCAGAGTTTGATCATTGATGTCCCTTTAATGCATTTGCATATAATAATGCAGAGTTGTATATTTAATATATTGCCATAAATCAGACCCAAAGGGAACATTTTTCTGTGGTAACTGCAGCAAAGGTTATAACTAGAGGGAAAGAAGGAATCTTGAAAATTAAAATGTGCTTTATTTTTATATTGCCTAAAGGCAATCCCTCTTCAGAATGGCCATATTTTGTTCTTCCTTAGAAATCTATTAATATTGGAAATAGATTTGTATGACAGATATGGAGCTACCATGCAGTGGTCTGTGAATATTGGTATACAATGCGACTCAAAGACAAGGTCACGCAGCATGCTGTGGAACGTATATCGCACTACTCTGACAGTTAGCCCTTTCAGGATCCCCATATAAAAGAGAGTTAAATAATTGATAAGTGTCTTGTTTAAGCATCTGCTTTCTTCTCTCATTCTGGTTAATTCTTCTTTACTTTAAGTGCTCCCTGGCTCCGTGGTCACTACTGCCATCACTGGAAGAAAGTCAGACTGGCAGAGTTGTCACTGTTAATACACTTCAGACTGAAAACCAGGACCTGGTTTTTCATGGGACAGGGAACCATAGTCATATCCCAAGTAAAGTGATAGCAAGGGGCCTGAGATGGAAACACAGAAACCAAGAGGGGTCAGTAGTGCTGTTTTCCCTCCCAACTTATGCATGATACTAACTTTAGCATTTTTCCTTTCTTTTTTTTATTTACTACAAACAAACAACAGTCCAACTTACATCTGGCAATCCAGAGAGCTAGGGCCCTAAATTGAAGTGGTTTTTTTTAAAAAACACTGCTCCAATTTAGGGCTGACTATACCCCCTGTGTCGTGCACACACCCTGCTGACTTACCTGCCTCTCGGGCAGGGAGGGTAGTGCAAGCTGCTGGTGGGCAGGGAGGTCCCTGGGCTGTGGGTGTGGGGTGGGGCTGGTGTTTCCCTCCACATCAGCTGCAGCCCCCCCTCCAGGTGGCACCCGCTGGCAGGCATCCGGCTCAGGTGGTCACTGCAGCCATGGAGGAAAGCACCAGGCCCCGAGGCAGCTCAGGCAGGCAGGCTTTGGGGAGGGGGAGATCAGGCTGATGGGTTTTCTTGGGCAGAGCCGCTTTCCCGGGATGGTGTCAGGCTGTCTGCAGGGCTTCCTGCAGAGCTGTGGAGCTGCACGGAGCCTGGTGCTTCGCTCTGCAGCTGTAGGGGCAGCAAACTAAAACTCCTCAAAGGAGGTTTACTTTGCTGTGCCCGAAGTCATTTAAGGCGCAATATGCTACTGAATTTCCTACAGCAGCTGGAATGAATGCTCAATACACCGTTGAGTTGTGCAAACACTGACACCATTCAAGCAGCGCAAAAGCATTTAGCCCACTTTAAAGTGTCATGCATGCACGCTTTTTCTTTTCATCTACACACAGCCCTAAATCCTTTAGTCTGTTTGATTAAAGCTAGCTAGAGGAATGGACAGAGTACACATAGGCAAACTGACAGCAACATTTCTGCAAACCTGCTTTAGGAAAATGGCATGAAGTCTACTCAGCAATGCAATCCACAATGACCTCTTATTGAGTATCAGGTCAAATTCCAGGTTGTGGGCTAAGAGTATTGACAGATGAACAAATTATATCAAGTAAGTTGGAGAGGTTGTCAGTGACTTGCCCATAGATCCAGAGATCATTTCCAGAAGGAATTAGAGCAAATTGAAAACCCCATTTCTTTGCCATAGCCCTCTTACAGTGGCACCAAAGGCATACCTCACAACTGTTCCTTGCAGCTTGAAGGGATGAAAGGGTCACATCTCTGTATATAAACTGGACAGTTTTAGAGGGCAGCCCAATATCCTGGGCATAGTATAAGAACCTAGATAGACAGATAGCCATCATGGAAAGTATTGAAAGACAGTGTAGGAAAAAAATGACCCTACTGATTTCAGCTGTTAAAGAAATTTGCTATGAGTTTCTGATCTTAGGAAAATCTGTTGTTATTTTAATAGTAGCTATGGCAAAGGTGTTTGGCCAAATGCCCAAAAGAAATAGGATATATTTTGGAGCAAGAATATACGCAAGCCAAACCCACCCTCAGACAGCATGGGCCTTTGGCCCTCTCTGATCAGATCCATGGAAGAGACTAATAAGATTGCTAACACGATCCTTTTGCTGTTAAGTCTCCTATTGACTTCCTGTTTGACATTATTCTTTCTTCTTAATTTATTGTTCCCTGGTTGGTGGTGTTTTTATATCCTGTCCCTACCTTTTCTTGTCAAAATATGCTATGCTCAGCTGTTTCAACATTGACACAATGATTGTTTACTGCCCATGAGTTTTCTCTTGCCTGTCTCATTACAGGATGTTGTGCTTGGTGGGTACTTGAGCAAACCTGGAAAGGCCCAGTACATTTCAGAGAGAGATTTCTTTTTCTTTTTTTTTCCTTTAAAAAGGTTGAATATCTATTTCTGTACTGAATTTCCTAGCTAACTTGGTTAGCAGGAGCCTTTAGTACATAAATCCAGGCTTAACTCAATTTTCATTCTGCGTTCGCAGTTCCTTTAAAGCTTCTTATGAAAGGTCACATGCCAGTTAAAGTGGGAAAAAATAATGAAAAGGGAGAGCAAATAATTTGCAATAACTGAAGATAAAATTGTTACATTGCAAAGGGAATGTGTGACATCCAGCACACCAAAAGGTATTACTTCCTTAAATAAAGCTCGGCTTGAATACAATATGTTGAATGCCGAGCAAGATGAAATGCTAATAACCAGATCAAAAGTGGATATATGAGTAGTAAGATGGGGCTGGGAAATTGCTTGCCAGGCTGAACAAAGAGGAGGACAGGAGTAAAGTTATTAGCTCAATTAAGTAGAAAGATGGTTTGATGAAAAACTACACTAGCAGAAATAAATCAAGTATTTAGAACATGAAAAAATGTGATATAGACTTAAATATATGTGTAGTATTGATTTAATTGATGCCTTCTGTGCCAAGGTAAGGCATCTCTGATGAATAAGTCTATTACAACAGGTTATCAATGTGAAGCAAATATAAAAACAGCCAGGAACCTCTCAGCATTTTCCTTCAGAGGATCACACAGTATTTCAAAGAGGCAGGGGGTGCATTTGTTATAATCCCACATTCTATGCATATGACAGAAAGCATGCAACTCACTATATTCCACTACCTGTCTGCCAGGTTTTTTAATAGACAACAGCTCTCCATGCTCTTATTCTCACCTGCTTTAGCCACCAGGAATAAACCCTGCCTTCATGATGACAAAGGCAATGGAGAGAGCCATTTTGGGTCCCAGTGATGCCTGGTAGAAAAGACCTACAAAATGCTTGCGAAACATTTTATCTTATCTCTTTGCATTAATTCTGGGATCATACTAGAAACACTCAAAACATACAATAATGCGCTGTTGGCATCATTGCTAAAAAACCCAGAAGAGCCTTCATAATTGACCTGACATGCTAATTAAACAATCTTGATCAAAGCTAATTAACACAATCCAGCTAGACCAATTAGAGTACAAAAAGGGATAGAAGTTCAACTTCTCTAATTTTAGGAATCATCATTTCTTGTTGGAAAGAGCAGCTGATTCAGCAAAACAAATAGAAGTTTGGGATTTAGGAAGCAAGCTGTGACTTGCTTGGTAAAGGGAGAGTACACAGGTCACCGCCCTAGCAAAGAGGGGTTTCTGATGGGCTGTAACATTTTTTCCCCTGCTTCTTGCAGTTACAAACTGAAAGCACTGCTTCAGGTCACTATTATCTATTAGCCAAACATCATTAATATCTAGAGAATCTACATTGTTGTACATAAGTGGGGGTGAGGACAATGACCAGGTACACATGGAAACAACACTGACCTAGGGAACTCCACTGGGTTAATGACAGATATTCAAAAAGCCTGAGCCTGAATTGATTCAGTCTTGGCAGGTTAGTCTAACTTGTTCACCAGAACACCCCAAGGGATGACAAGGTCAAACAGTCACAAACTCCTCCAAGACTGTTTCAAGCTGAACATAAGGAAGAACTTCTTTACTGAAGTTCCTGAGGCCTGGAACAGACTGCCTCCAGAGGCGGTGCAAGCACCTGCTCTGGACTCATTCAAGAGACATTTGGACATCTATCTTGCTGGGATCCTTTGATCCCAACTGACTTCCTGCCCTGGGACAGGGGGCTGGACTTGATGATCTCCTGAGGTCCCTTCCAGCCCTAATGTCTATGAAATCTATTAAATCAGTTTATAACTGCACAGATATCCCCTCCGGACTAAAGAAATGCCAGTACATGCCTACAATGTAGTGGCAATGTACGTGCTAGAAGCTGGGTTGCGCTGGAGGAGCCCTCCCTTCCCTTCTATAGTGCTGAGCTGAGGGGGGATGTGGCCAGGCCTCAGCAGGACACCCTGATTAGGGAGTCCCCCCTCCCCTGACCAGCCCAGCAGGCAGTTGATAATACAGTGTTCATCACCCCTAACTCAGTATTTATCAGCCCATTAAGAAAACAACAGAGGAACATTACCAGTTACCTGTTGATTCTGCCTTTGTCTCATCTCCTACAGCATGGACTGTAGCCAGCATGTGATCTGCTAGTTAATGCTGAGAGGTATCTGTGTAAGGCAGAGGGGATGGGGTAATCCCTGCTTAGCAGGGAGGGGAGTAGGGAGCAAGGGGAAGCCAGGCAGATGCCTGCAGTCTCTGCTGAGCTCCAGCCAGGGAGCAGAGAGGAGGGGCCAGCTGTGCTGTGGAGCAGAGAGCAGAGTCCTGCCCAGAGTTGCAAAGCAACTGGGATGCTGGAGGATTCTAATTTAATTTAAACCAGCAACGGGTCTGGGACAGACATTGAATAAACTGGTTTGACCCAAATCAGTTAAGTCTGATACTACATTCAACCAGGTTTATCTCAAACAGGTTTCAGCCATTTTCAACTGGTTTATGTGCACTGAACATCTGTTCTTTTACAGGTTTAAACCAGTTTCTGATCACTTAAACTGGTTTAGCACTTAGAGAATATGGACATTTCCAGGGTTAGGTGGGAATTTTTAGGACCTAATGTTGAATGTAATTTTAGGTACCACAGTGTTCCTTTCAAATCTCGCCCTATCAGGTTTTGTCAAGCATTCAAAATCTTTGCACAAAACAGAGAATATCACTTTAACTGTCACTTTTGGTTTTTATAAGTTTGACAGAAAAATGGATAACTGACAAAGGTCTGGTTGAGGTGAACTAATTTATTTATTGTTAGAATTATTAACTATTTCATAAGACCACTTATGGAACTAGAACACCTGCAAAGGCCTAAGTGACTAACATTAGTATTTCATTGCAGCTAAGATTCCAACAGGAAGACTGATTGGTGGCAGGCATGCAAAATTGTATTACACAAACCTTTTTTTTGGAGAGCACATAATGGTACATTTAGTAAAGCTTTGCCAGTCAAACTTCTCAAGGGTGTGTCAGTGTAATTTGCCAGCCACAGAGTGCTTACAGATGTTGGTAATCCCTAGCTGCACTCTATAAAGAGAGAAGTCTTTCCACAAAGTTCCACTGAGGAAAAGGATTGGTAAAGGATTAATAATTGAACCAGTGGATGCAATCTTGCAGCCCCTTTTCATATCAGTATCTGCTTTGGAGTCAGTAGATTAATTTATAAGAGTTAAGCCCCTGATTTAGTAACAATAATCTATGCCAATTTATTAGGATCAGGCCTTAATTAAGGATGTTCAGGGTCAATAGTGATAGGCAGAGCAGAAGCATTTCAAAGGAACAGGACTATGTCATGCATTTCTAGTGATCTGACCTGCAGGACCATTTTCAGGGAGTATGCTTTGCAAGACTCCTCAGGTTAGAAGATTCCTAAATGATAAGATTTTCCAGAAGCATTATCTGTATAGGCAGACGATGAAACTCACCACACTTTGGGGGTTTCATTTTGCATGCATTCATATTATTACAAGTTACTGTCCATATCAATAAGTGGGGCCCAAAGAGGTTATGATGTAGAAAAGAACAAACTTCACCTTCAGGAGGAGTAAATGGGATGCCACGTCATCTACTTTTAGCTGTTGCAGACTTCTCAGAGGCCTAAACACACACACTGGTGAGATCATCTATCCAACTAGTTCCACCTGAAAATAGAAGCCGTCTCTTCCAGTTACAAGGTTTGACGTCAGAACTCAAGAGCTTCTCTAATAACCACCAAAGAAGAACTGCTTCTGCAACAACAGCCTATGAAAGCCAAAACTATTGCAGGGTATAAATACCATGGCTGAAGTCCCTAAATTTGTGTCTCAACTGTGGAAAATACTTTATTCCTTCCTACTCTCCCGTCATCCTGTTGTACATGGATTTCAAGATTTGGATTTAGTTAGACTGACTAATTGCTTGTATTGTTATGTTCCACCTGCCTAATTTATCACTTCTTTGAACACTTAATTAGCCATCAGTGCAAGACAATTAGGTTGTGAATTAGGATAAGTTCAACTGCTGTTTTAGCTGGATTAAGGATATGGAAAACAACAACAATCACTGCTGTGGAAATACTCAATGGAAGAGTTAAGAGCGCAAGAACCTCAAACAGGTCAATAAACCCTGATATGCTAAGAACATTGAAGAATTAACTGCACTATTATATTTCACCAAGTATATATATGTGAAGAGGCCACAAGGAGATTTCATAGATTTCGTAGACATTAGGGCTGGAAGGGACC
>NW_017729013.1:3948891-3950908 GCF_001723915.1 Gavialis gangeticus | reverse complement strand
CTTTTTATTGTCCTTGATGCTCGAAGCTAGTTGGAATTCAGATGATGTATTAACATGGCAACTTGCTTTTCCTTTTCCCTTGTTCAACTCTCTGTCTCCCTCTAGTGGGTGAAGAGGTTTAAGGTGTTGATGATGCCGCTTCCAATGGCATAGTGGAGACAAATGTTCTAGATCTGGAGGTCCTGTTCCAGTCCCTGTAGACATCCACCCAAGAGCACAGCTATTCTTGACCTGATCCTTAACTATGACGAGAGACTGTGGCATTGCAGCAATGGTGAATCAGTTCTGCCAACACAGAGATAAGAATCTACACCTGCACAGAATTGTCTCAGAATGGGTACACCTGGAAGCTAGAAGCAGAATTAAGTAAAATTGAAGAGATTTACAAGGGAAATTACAGTCCAGGAGATATCAGTCCCTGACTGTGCAGCACTTAGAATTAGCCTCATTCCAAGATGGTTTTCTCCTACAGTAAGTAAGAGACTCTGGGAACCTGGCAGTATTACCCTGCAGTGCAATGTCATGCTGTCACAAAGACTGAACTGGAAAGTCGCTCAGGCTATTAAGCTTGTCACAGGGTAGCGGATAACCCATTTGGGGTGGGTATGGGAATGAGTGGCGTATAGCAATGCAAATGATTTACACAGTACATTTACAAAACAAACTGTGATTCCCTCTTACACTTAGTATTTTGCAACTGGAAGGAAAAATTTTTTTCAGTTAGTCATGGCTCATTAACTGCTACCACTGAATGGTTCTTATTTTAATTTCCTTGATCTAATTCAAACAGGTTTCCAGCTAACAGCCAGAATATAGGTTTTGGCTTAACTAATGAAATATATAACTAATTTGCATTAATGACTATTACAGGACATCTAGAAATGTTCAGCCAATCCAATCGCTCAATAGGCTGAACATTTTAATATCTTCTTTTAGTAGAGAAATGCTGCCTTGTGCAATGGACAAATTAATGAACTGTTCTCTCTTTATTTTTAAGTGTGGGAAGGGTTTTGAAAACACCTCTGTTGGTGGAAAAAAAAAAGCCAATGCAGGTTTTTTGAAGGCTGGGGAGGGGGAAGGAGGGGGAAGCCCCTTTGAAATATTTTGTGGGTCAGAAGTATCACATAAAGGGAAGCCTCACTGACCCTGAAGGTGAGAGCAGTTTCAAATCTGCAGCTACAGGTATGCATATGGACAACAATGTCCTGTGGAAATCCTCTGCGAAAGGATTTACTGTATTTTTTGCTTATAACCTGAGCCCAAATAAAACTTGCACCTTATTCTTTGAATGCCCTAAGAAGGAAAAAAATCTTTAAGAGTATGGATAAATAAGTTCTGGGGTCTCTGGGGCTTGGGGCCATGCATTGGGGATGAAGGTTGTGAGGCTTGGAAGCTGAAGGTTGCATGCTGGGGTTTGGGTCTGGAAGCTTGGGAGCCAGGGGCCGTATGCCAGGACTGGGGGCTAGGGCTATAGTTTGGGAGCTGGGGGCCATGTGTCAAGGCTGGGTGCTTCTGAGCTTGGAGTTGCATGCCAGGACAGGGACCTAGGGATTGCATGGCAGGAGCTTTGTGACTCGGGCCACATGGTGAAGCTGGAGGCTTGGGAGGCAGGGGCTATGTAGCAGGTCCAAGCCTGATGTGGCTGTAGTGGCACTAGATGCTGGCCCTGTAGCTGTGTGCTGGGTCCAATTCACGATGCTGGTTTTATAGTCAGTACACTGGCCTTGACTTTATGTGCCAGGTCCAATCCAGAGCATGGTTCTGGAGCCAGTGCGTGTGGTCTGGCCACAGGTCAACCCTGCATGCCAGCCTGATTGGACATGTTGGTGGAAAGGAGACCTCCTCATGGGTCTGAACATTTGGCAGGGGGGTGTGTTCCGTTTTGCCTTGAGTTTCTACGGTTAGAGGGAACAGTGTTTTGTCTTGAGTTTCATTTTGAGTTGAAATAGCTGTTCCATTCTATTCCATCAAAACAAAGGCTGTTTCGAGTTTTGCTGTTTTGACACTGTTTCGAGTT
>NW_017729013.1:3929611-3943891 GCF_001723915.1 Gavialis gangeticus | reverse complement strand
TTTGCCTTGAGTTTCTACGGTTAGAGGGAACAGTGTTTTGTCTTGAGTTTCATTTTGAGTTGAAATAGCTGTTCCATTCTATTCCATCAAAACAAAGGCTGTTTCGAGTTTTGCTGTTTTGACACTGTTTCGAGTTTTGCTGGGGATGGGGAGTCGGCCCAATGGGGCTATATCGCGCCGGGGGTGGAAGGCAGCCCAGCTGGGTTGCTTCCCAGTACCCCATGCTACATCACGCCGGGGGCAGGAGGCAGCCCAGCTGGTGCTCTGCACAGGCATGATGTAGTGTGAGGCACCAGGAAGCAGCCCAGGTGGGCTGACTTCCCAACCCCAGCCTATGGTCAAAACAGTTTGACCAGCCTCATTTTGTTTCAAGGCTATTTCGATGGCCTTTGTTTCATTCCGATTTTTCTGTTTTGACCTCGAAATTGGTCTGAAACAGTGTCGGAACGAAATGGCTGGCGAAATTTTGCACAGCCCTAATGTGCACCCCAATTTTTACCAGCTGGTTTGGGGGAAAAGGTACAGGTTACATGCAAGAAAATATGGTATATACGATAGGGCTAGAGTCAGGTTGTTGTAGCCATCCATGGTAGTCCAGGAAATATGTGAGAGGCAAGGATATGTTTGGGGTGCTGTCTTTTGTTGGCCCAGCTGCATCTCTCCCTACTATGCTGTTTGTCCCCATATAAGATATCACTCCCCAAAATATCCATGGGACATGTTTGTTCTCCTGTATCTGAAACTCATGGAGCTTGAGATTGACAGACTGAAATGCAGCTAGCCTTTAGAAGGGCTGAGCCCTTCTATGCTTAGAATAATCGCTTGGTGTTTTGCAGCAAAAGATTTGTGCCTATCTAGTGATGTTTTTCCTCAGATCCTGCAAATTTCCTTCATTTCAATTTATTTTTCATTCACTGACTTTCTCGCTGGTTTGAACATTCAGCAACAAAGGGTATGGACAAATATACGTTCATAACAGCTTCAAAAACAGATGGGAGTTCCTACCATGAACAGGAGCCTGTAGTGATACAAACAAGCTGAATTGCCCCAACTTTGACCCTAGATGAATGCCTGTCCATAGCCAAATCTGCTCTTAATATAAAAACCTAAATTTGTGGGGTGGAAAACTCTACCTTACCTGAAATTCTAAGGCTTAGAAGAAACCACATCCACAGTCAAAGTCAATAAAGACTATGATCTCTGTTCCTGCCTTATAGCCAATGCATGGCTAGTGTGGGCATGGGTGGCAGGGCTGAGAACCACGCCTCCAGTTTAATTTTATTCTTCTTTTTAACTTTCAGTGGAGTGAATCTCTGAACTCAGCTCAAGCCAGTGATAATGGCAGATAGATCCCCGAAGATAAATCCCAAAGAAAAGTTGCCATTTTAAAAAGGTATCTTTTCTCTCTACCTCTCAGAAATAATATAAGTGATGCATTATTATCTTAATTCTTAGATGGTTGAAGAACAGTGCTTGATCCCGGTAAATCTGAAATAATTTTGAAATTTCAGGAAGAATTTTATCCTAGGATGTTTCACTAAAATATCTTTTAATGCTTATTCCTCAAACGAAGAGTTGAATGACAGCTTAAGATGGATAGGATTGTGAAGTCAAGTATTTTTTAGCCTAAAAGGAAAACTCGGGTCAACACAGGAAAATACAGTGCAAACATGTATCGCTTTCATTGTTCATTATCAAAGGGGTCATAGTCATGCATAAGGGCTAAACTGAAAGGAACAAAAATAAACACATATCAGTGAAAAATATCTGCAATTTAACATAATGAAAAGCAATATTCCTATTCATTTTTTATGGCACAAGCCTGACATCATTTTAGTCCAATTTTCTATAATGGAAGCAGCTGGGCTCTAAAAGGAAATAGTAATAGGTTTTAATGGACAAAATCTGCCCATTGAAATGGACTATTTTCTAACAAGATCTCAGCTCTTGGCACTTTGCCTGCAATGTGCCTCAGCAAATCATGTGATGAATCACATTTTGAGATGAAGTGTCACATCCCATTGCATTCTGGTACATCTAAAATTAAAGGAAAATAGTTAGAAGCCATCATACCAGGGATGCTACAAGCTGGTTTACGTGTGTGCCACTCCTTTGGCTTACCCCAGATTCCTGATAGTTTAGTTATAAAGTCATCAGTTGCTCCAATCAAATGCCTGCTGGTTTAATTAGGAACGGGGCATAAAGCAATGAGGGGAGTAGGAGTCTAAGGCGGAATAACTGTTGTATTTGTCTCAGTTACAACCACCCCAAACTACTTTCCAGTTTTAGATTGTTACAGTTAAGCAGCTGGGATTTTATTGCCATTGTTTTTAGGAGTCAGATTCTCTCTTTTTGCCCCTTTTAACACATTTTCTGTATCTATTTGGATTCCAGAGCATTGATCACATATGGTAATGTAACATAAGCCACAAAATCAGCTATCATTTAAATAAATGAATGAGCTAATTGTTCTTTTTTTCCATGGCAGCCATTCTTCACCCATTGTTTTCTTTTGTTGTTGTTGTTGTTTGATAGTCTTGTTTTGAAGCCAGACAGTCTGTCCCACACACTTGGTTGTTCGCAGGCTAATTAGAATTTTAAAGGTAATTCACCTTTTGCTTTGTGACAGTAATACCCTGCAGATTGGTAGGAACATTAGCTTCACTGTTTATTTTCAGCTGGCTTTAAAAATATCAAATACATTAGAAGTTGTAACAGATTTAGCACAATTAATCTTTAACAATAGACTCATTACAGCTGCCAGAATGCAATGCTAATTTTATTATCGTTAGTGCATTTGTGGGATAGGTTTACAGAGCAAAACAAAGGTGTGATGCAGCATGTGCTAGCACATCTGTGGTAGCTTAATCTGGAAGTGAAGGTATGGGGGCATGGATTCCAACACAGGGCACCAACCAGACTACATATCCGAGGGGCCCTGGAGAGTTTATACTCCATTTCCTGGCACATGATAAAACTTGTGATGTTATGTCTTTACTTTTGTTGTTACCTAGAATAGGGAACCCTAAACATGTTAACTACTTATGGAACAGGAGCAGGAGGGAAGACAGGGACCCAAAGGGCAGCTAGACCTTTGTGGCCTGCAGGGGCAAACTACTGTATCAGCCAGCCCCAGCAAGAGGCCAAACCTTGACACCTGGGACTGCTATGCAGCTCAAGAGGGCTGCAGGGCAGGCAAACCCAAACAGCTCATTGGGCTGAACAGGAACTCCTGAGCACAGCCCCAAGGGGAATGATCAGGCGAGTGGAAGGGGAAGGGTTTGGTTGCATATAAACCTGGTCTCTGGACTCAGGTGGGCAATCTATGTCTGCATGGGAATAAGTGGAGGACAGAGCTGTGTGTAGGAGAATAGGAGGTAGCTGGGGCTGGGGAAACTGTTGGATCCTTATGACTGCGGCAACTGTTATGGCTCTGAGGGGATTTGGGGTTGAACAGTAACTAGATGGTTAACTTTTTGTGTTCCAATTATATTTTCTGTATTTGAGTTTGACACTGGAGGACTGGTTTGTGGCTATAGGGGAGATCTGGAGGCCATGGAGCAAGGTGCCAAGGGTGCTCTGTGTTTTGAGACCAGCTTTGGGCAGGGACCTGTGAGGCTGAGACCAAGGAAGTCAGGGTCCAAAGAAATGGACCAGGGCTGAGGGGGCTTAGCTTGAACAAAGGCAGGAAGGCTGAAGCCTAAACAAGCATTTTGAGGCCTGAGGGGGCCCAGTATCGGTTGGGGCCTGGAGGTCCGCTCCAAGTGGCACCTGAGTCATCTGTGAGACGTGGGCGTGGCTATGAGGGTGGCTAGAGACCATGATATAGCCCTTAAGGCACAACTGGGGCCATCTTAAAAGAAAAGTACACCCCATGGAGTTAGGCAGGGTCGGGCCAAGGACTGGGGTAATGGGAATTCAGACTAAACCAGGAGGAGAAAGCACCAAAGAAGAGGTTACCCTGGCCTCTGGAGGCAGCATCTCCTTAAATATATATTAAGATCAAGTCTTAGCAGGCGAGAGACAGGAGGTAGAGGAGGCCAGGGAGCAGTGGCAAGCAAGTCTGACTGACAGGGGCATCAGACACCAGGAAGGCTGGATACCCTGAGCCTATTACACATGTGCTAGCTAGATTAAGCTTGCATGGGTAGGCTATCTCTTGCAGATGTTTTGTTGCTGGTAGGTGCTATAAGGCCTGGGTCTTCAGTGCGTTGATGTCTTTCCCCATGAGTAGGTGGCAGTGGAGGGGTTATGAATACCTCCCTCAGCTGCTCCCTAGTGTTGTCTTCTCACCTGCCATGACTTTTCATGTTTCTTATTTTGAGTTTTGGGAGTTGGTTCTCCGGGGAAAAACTACCTCAGACCACCAGATGGGACTCCCTTATGGGGCTCCTTCTCCCCTGCACCCCAACCTTACCCCACCTTGTCTCTAATTTGAAAGCAAGTCCCATGGGCTGTCTCTCCCTGGACAGGGATGCACCTATCCCCTGTCCATGGGTTGAAAAAAATGGGGAGAAAAAGATAAAGGGCTGAGCCTATAGCTCCTTACTCACCCTCAGACCAGTCTTTTACAGGAGTCAGCACCCCATAATTTCACAAGACCTTCCCTATCTATCTATCTATCTGGGACTTTCTAATAGTGAGCCACCAGGTCTAAAGTCCAACACAAAATAAAAAATAACCTTGGCTGAGGCAAAAAATACCCCAAGGCCACAGCAAAAAGGAAAACAAACAAACAAACAAAAACCCAGAAAAGGAGGGGGAAAAAAAGAGAGAGGGAGGACAGGGCTCACCAGATCTCCCTTTCCTCCTGCCTCAGCACCTACTTCTTGGTGGCATTCCCCACCCAGCCATTCTTCTTTAATCACAGCTCCTTTATTGGCTCTTTATCCAGCGGTGGTCCTCCGACCACCTGTGCCTTCCTCTCTATGCCTCTGCCCTGCTGAATCCTTTGCAGGCTGGCATCAGGGAGAGAGCCTCCCAGCAATGGCGTCTCTCCTCGGCTGCCCCTCTCCGGGGCTGGAAATGCTTGTTGTGGCTCCTTTCCCTCCAATCCAGAGTGAGCATTCACTCCAGAAATGCAGCACACTGCTGCACGCGTCAGTGGTGATCCTTTGTTCCCCTTAGGTGAGTGCAGAGAAATTACTCTTTTTTGTCAGGGGTTTCTCTTGCCTTAAAAGGATTCCCCTGACAAATTAAAAAAAAACCAAACGCTTTACCAGAAGAAGCAGCATATTAGTTCAACTTGGCTCTGCAGCATGTGTGTAGATCGGGCATTTCAGTGGGACTTCTGTCTAATAGCTGATTCAATCAGCTATTCAATAAAAGCGGCCAGTAAGCCCTACTAAAGCACCCAATCTATACAGATGTTGGGCGAGGTGGGTCTAACTAACATGCTGCCTCTTTTGGGTGTGCAGAGCACTCAGCATGGGAGCACACAGAGTTTAAAGTAAACTGTCATTTTGGGGTTTTTTTTTTTAATGTCTCCAAGCAGCCATGATATAGCTAAGGGGTGTGCAGGGGAGGAGTGTGGGGGGGGACCCAGGACACCAACTCCACTCTCTTTCCTCCCACATCCCTCTCCCCCCAGTATGAGTGCTGTACAATTATTATTAACAAATATCTGCCTAGAATATCTTCCAAATAATCTATTTGTCCTTAAAAGTAGGAAGTGCCATAGTGGATCAGGCAGTGCTTTGTGTCTTGTCAGATTCTATCTCTGTGGTTCAGATTGTGGGGTGTGGTGAAACAGATCTCAAATCATCACGTTTTTAAACATCAACAGACCCATCCAGCCTACATACATTTTTATGGATGCTCTAGCTGAGGGCAACTTTTACAACAGAGATCACCGTGAGTGCCACTAGAGGGCTCATGGACTATTTAAAGGGATAGAACCTTGTATCCTAGAGTGAGCTTACAAGTTACAACTAGCATGTGCTAACTTTAAGGAATAGGCCACTGTAAAAGTTATCACGTGCTGAGAGCAGTTGCATGTTTGGGATTAAAACTCTCTGTAACACGCACAGCTCCGACCTACTACTTAGAGGCTGGGGAGCAGAGGCATGGCTAGGAGCTGACCAGTCTGCCCTGTGCCAGTCCTGTTCACCTGGCTCTCTAGCAGCAAAAGACAAACATTCTCCCAGTCCCAGCACACACACCCAGCACCCAGTATGTGTGCACACATGCACATACACAATACAAGCACAAACACATGCACTCCTTTCCCACCCCCCGCACCCCCGGTATGTGCATGCATGTGTACATGTGCACACTCCCCACCCCCAGAATTTCCTTTGGCTGCTGTTGCCACTGAGCAGCACAGCCAGATTATAGGGGTGGCAGTAGGGGTGTTGCACAAGGCTGCACAGAGCTTAGAGACACTAAGGGAGCATTCTCTGTTGCCATATGAAAAGCAGAGTGTGTATGTGCGTGTACCAGTGGGAGGAGGGGCATCCTGCTTGGCCACACTGCAGCCTGGCAGCTCCCTGCCTCACTTCCCCCTTCACCTAATTCACCTGTGTGCCCCTGTTCAGCCTCACTGTGTCCCAGCAGCTCCCTTCCCCTCTGCCCCTTTTCTTATTCGCTAATCACTGCTCCATTGTCCGGGCACCAGAATCCTGAAGAACAACTAGTGGTGCCTCCTAGGATGCCAGAAGACTGCAAATTGGTGGAACACCTTCATGTCAAGTTGAGCTGCCTAGCACGGTTCATTGATAACCCTCACCTCAAGTGGCGTAGCTTAGCACTTGTTAGTGAGCTTTAATTGTTCAAGTTTTAAGTGCCCTTAACAAGAACTAATTGTGAGGTGCAATTTCACCCCTACAGCTGTGAACCCTTGCTCTTATTGGCAAGTGATGACTCATTGAGTCATCTGTCAGATTTGAATGGGACTACAATGAAAGGAACTTCTCTCCATTTTGGCCCTTGACAATGGGCGCTGTTAGTTACATTGTAGGATGATGCATGAATCCCTGAATCAGAAATCAGAAGAGTCTGATCCCCATGTAGTGTAGTAAAACAGTTTCGTATGGCTCCAGTTTCTACTATTATCCCTCCTGCTTTTAGTATCAGCAAAAGAAACCTTGGTGGTTTTTAAATCCAGTTGGATATATAAACAATAGTAATGAAAGAAGAGAGCAGGCTATAATGGCTAGCAAACTGGAAAAAATTAAGTGGAAAATAAAAATGAATTACAGTTTAAGGAAAAGAATTAATATTTGGTACCTTCATAGCCACCACAGTCATTATATTCATCTACTTCTAAATCATGTTTTGGAATTTTAAATAGTTTTACAAAAAATGTAGCGCCTGTGCAGTCTTGCTCACTGGCACTTTGCAAACATCCTATAATTTGTACAAACAAGAAGCCACAGTCTCCCTAATTCTTGCAAGCCTTTAATACCATATTCCATAGTGAGCATTATTATAAGCAATTAAAATGGAGCAAGGCTTGTCAGATAAATTAATGAGGTACGTTTTCAGGAGAATTAACTACCACTTTCATTTAGTTTGTTCCCTTACTCACAAATGCCCTGATTTAGCAGTTTTTAGCATGTGCTTAAGTCCCAAGGATGTAAATGGAACCAATAAAATCTCATCTACGTGTAATTTTTGTACCATAATAACAGATCATTTTAGAAACTGATTTAAATGAAACAGTATGACTCCCTGGTGTGGATGCAGTTAATCCATTTTAAAGATGCTTAGATTGGTACAACTTCTTTTATAAATCTTTTTGTGACAGTATAACTATCTCCCTGCCAGGGGGCCATACTGCTTTAACCAGAGTTTCTAGTCCAATATAGCTTTAGCAGTACAAAAACTGTAGGGAGACTCGTCCTAAGTAAAAATAGCATTATATTACCTTAAAAAGAAATGCTGGCCCAGGCCCCCAGCTTAAGCATAGGCATGGCTTCTTCAATGTAAAATCCATTCCCTTCATTTCTTTCTTTTATTAATATGCTGTGCCTTTATTTCTTTTGGAAAGAATTTGTATACAATACACATCAAGCTCTTAATGAACAGCTTTTTAAACTGTCATGTTGGCATTGACAGAAAGTTGAGAAACAGTTTCTCTCCTAGGTTTCCATGGCGACAGAATTTCCCAGAGTGCAGTCAAAGTAACCTCTGTCATCATTTGCTATAGGTAGTTTTTGAGCTGTCACTGAAGATTCCTCCCCTTTAAGATTAGTAGCTGCATTCTAGAGATGGCCAACATAACCCACCTCAAACAACAGTTTGGGCAACTTCCTGATGGCTGTTAAAAACCAAAGATCCCGGAAGTTCATCTTGTAGTAAGGGCTAGATCCAAATCCCACTGAAATCTATGGTAAGGCTTTCCCTTGATTTCAACAGGAGCCTCACTGAGCTATTCCTATGAACTTTGGATTAGTCCAGATGTTGCTGTTGACTTCAATAGCAGGAGCAGACCCCAAGTGGAAGATGTTTGCTGGTGGGTTTTATATACACACACACACATATATATATACACACACACACACACACACACACACACACACACATATGTGTGTGTGTGTGTGTGTGTGTGTATATGTGTGTGTGTGTGTGTATATGTGTGTATATATGTATGTATGTATATACACGTGTATATATTTTATAGATATAAAATCTCCAACATGAAAATGTTCCGCTTCAACCACCTGTTGAAATGGAAACTTACAACACCAGGAAGAAAGAAGCCAAACTCCACAGCAATATATATTTTCTAAGCCTATGCAAGAAATACAACATCATTCCCAGAGGACTGAATATCTACAATCCTCTAACTACTACACACAACTCCAGATATGCTTCACAACTCTTCAGAAAGACGTGGAATCATTTCCTTCATATAACCTACTCCAAAAGAGATCAACTCAAAAAGGAAATCAGCACATGCTACAGCAACTTAAAAGGGATAAATCTGGATATCTTCCCAAACATTACACAGTGTATACAAAAAGACTACCAAAGATGTTTTACAACATCCATCCAACATAAAAAGAAGAAATTGAACCGGTTGCTACAGGAACAATTTGCCCAGCTACTAAACCATCAGAGAAACAATACCAATACCGAACAATATTCCAACCTCACGCCTGATGAAACCGAAGGAACTAGTCAGCCCTCAAATATTATCAGTCTCTCCACGCAAACGCACTTACCGAAGATGAAAAATCTGTCCTCTCTAATAGCCTTAATTTCCGTCAGGAAAAATACCCTAATAAGATGCTACAATGTGGAGACCTAGAAGAATTTTTCTGATGCCTCTGTCTCAGGGAATATTTCCACAACCAAATCAAATCCACTTTCAACAACACTTCATCCTGTGACAACATCGAGGAAAAGATCAACACCCCAAAAAATCTAAAAAACATTAGATTGGACATCTCACAGTGGACTAAATTCAAACCTCAACTGCTATATTTCCTGCTTCAGGGAAAGAATGAACAGTGAAATAACCAAGAACAAACACCACCGTAACAACCTCTCCGTCTCAGAGAGAAGGGCCATAGAATCTCTAAGATCCAACCACCAAATAGTAGTGAAACCAGCAGATAAAGGAGGAGCTATAGTTATCCTTAACTGTGAAGACTACATAAAAGAAGCCAACAGACAACTTCTTTGGCACCACCTACTACAAAAAAACTAGAGGAAGATCCAACTCCCTTTGTCACCTTAAAACTCAAAACCACTATCACATCATTTCCATCTGAACTACAAGGAAAACTACAAAACTTGATCCCCCATTACCCAGTCCAGGGACTTTTTACATGCTCCCCAAAATCCACAAACACAGAAACTCGGGCAGACCTATAATATCCAACTATGGAACCCTAGCTGAGGAAATATCAGGTTTGATCGAATCCATCCCAAAAACCTCTAGTCACCCAAAGGCCGGACTTTGTCCAAGACACAACAGACTTTCTATGAAAACTTAAACATAGAGCACCTTCCCAGCAATACCCTCCTAGCCATCATGAATGTTACCAGGTTATATATCAACATCCCACACCAAGATGCTGTCCAAACCTGCCTTACATACCTACAAGAGCAAGATTACAACTCAGAGCACAGAAACAAAGCTATTACTTATTATGCTCTTCATCCTCATGCACAACTTCCGTTTCAATAACCAACACTTCCTCCAGACCATAGGCATAGCTATGGGCACCAAAATGGCCCCACAATATGCCAACCTTTTTATGGCCCACCTGGAAGAAGAATTCCTCAAGAACTGCACCATCAAACCCATGCTATACCTAAGATATATAGATAACATCTTCATCATTTGGACTGAAAACCTGCAGTCTCTGATTGAATTTGTGATGGAAATCAATAACCATCATCCCTCCATCAGACTATCTCTTGAATACTCCAGCAGCAACATTGTCTCCCATTTCTCTGATCCTCACTGCCATACATTTGCATTTTCACAGACCTGCATTTTAGGGCTGTGCAAAGCTTTGGCCCCGATTCGATTTGGTGGAGATTCACCCCAATTTGGTGGCCAAATCTCGTAATCCAGATTGAATCAGAGGACCCTTTAATCTCTCCAAATTGAATCAGAGCCCTCCAAATTGATTTGGGGAGATTAGGACATAGACACAGCTTTAAATGTTTTTTCTACATGCCTCCAGGTAGCAGGCGGTTCATGAATGCTGCAGGGCTGGGGTGCATGGAGCGTCCCACAGAAGCACGGGGGGCTCCCCGGTGCACTCAGCAGCAGACCCAGAAGTGGACCAGAAGCACTTCCTGTCCACTTCTGGGTCCTCCGGGGGCCCCACATGCTCCCCACTGGCTCGCTGACTAGTGCCTCCTGGGTCTGGGTGGTACCTGGGGTCCTCCCGTGGCTGATTGCTGAGCCGGGGTGGGGGGCACAGTGGTCCCACCAGTGCGCTCCCTGGAGGACCCAGAAGTGGGCCGGAAGTATTTCCGGTCCATTTCCGAGTCTGCCACCGAGCATGTAGCCACTCCTGTGGGATGCTCCATCTGCCCCATGATTGCAGCACTCACAAGCCGTGCCTGCTACCTCAAGGTACGTAGAAAAAACTTTTAAAGCCGTGTCTGTGTCCGAATCGCCGATTCTCTGAATCAGCATTGAATCTGCAGATTTGGATTCAGCTGAATCGAATCAGACAGTGATCCAAGTTAACGAATCGAATCACTGTCCCTGATCTGGGCCGAATCCAAATCGAACAGGGCCTGCTTCGCACACCCCTACAGTGCATTTTCCATATTGGGTTCTGTTCTACCCAGGAGAGCACATAATTCACCAGCAGATTCTCTATGCCTGAAGAAGGCTGAAAAGCTTGCAATGAACAATTTTTTCCAGCTATTTAGTTGGTCTAATAAACGATATCACATCTACCCAAAAAGCCTTGTCAAGCAACTGTGGCATCAGTACCCACTCCCTGGCATGGAGCATCCAATGACGAGTCTAGAGATATCTGAACATTATCTTCACTTCTGTCTGGAAATGAAAAGGAGATGCTGCTCAAAACTGATCTGATGGGCAAAGGAAATAAGGACCCACCTATACTGATAAGTAGAAGGAGAAATGAACAAGCCATGGAGTCAGTCAAATGTACACTTGGAAAATGAATGCAATTCTTAAAAAGACAGAAGGGCAAGACAAGTGAATTTCAGTGATTGCTTCAGCAGTTCAAACCACGGGTCTTGCCCATTCTGCTTGCCCAGAATGTGCAACAAATAACAGAGAGATATGTGGGTGTAGTTAAAAGGAGAGTTGGGGCATCAGATTAGATAGCTTTATACATATCAATGATACATAATACAATACATAAATGGCTAACTGCCAAAGAACAAATTCCTTGGGATAAATGCAGGCAGGAAAGCAATCTAGGTATATAGAGAGAGATAAAATCATTTTGTCCCCTACTAATATGCAGCTGGTTCTGACTTGGAGCCTAACGCATATTTAATCACGGCCACCCTTCAGAACAGGAAATGGGGGGAAGAAAACCCTCTTTCTGCTTGAAATTACATGGAAGACTTTAGGATGGCAGAATGCCATTACTTAACTGGGCTTGACCTGGGATCCTTTGGCTAATCAACCCCACTTTTCTGACCAACGCTGAGGCATTTTGGATGAGATCAGGACCTCAGTTTTATGACCCATTTGCAGTTTATGAAACATTCCTCCAGAATTTTGTCTGATCTACCTTTCTCATTTATATGTGAGAGGAAGAGACTGAACAGGGAGGGACTGAGGATGATTAAAACCTGTTCTTTGCTATTTGTGCAAGAACTGTGGACAGTTCCTTTCCAAATTAAATCTGGCTGCTGGGGAGCTGGCGAGCTAGCTGGCAAATGCAAAACCCAGGTCCCTGCATGCCAGATAGCTTCAACTGTACATGTGCCATTTTTGGTCCATCTGCAGAAACCACAGTGTGCCAATTGCTTTATTTAGTATGGGTTGAGAGGAAGAATGCAGCGTACATAAGAAACGTGATATTTCTTCTGCTCTATGGGGGATTTCTACTCTGTGACTAAATGGCTGAGGTTTGGCACCTTCATTGGACCATGCCTTAAGAAAGCCCGTGGACCAAATGTAGGTCTCTGACAGTGTTGTTGTTACCTTACTCTGTTAGAGTTGTTCAGGGGGTTAGGTATTACTTGTCACATCAGGCTCCCTCAGTTTGGATGGGCTGTGCACATTGTCAGGATACCCTCCGTGATGCTGTGCTCCAGAAGAGCTCATTATTCCAAGAAAAAAAACCACAGGCTTCAGTTCTTCGTAACAAAAACTCAGCCAGGTTTCTTGCCCACAGACAAGCCTAGACACTAGTGTCCATGACCAACTGATACACAGTGGCAGCTAGGTCATGATACAAATATAAACATAACCCTTAACGCAGTACATGGCATTAAGGGTTTCTAGGCCCATATTTGTACATGGATCAAAACACCTTTGTGTTTCCAGCATACTCAACCTACTTCTTATTGATCAGTAAAACATATTTATGTGAGATCATCCACATCATACTTTTCACCAGTTAGTGCAACCTTCTCACCAGATACAGACATCTGTGGCCAAGCCACTCTGATCTGTGTTTTGTACTGGCCTTATCAATTCATTCTCTAGCTATTGGCCTTGGAGGCGCCTTTAAAACTAATGAGCTACTTTTCCACTTCTGTGCAAGCCACATATGCCTAGTTTCATATTCAAAAGAGCCTACTTCGGTTCATGCTGTTGTCAGGGCCCATGTGTGATTTGTATATGCGCTAGGCCTGTGCGAGTTGGCAGTGATCTGATCCAGCTTTGGATCTGGCCGCTTCGGATGGTAGCGATCCAATCCAGAGCTCTGCACCAGGTTTCCGCCTCGATCCGGCTGAAGCGGCTCCAAAGCTTTGGAGCTGCCTTGGAGATCCGGGCATAGGGTATAATGGGGGATCAATGAAATATCTATAACCTTGTTGTTTTTTGTCCAATTTGGATTAAACTTGCAGGGATGGTAGCCTCGGCTGAGAGCATAAAGCCTGCCGCCAATTTTCAAGAAGATCGGTGCAGAGGTTTGGGAGGAACTGTACCCCAAAGTCTTGAAAGCCAAACTCCTGTTATGTCTATTTGTTACACCACGGGCGGGGGGGGGAGGGGGGGGGCTCTTGCTGAGGCCACAAAGCCTGCCAAGTTTCAAGAAAATTGGTGCAGGGGTTTGGGGGGAACTGCCCCTCCAGCTGCAGACAAGCAAATTTCGTGACATGGGTGACCCTGTGTGTGTTAAGGTGCAGTGGCGTGACAGCTGCAGGGATGGTGGCCACTGCTGAAGCCATGACACCTGCCAGCTGTGGAAGAGATCAGTGCAGGGGGGTCTGGGGCCCTGCGCCCCTAGCTGCTGACAGACAAAACTCGTGACATGGGTGCTTCTGGGACTCACTGTGGCCATGGCGGTGTTGGTGGCAAGTGGAGGGTGGCAAGTAGCTACTGCCCACAGATGCCAGCGGCAGTGGCCAATCTCAGGGGGGCATGTACCCCCTCTATGTGCCGCGTATGTGTCATAGCACTTCCCTCTGGCCTCTCTGTTACTTTCTTTACTCCTAAAATAGAGAGGATTTTCTGGTGCTTTAGGGCCACTGGAATAAAATAGGCCACATATACAGCCCACCCTCTCTACCTCTGGAAGAAATTCTGTGGAAAGGAACTGGACAGCGCACTTCAGCTCCCCTGGACAGTAGGGCTGCACGAAGCTTCGGGTGGTGATTTGATTCGGAGGAGATTCGGCCCAATTTGGTGGCCAAATCTCCGACTCTGAA
>NW_017729013.1:3924381-3924611 GCF_001723915.1 Gavialis gangeticus | reverse complement strand
CCACCCCCTGACCCATGTGACCCCCCCCCCCATGGCCGCCCTGCCTGCCAGGGCTCCGGCCCTTTAAGAAAAAAAGTCAAGAAAAGCCCCAGGACTCACTGTCTCTGGTGCAGCCTTGGGGCTTTGGGGGCTCAAGCAGCACCCCCCACATGGTGGGGGGGCAGCAGGGGGAAGAAGGGGGCAGTGGGGATCACCCCTCACTGGCAGGAGCGGTGAGTTCTGGGGTTTCT
>NW_017729013.1:3918803-3919381 GCF_001723915.1 Gavialis gangeticus | reverse complement strand
GGGTGGCAAGTAGCTACTGCCCACAGATGCCAGCGGCAGTGGCCAATCTCAGGGGGGCATGTACCCCCTCTATGTGCCGCGTATGTGTCATAGCACTTCCCTCTGGCCTCTCTGTTACTTTCTTTACTCCTAAAATAGAGAGGATTTTCTGGTGCTTTAGGGCCACTGGAATAAAATAGGCCACATATACAGCCCACCCTCTCTACCTCTGGAAGAAATTCTGTGGAAAGGAACTGGACAGCGCACTTCAGCTCCCCTGGACAGTAGGGCTGCACGAAGCTTCGGGTGGTGATTTGATTCGGAGGAGATTCGGCCCAATTTGGTGGCCAAATCTCCGACTCTGAATCGAATCAGGGGACCAATCTAAAGGTCTGAATCAATTCAAAGTTCTCTGAATCTTTGGGAAAGATTCGGAGAGCTTTGATGATTCAGGCAGTCCCTGGTGGCTGCAGCAGGGGCCTGCAGCCACTCCGAGCTAGTAAGTACTAGGGATGGGGGAGGAGACCATAGGGGGACCCCTGCCAGCCCCCCTGATCCTTGCCCACTCCCCCACCCACCCCAGCTCTGTACTTTAAAAA
>NW_017729013.1:3909900-3913803 GCF_001723915.1 Gavialis gangeticus | reverse complement strand
CAGCAGGGGGAAGAAGGGGGCAGTGGGGATCACCCCTCACTGGCAGGAGCGGTGAGTTCTGGGGTTTCTTTAGGTTTTGTTTTGTTTTTTCTTAAAGGGCCAGAGCTGGCCCATGTGGGGCACCCATGAGGGGGCTGGGGGAGTGGGCGGGGAGGTCTGGGGGCTCGTTCAGAGCCCTCCATGCAGTGTGGGGCAGTGGGGGTCAGTGGAGATTGCCCCCCACCCGGCAGCACCAGCTGAGCCGGGGCTTTCTTTTCCCCCCAAGTGCTGGGAGCTGGGGCGGGAGGGGCAGCCATGGCCAGGCTGGGAGAGGGGCGGGGGATGGGTCTGGCCTGCCTGCCGAATCTTTGAATCAGATTTGGCCAACTCGAATCAGGACGGCGATTCGAATCGCCGAATCGAATCGCTGTCCCCCCAATCGGTCGAATCCGAATTCCAAGCGAATACTAGCTGCTTCGCACAGGCCTGCTGCACAGCTCTTCTAGTGTCTGCAGGCAGCTGACAGTCCTGTGTCAGTTCAAGAAGCAAAGAGGTGCAAAGATGTCCCACTTTCTCATCCCCTGTTGAGCTGAGCTGAGAAGTAGCTCAATTTCAGGACAGGTAGACTACTGAAAGCTCTGTTTTATTCCCAGCATGGGTAAGTCTGGATCCATCAACTGATCAATCAGTCTGTTTATTTGCACAGGATTTATGAATCCTCCAATGCCATGGTATGAGTACTGCATTTTATTGTATTTATCCTCCCACCACCTCCCTGTATGATGAAAAAGTTAAATTAATCCCACCTTACAGAGGGAGAAGAGAGGCAGAGAGGGAGAGACTGACTTGCCCAGGGCCACACAGGAAGTCTGTGGCGGAGCTGGGGTAATAGTGATTATCCCAAATACCTTTAGATTTTACATGAATTCTTTTCTGCTCCTTTCAAGAGAGAGAAATGTCACGCTGGATTTTGCAGTTTCAGATCTGCTTTCTGAATGTAAGCCCGCACACGAAAATATTTTAACCGAACAATGACATGTAGATAGGTGAAGCAGACCTGTACTGTAGCACGCTTTTTGAGCTCTCCAATTAGGTGAATGAGTGAAGTGAGTGTGACAGTCTTGCTGCAGTAACTGACACACGTTTGTCCCCTACGCCATCCCCAAACCGGCCAGCTAATTGTCACGACTGGCAGTTCAGTTCAGCAGAAGCCCCAGAGGGAAATTGTTCATCGTTACCAGCACAGATTAAAGTGAACTGGCAAAGCTGCAAGGGGAAGTTAACAAGGTACCTGACTGCATTATGCTGGGTTTAAACTAGTGCTGCCAGTCCTACACTCATGAGTACTCTCATTTGAAAAAACCACCCGCTCTTGAGTGCCTCTTGTCCTCCTTGATTGCATCTGAGCTCACTGAGCTCGAGCTTTGCTCTCCTCTTCCAGTTTGACTAAACCCTTGTGATCGCTGAGAGGCTGTTTGCTATTTTCTCGGCGTACACGGGTCGATCCGTTTCCTTTTTTAGCCCTCGTTGCCTCATCATGGCTGAAACCAGACACGTCGCAGATATTGTCTGACATTGTCAACAGGGAAATTATGTCAAGCATTGTACCCTTAATGTTGATTGCTGCTTAAGAAGGGAACTGAAGACTGCAGCAATCAGCCTGACTGCACAGCGCTGAATTAAAATTTTGTGCTTATTCATAATCTTCCTTGACATTAATATGAATAAAATGGCAATAAACCTATATTTTATATTCTGTCATTTCACTCTGCATGACTAGTACTGTAACTTTGCATGCTCCCACTACACTCATACAGATTACACTTACAAATTGCCCCTCTGAATAAAGAGCACTGTGCAGGGATGACAAGTATTGATTTCCAATCTCCTTCCAAAATGACTCTATCATTGCAAGTAAGTCAGGCAATTTGCCTCACTTTACACTTCAGGCTATAGGCTTCAGATCACATTGTCAGGCCTGATCCTTCAGGAGATGTTTAATTAGAGAAGAAATGAAAGGAATTACTGTAAATCAGCACTTAGTAGGCAGCGCTACAGAATTTGTAAAGCCCCTTCCCCCACCCCACTTCCCTTCTCATGTGTGAACGGATTAATTTATTCTCTTATCCTTCCAAGGAAGTTTTCGAAGGTTGTTTCACATCATTAGAATTGCTGTCTTTTCGCTAGGAAATATCTTGGCATGGTCGAGTTAATGTTTTACTTTGCATTGACAGATTCTTCTGCATCTGACTCTGCGTTTGAAGAAAAAGAAAAAGGGAAAGGAGCATCTCTACAGTCACCGGGGCTGACATAAGGGCTCACCTTCTCACTGCGCGCGCGAGAGAGACTCGCCCTGACAGTGCAATGAAGTTGCCCAGCACTTTTGCTTTCAGAGCTGGCTTGAACCTAATTATGACTAACATGCAGCAAAAAGACATCTAACCAGAGGGGAATTTTAATACTCCTAACAACTGCGCTCAGCAAGAAAATGCAGAGAGTCAGCCATGCTGTAAGTTCTTATCATATCGCAGTTCAAAGGCACCCCTGTATTGTCCCTTTGGGACACAGGCTTCTTGGCACCTGTAAGACTGAGGCAGAACGTATAGGGATAAAGCCAATCAGAGTGAAAATGCCTAGCATGGCAAATACCTGTCTAAACTGGAGCTGGCTGACACCCATTCCCTTGAGTGCCAGTCTGCAGGAGAACAGGAGCCTGAGCAGGGCACTGTATTCAGAGCAGGTCCTTGGAGCCATAGGCAGCCATAAATAACTAGGTAATGTCCAAGGCTACGGCAGTCCCCAGCCAGTGCCAGACCAGGGGAGCTGCAAAAGTGACATAAAACAACTGAAGTGATCCTGTAAAAAGACAGGAGCTCTTGAGCACCTAATGACACCCAGTCTCACAGCTCCTGCGGGGAACACTCCCTGAAGGCCAAGTGTGTTCCCATTCAGCTTTTGGCTTTCATCCCCAGTGGCACAGTATTTAGTTGAACCTGCTTGTGAGCGTGGAGTTTGGGGTCAAAGATGGGGAAAACTGGGGGAATGCCAAAAGAAACAAAAAAAAAAAGGGAAGGAAAAAAGAAAATGCAAGGGTAGGCTGGCGGGCTGCAACCGTTCTCGGGTGCCCCTCATTAGCTTGTTAAGGCAAACCAGCTAGCTGCACAGGCAGGTGGTTTGGTTTCCCAAGCAGACTGAGAGGCAGAGTTAGTTTCTCAGAAGGAAGGTTTAGTCAGCAAGGGTTGGATACAGGAGATAAACAACACTCTTCAGTGTTTAAACTATTTTAGTAGCAGCACACAGGTTTCTTTTCTTGTATTTGCCGTGTTGTGTAGTAGTGAGCTTTTGGAGAACAGTGCTTTTTTTTTCTTTCTTTTCTTCTTATTTCAAGGAGTTCAGTCACTGGGGCTTACCAGTAATTACCCCAAACTTAGTTTAAGGAAAACCTTGAAGGTGGATTATGCGTCTCTGTGGTTTCTAATGGATCCTGGAGGAAGCATCGGGAGAAAAGCGATCCTCCTCACTTGTGTTCAAGTAAAGGTAAAGTCCGGTGATTTGGAAGCCAACTTGCTGTTATGTTTCTGATTTAAGAAAAAACAAAGCTTAACCTTTTTTTTTTTTTAGCAGAGATTTGTTAACTCTGCATAGCGATGGAAGTAGAAATGGGAGAGCTAACTGTTGCCGGTGTTTTCATTTTTTGATGATTTATCATCTTTATATCTTCTTATGAGGCTGGTTTATTTTAGTATACTGAGCAGTGTTCTGGAAAATGGCCTTTTGTTCCAGGGCAAAGCACCAGTGCATTTCAGCCAGTTTCATTTGAGGACTTATTGATATCTGACAGCAGGAATACATGTTTCTGCGACTCTAACCTAGCTGCCATTAAAATCAGTGGAAAAGACTTCCACCAGTTTCCAGTGGCAGGTG
>NW_017729013.1:3900559-3904900 GCF_001723915.1 Gavialis gangeticus | reverse complement strand
GAAATGGGAGAGCTAACTGTTGCCGGTGTTTTCATTTTTTGATGATTTATCATCTTTATATCTTCTTATGAGGCTGGTTTATTTTAGTATACTGAGCAGTGTTCTGGAAAATGGCCTTTTGTTCCAGGGCAAAGCACCAGTGCATTTCAGCCAGTTTCATTTGAGGACTTATTGATATCTGACAGCAGGAATACATGTTTCTGCGACTCTAACCTAGCTGCCATTAAAATCAGTGGAAAAGACTTCCACCAGTTTCCAGTGGCAGGGGTATTGTACGCTACCTGCGTTTGCCATGCTGTAGCTCACAGTAAGCCTATAAGCCAGGGCTTGCGCCAGGGTGGTCAATCTGGCCCTGCCAAGGCTCCAACAAGGAAGAGGGGCCCAAGGTAGTTTGGTGATTTTAGGCAAAAAGCGCTCACTGAAGTAATGGTTGGAGATACTTGCAAGGCACGGGCACAGCTGTAGGGCAGGCTTGGAGGCCGTGATTAGCTCCTAGGGCAATGGGTGCTCTTGGAAGGTGCGTGCGGGCTATGAGGGCCCATGTTGCCGGTTCAGAGAGGGATCCATGAGCAGGGGATAGGTTATGGCCCGCTTTTTAATCTATGGGCAGCCTCATTTTCCAAGTTTTATTAATAAGATCAATGTGTGGCAGGTGAGAGCAAAGGGGAGGGTACCTTAGAGTTTGAGGGGCGCAGGAGTCAAGTCACCACTGAGAGGTGTGACGACCACCCCTGGCACCCTGGCCTGGCTCCAGGATGTTAGTGGTGGGTGTAGCTGCTAGGTCTAGGAATGAGACGACTGACTCAACTGGAACAACTGCTAAGCGACCACAGTGACGAGTGCCATGGCGGGTTCAAGGTTGTGAGAGATGGAATAGCTTGTTCTGTGCCTCTCTTGGTACTTGCTAGCAGAAGTGGGAAATTAAGCTTTGTGCGAGGGCAGAGCGTGGACACTCACTGTTGAGGAGTAATACTGCCTGAAGTCTTTATGCCAGTGATCGCTGGCGACCTGGTATAACCTAATGTGTGTGCCTGTACAATGACTTATCCTAATATTTGCATTTAATCTCACTACAGGTTTTACCATCCTAAATTGACTCATGCTGGTGTGTAGACAGAAATGCACAGCAGCCATGTGCTGGCTTATTAAGTGTGCCATAGAAATACCCTTAATGGAAATCCCAATTCAGCATGCTTTCAGGGTTTCATTATTCTGACTTGGTATACATGAATTGGACTGCTTAATTTTACTCTACCTTGGCTGCACTTTGTAAAAGTCAGAAATATTGCAGAACGAGGGAGTTGCTTTAGTGACTTTGAAAAGTTGTTTGTTTTTTTTCCCAAAAATTACCTGCTGTTAGAGAAAACCAAACCCTCCTATGCTTTTGCTAAATGTTGTTGCAAGCAATGACCACATTCATTTGTCATCTGCAGAGACAACCTTTTTCTTTGCTTCACTGTTGAAAATGAAATCACTTGTTGTTTTCTGTGTAGCAATAATGCAGGGAAATACTTTGAAAATTCACAGCTGTGCCCCTTGTATAGTTTTCTACCAAGACAGCAAAATCAGTAAAAGAGCTTGCCCACAGAATCCAGGGTCAAGGGGCTGATGCTAAAACCACACATGTAACTAACTTTGCTCACGTGCCTAGTCTCGTGGAAATGCAGTAAGTCCAGTTGCATAAGTAGCAGGGTTGAAATGTTGTGGTTGTGATGGTCTAGGACATGTACAAGAAGCGAGGCTTTTCAGTGATGCTTGTTATTGGACCACTTTTGTAGTTGGCGGAGATGATAAAGGCCCTTCAGCCTAGTTGCGTGAGGATGCTTATCTGTGCGTGTGTATTTTCGGGAGTGCATGTAGGAGAAGGGTGACATAAGGGGACCCTGAAGGATCTCTAATAATTGCCTTTAATGACTTTAAATCTGTCCTGTAGCATGGAAGGAGGAGTGCACACAATGATATACCAGGGTACACTATGCATTGAAGATTCAGTTTCTTTGAGCCTTTGAATCAACATTGAGAGTTTCCTTCCAAGCCGGAAGGTGTCTGGTGAAGTTGGATGAACTTCTAGGTGAAATTCTACTACCTGAGTTGCTTAGGATTTCAGAGTAAACGTTTGGTGTCATCCTACCTCATCTTTAAAGAAACCCAGACTCAGTACTAATCTGTGCTTTGCCACTCAAAATTAATTAGAGCCAGAAACAAACCATGCCCTACCTATATGCTCCCCAAATCATCTTTATTGATGGTGCCATTAATATCTTCAGCAACTTCTAATGGCCTCTGACATTTGTTTTAGCAAAACTCAAATACATACGGGAAATAAGAGTATAATAAAACTCTTGGCTCCTTAGAATTGTTCTTCAATAGACTTCTATGGTGTTAGGCACTGTTTGTGACTGTAGACAGTTTAGCACTTAAAAATATTTTCCTCTTAGAAAACAGCTACTTATTTCCAAGCACTGTGTGTGTATGTGTGTGATTTTTTTATTTTTTAAAATTGAACTGTAGCCATCTAAAAATGTCAAAATATGAGGTCAGATTTTTAATATGGCTGTTCTATATACAGTGTATAGATAAAAACAGGGGTGTCAAAGATGGGGGGCCCATGGGCTGGATATGGCTAGCAGAGCCCTGTGTCTGGACTTGGCCCACGTGCAGCATGTGGTACGTGCCAGACTGCTTCCATGCCTGTGGCACGCAGTTCTCACTCTGGCTGGCCTGGGATATGCACCACGTAGGGCACCTGCCTTAGCCTGTCTGGGCCCTGCACCATGCACACAGCCCGCCCTGGGTGCTCTGGGGTGGGTGCCATTTGCGGCATGGGTCCCACATTGCATGAGTACCCCATGAGGTGCCATCCTGGATCATCTAGAGTGAGTGCTGTGTGTGCTGGATACAGCATGAGGGGTTGGGGGGAGAGGAGGGAAGTGTCTGTGGGCCCAGTCTGAACCATGGGGTGCCTAAACTGGGGCTCTGTATTCCATTGGGAGGGAGAAGGCTAAAAACTAGGTGCTGCAATTTGGGTGTCTAAGTTGTGAAAGGGGCACTGGGTGCTTTGAAAATTTTAGCGTCAGCTTCTAAAAATCTGTTCAAAATTGGTTAAGTGGAACAAGTCGGTAAGAGACCTACCTCAGGGGTGGCAAGCCAAAACCGTCTTCTCTGTTTCTTTCCTCGCTGTATCGTGTAGTACGTCCTGGCATGGTGGTGATGGCTCCTCACCTCAGCCTCTCTGGGGCTCAGCCAGGTTTTGGGTCAGTTAGCGCTCTCGGTTCCTCATGTCTTAGAACCAGACCCCTTGCTTTTTTCAAGGCTGGGGCAGGGAAGATGTGCCTTCCCAGCAAAGCAGGGGTCACCCCTTTCTGTTTGGTCCAGTCAGAGTAGGTGTTGGGTGAATCCTGAGTACCAACCTTGGTTTGCCTGAAGCCCTCAGAGATGTCCCACTCCTACTCCTTCTTCTTCTTCTTCCCCTAAGCCTTTCAGGATGCAGGAAGTGATTCCTTTGGCCAACCTGGACAACTTGTCTTTCCCTAGTTGAGTGGCATGCCTGAAAAGCCAGGAGGTGAAATCAGTTTTCCACATCTCCTGTAATTCTCCTTTCTCTGCTACATATCCAACAGAGAAGGACAAATGCTGTCATGAGAGAGAGAGAGACCACCCCAATGATTATTTTGGCTGTCCTCTGTCCTATGAACAGTTAATCGTTCTGTCTCCTAACCTCTTATCTACAATCGTCTCAGCCACCATCCATGTAGGGGCCTTTTCCTCATAGTTTCATAGTTAGTAGGGTTGGAAGGGACCTGAGCAGGTAATCAAGTCTGCCCCCCTACCATGGCAGGAAAGAGTACTGGGGTCAAAAGACCCCAGCAAGGTGTTCATTCAGCTTCCTCTTAAAGACCCCCAGGGTAGGAGCCCCAGCACCACTTCTCTTGGAGGTTGGTCCCAGATCCTAGCCGCCCTGACAGTGAAGTAGGGCCTCCTGATGTCTAATTTGAATTTACCCTCTGCCAGCTTGTGACCGTTATTCCTGGTCACTCCTGGCAGTGCTCGGGGGAACAGGGACTCCCCCAGTGCCTGCTGGTTTCCTCTGACTAGTTTGTAACAGGCCACTAGATCCCCCCTCAGCCTTCTCTTGTGGAGGCTGAACAGGTTCAGGTCCCGTAGCCTCTCCTCATAGGGCCTGCCCTGCTGCCCCCTGATCATGATAGTGGCCCTCCTCTGGACCCTCTTGATGTTGTCCACATCCCTCCTGAAGTGCGGTGCCCAGAATTGGATGCAGTACTCCAACTGTGGCCTGACCAGTGCCGCATAGAGGGGGAGGATCACCTCCTTGGACCTGCT
>NW_017729013.1:3894613-3900343 GCF_001723915.1 Gavialis gangeticus | reverse complement strand
CCTTCTTTTTGCCCCCTATGTATTTAAAAAAAGGACTTCTTGTTGTCCTTGATCCAGGAAGCTAGTCCCAGTCCCATCTCTGCCTTGGTCTTCCTGACGGCCCCCCTGCAGCCCCGAGCAACCATAGTATAGTCCTCCCTGGTGACGGCTCCTCCCGTCCATTGGGTGTACGCCTCCCATGTTGCGATTACCTCCCTTTGGGCTTGGAGAATCGCCTCCTTAAGGAGCAACCACTCTTCTTGGACACCTGATTCCCACCCCTCCGGGACCTCAGTGCTTCCCCGACTATTCTCCTTAGCTCATTGAAGTCCGCCCTGCTTTCTTGGGAAATGCTACACATCGGATCAGCTGTGCTTAGGGCTGTGTGAGCTGGAGCAATCATTTTATTTAAGCTGCAGTTTAAAAATAAAACATTCTCTCCACTATAATTATAGTGTCGGCATTGGAAAATAGTGGATGCCTGCATATTGCATGTATGGGCTGTACTGCCTGCGTTGAGATAGATGCACCATCTGCTCCCAAGCTCCCCGTTCTTCCTCCTGCAGACATTAGATAAACATGTTGAGAGAGCAGCAGACTGTTTTCAATCATGACATATCTGAGCTGTGTTTAAAGTCAAAAGCCGTTATTTACAGCTCGGTGAAGAGAGAGGACTCATAATCAAGGGCAATAAACTAGATCCATAGCAGTTTAATGGTTCAAGGGGATGGGAATTGTTTATGTCAATCCTGCCGTTTTGTTCTTTACACTGGAGAAAGCTCCAAAAAGAAGAGATTATAATTTCCTGGGGAACTAATGCCTTCTGGCTACTGCAAGATGATGCCGAATGCTGCATATTGGGTTAGGAGTTACAGAACTCGGACAAATATGGGTCATTTCTTCTAGATAGAATAAGAGACTCCAAATTTGTTTTCTGAATAATCTGCAGTGTTATAGCCACAATTCTGCTCTATGAGAGCTTTTCCTCCCCGTTTAAATGCTGCCTGAGCTATGGTAAGTGGATGCTGGATCTTTCTCAGCACAATCTTTAACCTGAGGAGTGGTGAGGAAGGCAACTGGTAGGATGTCCTCTCCCTGACTCAAGAACTGGTTTTGACTTGCTGTTTAGACTCCCACAAACCACTGCAAGATTTAGGTCTCTCTTTCCATTGATTTTGATGACAACAGAGACCCAAACTGACAACTCTAGCACAAAATTGCTCAAAACACCTGAGTGAGTTAATTGCACATTCTTTGTTTAATATTATTTTATATTTTTCTTCTCTAAAGTTGCCCACGTATCATTGGTCCTTGGGACCATGAGCCACTTTTGAATACAATGCACAGAGACTTGAAAATATTGTCCTCTGACCCTTTTAATAGTCCATTGACCTGAGATGGTGTGGGAGATTTTTTTGTGATTACAGGGTGAATAACCTTTACTTACTATAGAGGGACTCCCTTTCTACAGGGTGAGGTAGGAGCTGAATGCCCTCGGATTGTGCTTTCCTTTTGCTCGGATGTGATGGTGGCCTGCTGTCTCTGCATGGCATCAGATTATGGCAAGCATTAAGTATAGGAGATCTCCATAGTGCTTCCACGTTTCTCGCTTGTATTGGTTAACACACTCTAGCTTTGGGACTGAGAAATATGGCATTTGTCTGCCCAGATGGGTACAGAAAACTGCTTGACTGGTACGAGTGTACATTATCGGTGTCACTCTTCACAATAACTCTCTCTCACAATGTAGATGGTCTTTCCCTCCGCCTCCCACCAATCACCCATTCTAATCCTGCTAGCATTTGCTCTCTGACCCTTGGAATTCAATTGGACTGATTTCCTGTGCATTAAATGTATGTGCATGTTCCTCTAGTGTGCTTAGTGGCTGTAGCAAATAGTGTTTCAACTCATTAGGGACGCAATTGGAGCGCACACCAAACACAATCCACTCTGTCAGGATTGAATGGCAGTAAGATTTTTATACTTGGGGACCATGCAAAGTTATGATATTGGAAATGGTCTCGGAGAAATGACAAATGCTCTTCAAAATGCAGCATAATGACCGTTACAAGACACAGTTGTAGTTGTTCTTGAATTGCTAAGTATGCCTTATTGAGATTGCAGTAAGTATCCCAGAGAGAGCAAAGCTTCAGCAGCCAACCTGAGCCCAATTTAGGCTCAGGGCAATGACGCATCGCAAGAATGTGAAGTCCAATATCGTTCGAGCGTGCTGGAGAGGGGCCAGAACTTAGGTGTACTTCATGTTTACTAAATGCTTTTCACTAATCATCTCCAAAGCAGTTTTTATTTGCAGCCTTCCAACAATACCTGAGGATCTGAACTCAGGCCTCAGTTAGACTCAGCTGTCATGAGAAATCTGCCTTTCTTCTGTCCGTCCTTCAGCATCTCCTACAGAGCTGACAAGGAGGTCATGCTTCAGTCCTTCCTCCTCGTTTTATAGTTTTCAGTACTCTGGAGAAGACTCACCTTAACGCTCAGCCCTTTCAGCTGAGACTCTTCCGCTGTAGACTGTCCTGCTTTCCCAACTTCCCTGAGGCTTCCCACAGTAAGCTTGTGCTCCCTGCACCCTCTGGCTGGGGATCTATAGAGCAGTGGTTCTCAACCCTTTTTGTACAAGGACCCATTTGTAAGCATCAATTGCCAGTCCCAACCCATTGCCCCTCACTCCCAACCCACTACCCCCCTCCTCCCAGTGTGTGGGGTGGGGAGGATGTATAGGGTAGTGGGGGGCGGATGGCATGGGGACCCCAAGCAGCTGCAACTCTGCCAGCCTGCAAAGGAAAAGCCACCGTTGCCCATGTTTTCTCTTTTAAAGGAAAATCCATTTTTTAAAGCTTGTTCACGACCCTTCCATGTATTCTTGTGCAACTCACTTTTGGGCCGTGACCCGCAGGTTGAGAAACACCGCTATAGAGGATCTTGTCCTCCATCACACTCTCCTGCTTCTCCCAGTCAAGCTATAGTCTTGCCTTCATCCTGTAGCCCTGTCTCACTGGTTGGTTAAATCAGGGACAGGTGAGACTGAGCCAAGATCCCATAAAGTGTCAGCCTTAGGACATGCCTGGCTTCCATTTGTAGATATGTTTTGTTACTAGACTCATTGCCTGGGCTCAGGAGCTTATGGATTTTGCCTTATAGTTTGCATTACTGCAGAATATTGGAATACAGTGTCTTGTTTTTGTTTCATACATATCTAACAGTGTGAGAGTTAGGCAAAACTTGCTGTTTAATTCAACATTAAGCCCCCGTTCCCTTCTCTTAGGGCAACTGCTTGGAAATATAGGACTCATTCCTAATGTCACTTTATAAATGTCACTTGGACTGCACTGAGAGGTACTGGTAACAAGTTGCCGCGTGCATTCACGATATGCACTGTGCCCTCCAGAAATAAAGCCTCACTTGTCCGTATTAGTCCTCCGAGAGAAAAGAAATCATCTTCCCCTGCAGAGGAAAAAGTGTAATGCCCTGTGTCCAATTTTCTTTTCATTGCTGTTTTTATTATGGAAACAAAGTGCTCAGTGATTCTAAAATGAAAATGGGGAAAACTAATTTTTGTAGTTCTTGCTAATAAAATTCTTAATGTGCTCCTCTCCCATTACCGTAAAGATTGTTATGGTTTACTTTATCTCTGGTTTCTTATTATTTTCCCCACAATATGATGGCATTCCTTGTCTTAAAAACTAATTTTTCAGCTACATAGATACCCCCCCTTGCTTAGCCCCCCATTTCTCTTCTTTGTCTTAGTTGTTTCTCTTTGTTACAGGATTTCTGTTTTCATGAACAATAAATGAATATTGATCAAGATGGCTCGGTTCTTTTAAAAAGACAGTACAGCAAGATTCAAAACCATGGGTATGTGTATCAAGAAAAACTAACCCTGGGAGTATCGTTAACCAACAATCTGTTAGTTAACGTAAGTGCAACAAAAAAGCAGCGCTGCAGTGTATTGGCAAGATGTATACTTGACATTAAAAGGTATGTTCAAATGTGCCTAGGTCTAAGAGTTAATCCAGAGCTTTGAATGGCTCTACTGAAGTAACATCTGATACCAGTATGGAAGTTGACCATTGAGGAGGAGTATGGTCCACCCCTCTTTAGTTAAGTAGGGTCTTGACTCCTTGGACTCTGGTGGAGGCCCTAAGAGAGTGACTTGGCTGGACTGCAAGTGTTTATCCTCAAGCACATGTGCAAAGTAAGCCTCTGCTGCTAACTTGGCAACCATTCACCAACCCGTTTGGATACTGTTCCTCATGGGTGTCTTCCGACTCTAGTCTTTATCTGAGGAAGAAACTAGATTTTTTTTCCTTTTATTCAAGCCAGTTTTGCATCACAAAGGTGCTCAACACATCAGAGCCGTGTCTCGCAGGCTACTGCACAAAAGTCACAGGGGATGTAACTTCTGCCCAGAAAAACTTGAAGCGTCTCCTGCCACTGTTCCAAATGCTTGAGTGTGTGTTCATTAGTCCCTTGACTACAGGTGGTGTCCAAAGCAGGCCAACTAGCCGACATGTATGCAGAAAGTCTCATTGCATGGATAGCCGTCTGCCACCACCCAAACCCTTTCTCCATGTTCCTTTGCCACCATGCTCCAAGCATTGGCAGACTTCTTACCCACCCCAGGAAAAGTGTCAGTCTGCAGCTGAGGGGAATGCATAAAGCTGCGAATGCAGCATTTAACAACAGAGGCAGGGAGAATGGTCCGGGGGCTCTTGGGAATAAGAGGAGGGTGACCCCAGAGATCATGGAGAATGCAGCAACCATATGTCACATGCTCTGTGCCTCCTGCAGCAATCCCAATAAAGGAGTTCTCAGTGGGTGGGAAATGATGACAATGTCTCCAACTAACAAAATAACCTCCCTATGCAAGGATGCGTTTCTGTGCCTAGCCTGGCAGCGAGAGAGCAAGGTCTTTTCCTTCCTGCAGCACTGTGAGCCTGTCGGTTCCATCTCCTGCAGGCTATCGGGTAGCGGGCACGCAAAGCTCACGAGCTCCAGGATGGAGTTTGGTGGATACTCATTCCAGTAGCAAGTGATAGATAGCTTTCCAGGCCAGACCTTCACTTCAGCAGTACTTTTTTCATGCTGGGGCAAATGCAGCTTGTGTTAAACCAAAAGGGAGAAGAAAAGCCACTGTTATGATCATTGCTGGTGTGAAAGAGAGACTCTAGAGATGAGGATGGAGGGGACTCTGAGGATTATATCATGGCTGGAAAGGAAAACATAACTTTTTTTTCTGCCTTGACCAAGACTTTACCCATAGTTTATATTGCTGTGGTAACTTCAGCCTTTCTAGTTGCGTGATACTGCCAGTAGATCTTACAGCCTTGCATAAGGTTAGGACAGTGCTTTGAGATCCTTTGTCCTTATTGATCCCTTTTCTGAGAGCTTGCACCTCTGGTAACTCTCAGAGGTGTATGGACTGTCAGCTCCTTGGAGCAGTGTATGCATCCGAAGTATTCAGACACCCTGAGTGGGAGAGTCCCGAGGGAAGAACAGAACAGAGATAAAACCAGTTCATCTGTTGGCAAAAACTAGTGGAGATTCCCTGCACTGTAGGAATACATCACTTGTGTGATTAACAGCATTTTCTGTGGGCACAAGCGGAGCTTACGCAACCCTAGATAAGTAATTGTGAACTTTAAAAAGATGTATGCTCTTTGAGTTAATAATTTTAACAGCCTGTGAGAAATGGTGCTGTTCTCATGGTAACAGGAAAGCTGTAATTCCATC
>NW_017729013.1:3868949-3889613 GCF_001723915.1 Gavialis gangeticus | reverse complement strand
GGAGCTTAAGCAACCCTAGATAAGTAATTGTGAACTTTAAAAAGATGTATGCTCTTTGAGTTAATAATTTTAACAGCCTGTGAGAAATGGTGCTGTTCTCATGGTAACAGGAAAGCTGTAATTCCATCTCTAATTTGAGAGCACTAGTATAATGTGTGCAGATAGCTTTCTGATGAGAACTTTTTTTCCCCTCTCTCTTAATTGAAGCCTTTTTAATGAAATGATATTATTTTGCAGTTTAGGGAAACAATTCAAAATGGACTAATTAGCACTAAATATACCAATGAAAAGTGTAGTTAGAATTCTTTGGTAGTAAAATGGTATTGCTCCTTTATACTGCTCGTTTTTGGAATGGGTAGGTACCCAACAATGGACAAACAGGCAACTACAGAGGTTTCTTCAGGGACTTTTAACACTTCTCAACAGTTCTGAGAGGTTCCTCGATAGGTTTGGATCTCAGTCATGAATTAGAAAATTCTCTTCTCCTTATCCTATCCTATTTGCAAGCATCAGAATGCCTTATCCTTTCTTGAAATTAGGGAATCAAATATCACAGCGCTGACTAATTGTATGCGCCTCTAGCTAAAGGCGTTTGTAGGGAGATCTTCAAAAGTGGTTAAAGTTTTTTAGGCTAAAAAAGTGGCTCAGTTCACACACATATATAAAATCAGTCTACTTCTTGTGCCAGGCACCAGCACCCTGCTTATACTAGTCTGCATTCTTATGCAGAAATAGCATAGCAGTGTGAGACAGCTGATTAGCACGGGTGAGTGTCCACGTCAGTTTGCCCATCCTTATGACAAATGCTGCTTCTGGTTTAGGTGTTTGAAGGCCCAGCTTAAGGATGAAATTACACGGTACAATTAGGCTGTGTTAAGGGCACTTAACACTTGAACAATCACACATAAATGTTCATTATCAACTGCTGAGTATTCTCTAAGCATCTTAAAGCTATGCCACTTTGGGTAAGAATTGTCTTTGAGCTGTGCTACCCTGCTTGAGTTAAGTTCAATTTGGGCTGTTCACCTGAGGTAAAGCCACCAATCTGCAGTCCTCCAGTATCCCAGGAGGCACTGCTTTTAAGTGGACTAGCAAGCATCCAGGACTCTATGGCCCTGGACTGACAGCTTGGGCAGCAGGTAGAGTGGAGAGGCAGAGGGGGGCCAAGGGAAGCGGGCATTAGTGGTGTAGAGGTTCCCTTCTCTGCCTGTTCCTGAGCTCCCTGAAGCCTGCACTGTTTTTATGCACCCAGATCCAACCCTGGCAGGACCCTGGCCTAAGGGCAGCTGTGGGGTGAGGTGCTGGTGAGCCAAGCAGGGGCTGGATTGGGGTGTGTGGGGTCAGCGTGGACTGTAGGGAGCCTGGGAGCAGGCAAGGAAGGGGAAGCCCCTTTGTGATCGGAGGGGAAGGACAGCATTTGGTGGAGGGGCTGATCAGGGGCCTGGGCTTTCTGATCAGGGTACAAGGAGGGAATTCAAGCAGCGTGGGGTGGGGGGGCTTATACTGAGGGTAGAGAGCTGACAAGTGGCGCAGATTTGGTAACTGCTAGCCACGCCTCTCCTTGTCAGCCCTCTAGTGGCAGGTCTGAGTAGTGCACATTAGAGAGAGTATACGACTTGACCTGTGACTGTTCACGACACATACTAACTTTAATGTGATCTAACGTTCCTTAGAGTTGGCACGTGCCGCTTACAACAGACTAATTCTACTGTGCAATAGCGCGCACAGCAGAAACCATGCTAATACACAGTAGCATTAGCCTGCTGTGCATTAAGCATCACGCACAAAGCGTGCAATCATGCTAATGCACAGTACGGCAGCCTACTGTGCATTTATTTAGTACTTGATTATATAAGTACTAAATTGAATGCACAGAAGGCACTGCACATTAATGAACATGGAGACGTGCCCCAAGTCTCTTTTTGAAAGCCATTAGAGCTTAAGCTTCAGAATACTTTCAGGCCATCTCAATAGTTTGCTTGTGGGCCAAACTTTAATGCATACTGCAAAGAAAACACTCAGTACAGATGTGCCCAAATTTCTCCATCTGCCCCCAGAGTATAGGACCAGCCTGCTGCTAATGCTGCCAGTTAGAACTCTTTCTTTCAGACCTACTACCCTAAGTCTCTTTATGAGTTCAGTATTGTACTGCTCAGCATTAAATCTCCAGACTGCTTTGGAAGCATGTCATAAAAGCATGCTTTGTTTGTAGGTAAGGCCTGAACCGCTGGCTGTTCCTCAAACTGAAGAGTAATTGAACCTTCTTTCCCCCAAATCTCAAAATCGTATCTGGCATGTGATCAAATTAACTATCTCTGTAACAGTAACACCTAGTGGCCCAATCTGAGCTCAAGCTCTCATGCCTCCTTGTGCTCAGTTCTTCCTATATACGTAGAAATAGCTCATTGTGGCCTAAAGATCTTATGGTCCAAATATGGGCAAAATAGATGTATTATCCCCATCTTCCACTTGGGGAACTGGAGTACAGAAAACGTAACTAACTTTTCTCAGGGACCACAGGAAATCTGATGTAGAGTTGGAGGTTAATGCAGCTCTGAGTCCCAAGTCTGCCTCAAGCCTAAAACAATCCCTCCATAATACTGATTGCTAAACATTTTCTTGTAGTTTTAGGTTGCAAAAGCTCTTTCAGTTTACTGTTTGTATTGTTGTGTACCACAGTTTCTAAGGTACAATGAGAGGTTTTGGTTTATTTTTATTTAAGATCTGCTACCAAGTGCTATTTTAAATGCATTTGGTTTTTTTTGGCCAAAGAGCATTAACCTAGGAAATAAAAGATTATAGCTGATGCGATTTTTATGAAAAAGGCAGTTTGAAATGGAAGCTGCTTGCAGGAAAGCGTTTTAGGTTTCCCAACTTGAAAATGTTGGGGGGCAGGAGTTTTAAAACTGTTGGAATGAGACATCTGATGGTTTACAACAAACAGCTTGTTTTCTTTCTGCTTAAAATTTTTGTTTGTTCTGAAATTTTTGCACTCCTGTAATACCAAAAGGTTAAACGAGAGAAGTAAGGTCTAAAGCAAATTATGTGACCCAAACCCACTTTTTGTGGGGTTGCCAATTTTTTTTCATACTTTCCTACTCCCCATTGGGATGTAGAAAACTTTTTGAAATCTAGCAAATGTGCAAAGGATGGGAAAATCATCCTACTGATTTTAATCATTCCACCTAATGATTTTTTGTAATTTAATCATCCCACTTAGCCCTAATGATAGCATTTAACATTTCTTTTGACTTTTTGTGTTCCAAGGGTTTTTAAAGATGCAACAGAATCAGAGAGCAGAGATGTGACCTAGGTGGGTAAACATTACATGCAGGGAAATTAAGCAGAGCTAAGAAGTCATTTGCCCACAGTTATGGATGAGTCCACGGTGGTGCCAGAACTAGAACTCAAGGCCGCCTACCTACCAGTCTAGCGCTCAGTCCTTTAACTTTCCTAAAACTGACAAAGTGAGTGAGAAAGTATTTATTTCCCACAAAAGTTTATTTGGCATTGGCATCAATTTAAAATATCGCAATGGCTCCAGACCACCATGGTCCAATACCCTGACTTGAGCAGTGACCAGTGCCAAAGGCTTCAGGGGGAAAATATGGACATTTCTACTGTGACACTAAACTTTGCAATAGTCCAACAATGGGTAGAGGGTATGGGTTTTATTCAGTGCCTCGGTATATGAAGACGGAGTCCTTATAAACTTTAGTTTAACTAGCATAACTGTATCTTCTTCTCAGAGAAAAAAAAGCTCAGCCTTAGGGTGAGCAGTAAGCAGGCATGATACCATCAAAATCAATAGTGTTATTTATACTTACTGTAGGAAGTTAAACAATTTAAAGGACACTGAAACACTGTAGCTATAGACAAAAAGACTTCTAACTTGATCCCTATGTGTCCAAGCTGTGTTTGAACTGTATTCAAAATCTAGACCCTTGCCAAGCTCTCACCCCCAAACGCTGGCTTTCACTTATTTCCTGCCCTTGTTACTGTCATTGCATTCTTGTGGTGTTTTCTCTCCCGACAGCATAACATAAATGGTAAAACAACTGAAACTGGATTTCTCATACAAGAACAGGCTCCCACAATCTCAGAGAGCTGCTGAGCTGTGTGGAGATTGAGTCTGAAAACCTTTGAATTTAGATTTCCCGAGAGCCTGCTGGTTTGTATTTACATTTCCTATTTCTTGGCAGAAATGCCACTTGGGACTTTCTACATTTTTCTCTTCGGGAGCAGAACAGGGATGTAAGATGTGAGCAAAAAAGTTAAGGAAAGTTGTCAGGTGGCAGCTTGGGAGGAACCCTTGCTCTGATAGACCATACCTGTGCTCCAAGCATCCTTTTGCTGCATGTTGCAGCTCAATAACGTTCTGACTTGTATGTTGGTGGGGTTCCTTTTAGGATTCGAAGAGAGCGTATTTAGTTGATGTCCTTCATAAAATTCTTTTTTTGCCAAATGCTTATAAGCACAAGAGTTAGGCCTCCATGACAGCTGGATGCTTATCATGCTATACTGTCTGTTAATCCAAGGTAAAAAGCAGTGAAAGCTGCTAAAGAAAAGGGCGGTGGGCATCTCCCAAAAAACCGTGTTTCAAAACAGCTGGATCTTTTATCCTGATCTCAAGTTCTAGAGCTGTGCATCACCTGGTAGTTGGTAGTGAGAGCACATGCTGTCCACTTTGTCTTATATTGTTAACATCAATATTTGAAAGCATTTTATCTGCAGCTTTGGAACCAAACCCCAGAGCGAAACAAAAAAACCCAACCGAAACAAAAAGCCTCAAAGCCTTGTAATTTGACTGCATATCATTAAAGCGATCTCGGCATATAAAAATGTTATGCTGATAAAAATTTTAACACACTCATGTTCCTATTTTCAGCTCAATTCCTGGCAAGAAACTGGTAAATAATGGGTCTGCATTTCAAAAGGCTGCTTCTGCAGCCTTTAATCAATATAATGTTCTTTTAGATCAATACAAATGTTATTTCTCTGCTTGGAACCATTTATAAGTATATGGCGGTAGTAGTTACACCATGGCCAGGATTGCTCTTGGGCACAAAACAGTTATACTTCCGCACATGCACAGCAGGTGTCAATATAAAATTGGATATAAGAGCACAAAACCACAACATACTCTCCACAAAGCTGCTCCGTGTAAGCTATACTCCAGGGGTGGGGGATGTTGGGAGGATGAAAAGGGAACTGAGTGCTTTGAAGTACTGTATTTTGCTCCCCTCTCGGGGGGGGGGAGGAAAAATCAAGAGGAGTTTTGCAAGCTAATTTTAATTGCATTAGTAACTTGGGGTATTCCTGTATTAAAGAAGAAAGTGCAACAGGCTTGGGAAGCATGGATTGGATCCCTCAGCACAGAGGATGACAATCTAGTATTGTGGTCCAAGCGGCAGAGTGTCCTATTGCAGTGTAGGAGTTAGGGTCAAACCCTGCTGATGGTCCATGCAGCCATGCGGTGGAGGAACATCGTTATAGCATTGATATGAAATGGCTGAGACTGCTGTGTGGTGAAGGGTTTGGAAAGAGCAGACCCTTGATGATGGCAATGCTCAATATTTCTGTAGGACTTGCACCTTGCAGGGTGTTGCGCGCACACATCGGGGCCCAAATTCTACTTTTCTTTACACACCTAGACGGCGCATTTCTTTCAGCCCTCTACTCAGCATCTCCTGCTTGCTGTTTGACTCTCTTCTGTGCTTTTCTCTCCAGCTCTGAATTAATCAGTCCCTTCCATTCAGGACCTGCTCCTGAACCCACTGAAGCTGATACATGCCTTTGCATGAACCTCAATAGGCTACAGAATGAATCCTTGGTTTCCACAAGTGTGCAGTGTTCAAAAAAAAGAAAAAAAAAGAAAAAGCTTTTGCTAGAGCATGCTCTAATACTCTATTGCATTAATCTCCTACTAAGCACAGTTACCCTGCACTGCACTAATGGATGTCACATCCTCATTCTACCACGGATGAGAAACAAAACCGGCCTCGGCTACAAGATCCGTATGATTAAGAATCAGGGAAAACTGCAACAGCCACCTTTTTCCTGGGTATCTGAGAAGGAAGCAGGTGGCTGGGGCCTGGGACTTGGAGAAAGATAGTGTCCTAGGATTTTATTACATGGATTGCTTGGCTGTATATAGCTTTATAGGAGCAGAGGTGGTACTGCAAATACCTATTTTGGCACTGGGTTTAATTTTTGTGCTGCTTGTTGCCAGTTAAATGGATGTGACATGTCTGGGGCAAGAAAGAGGAGATACAAGTAAGAGCAGGGCTGCTGATTCCAACCTGTGCAAGGAAACAGGAGTTATTTGAAAAGATGCTCCAAATACCATCTTGAAAGATGGTCAGGAAGGGGAGACCTGGCAATGCTCAGGTGGGGGCCCCAGCATCCACTTCTCTTCATGCAGCTCTGAACCTCTCTGGAGCACATTCTTCATTTTGGTGTGAACACTGCAAGTTTAAATGCAACTCTCATGTTTTCAAACCCAATTAGGATGTGGTAATTACCTGTGGGAAATGGGGATTTTGTTTGTCAGCTGGGGAGATGCAGATGTTCAGCTTGTAGATCTCCTTGTAGCTATCAATAACATGCCAGGGCAAAATTCTTTCCTCTAGGAGTTTTCAAGCAGAGGTTTGCCAATAAGGAAAAGCTGATGAGAGTGTGTGTTGATAAATAATGATGTGAAAAACTGATAACAATTATGTCACTGCTCGATAGTATAGTAACGCTCTCCCAGGGCTTGCAAAAGAAGGCCAGCAAAATTGTTACTGCAATTTTACAATGAGGCCTGGTTGGGGGTGCTATTTCCCTAATGTCGCATAGCAGCGGCAGAGCCATGAAGCGAGCCCAGATCTGTGGCTGGCTTACCCCTAGGAGATGATTTGCCGCTGAGAACTTTGAAGCTTATCACTTTTGAGAGTAACTCCACTGGGATATCACTTTTTTTGGTATAAAGTGGCCACTTCAAACCTCAGGGAGAGAATGGGAGCGCGGAGAAACATATTACTGAATGGCTCTTCAGACAGCAGAGATTTGCAGAATAAAGAGAGAGTTGATTTCTTTTCATGAAGGATGGTCTCAGAGCTGAGACAGGCTTGGGATCCATTTGTGACACGGCAGATGCTTCCTTGCACATCACTACTGTACCTGAGAAAGCAAGCTCCAAATCTTTACCATCATTTTTGTTAGCCTAGGAGCCCAAAGGAGGGATTGCTAGCTCTCTAGAAGAACTTCTCTCTAGTATGTTCCCAGGCTGGGCAAGTCCAAAGCTATGCAAGCCTAGAAATTGGTTCAAAACACAAGTGCCCTAGGGAAGAGAATACTAGCCATTCGGTAAACAGGCCCACTTGGTAGTCTCTCATTCCATGGACATTGATAAGCCAACGGTATCATCAGGAACTACATTGGTCCTTGTCCTGGAAAGCAAATTAAGCTTTATAAATTGGAGCTGCTGCAATCTGTGAGGCAGATTATCCAATTCTCTGGTGATAAATGGCATCCAAGCTCCTGAGTTCTCTTCCCATCCGTCTGCTCCTCTCAACGAGCCTGGGCCCAAGGTAATCGCCTGTTAGGACTGGAATGTAAAGTGAGCCAGAGATCACACCCCTGACTTGAAGCTGGCCCAAGCATTTCAAGCTGTTGTTGTGATTGGCGCAAAGACTTTAGGAGTCCAGGGGCAAAGTGAAAAAGAAGCCTAACAGCTTTTATTAGGAGTTTAATGTGTGAGAGATTTCCCCTTATTGCTTTCCATCAGGCTGGAACAGAGAACAGTCTTCTGCTGTGTGTCCCAATGCTGGATTGCTTGATCAGGAAGTGTCTTGTCTCACAGTGTTGGAATCCAGTGGGGGGAGGAAGTTATACACCTTCGTTCATGCTTTGTCTGTGTGAGGCCTGGGCAAAGTTTTATGCAACAGGGGCCTCTTATTCTATTATATTTGTGTCTGAACTTGTTCACCCATTCCTATGGACCACAATGCAAACAACGCACAAAGATGCGGTGCTGGTGAGGATTAATAGTAAAGAAAGTGGCAATGGAGGGGATAAGATATGGGGATGTATCAAGGGAATGTAATGACCGCCCCCTCGTCCCTTCCTACGCACAGCTAAGTTGTGTTGAGCATTATCCTCCACCCAATTCCTCTCACTCCCGTCCCACTTGAAACGGCTCCAAATGGGAGGGGAGCAATATGGGTTGTGACGTCCTTCCGCGGTTCTGGACTTGAGGTTGGGGCAGTCGGCTACAGGGTAAGAGGTTCTTACCCCACCCCAATACTCTTCTGTGCATCTTCAATCCAAGTCCCAACCTAGCCCTCCTAACTTTGTGTCATTATAATGGCACAGAGGGTACAGATTTCGAAGTGGCAGATGGTGCAAGTAGGGAGATCCAGTGAATAACAAGGAAGCAATGTCTGAACTAATAAAAGAACAACTGACACATGTAGAGATAAAAATCACAAGACTTGAATTGAAAAATCCAGAGGAGGCTGTCTTGGTATCTTTGTAGCATACAAAATAGAAGAGAGAGTTGGGAGTTATTTTAGCAAAGTCCCTAAAGTCTTGGGCCCAATGCACCATAGAGCTGCAATGAAGATAACAAGCTAAATGCTTGGAATATTGCTGGAGGAGTACAATATAAATCAAAGGAAGTGGTACATTGACTACATTAAGCATTGCTTGAATATATTGTGTGTACCACTTGTTCCCCCATTTCATGATGAAATGACACTCTTGTAAGGAAGCAATGCCAAGCATAGACAACAATGTAGACTTGCAGAAAGTCTGGGGAAAAGACCAAAGGGATTGGTATATTCTCATCTGGGGCTGGCTGATTTGTGCCATGCCAGTGAGTCAGCACAAATGCTGCCCACCGGAAGTATTAAGGATACCCTCTAGGAATTTTGAACAGAATAAGGCCAGTACTTTTTAGATAATGCCTACAAATGCCGTCAAGTTCCTCTTGAGTGGTGGTTTGGGGAGGGCTCTATCCATATTTAGCAGCTCTAATTAGTAGAGTATCCGCTCCACTAATCCTAGTTATCTCTATGTAGGTACAGTGCAGTCCTCTTAGAATACTCCCAGTCTTTGGAACAAACTCTCTCTCAGTGTAAACGGATAGAACTCCACTGGAGCCAGTGCAACTGCTGTAATGTAAACTGGAAGAGTATTTCTACTTCCTCCAGGAAGTGACATCTTGGAAGTGGGACTGGTCTTGGGGTAAGGCTGTACTTGCGAACCAGATTTAAAAAAAAAAAAAAAAGGGATTTAGGTGCCTGAATGCAAGAAGACACCTAACAGATTTATCTGAGCAGGTTAGACACTAGGGCTGTACAAAATGGCAGCGTTCTGTTTCAAATTTTGTTTCGATTCGAAACAGCTGTTCCATTCCGGTCTGTTGAAAACGGTGAAATTGTTTCAGCGTTTCACCCATAGGCTATATTGGGGAAGGTTGAAACAGCCTATAACTTTATTTCTGGCCTTATTTGCATGGAAATGGCAGTAATGGTAGCCCCTTCTGATGGCATGAAGCCTGCCATGTTTCAAGGAGATGGGTACAGGGTTTTGGGGGAAACCGTACCTCAAGCTGTGAACAAGCAAAACTCACGACATGGGTGGCACTGTGTATGTTAAGGTGCAGCAGGCCTGCTAGCCCCTGCTGAGGCCATGAAGCCTGCCAGCTGTCAAGGAAATCGGTGTAGGGCTTCTGGGGCCCTGCACCTCTGGCTGCTGACAGGCAAAACTAATGACATGGGTGCTTGTGCAACTGTGTCTATCTTGGGGCACAGGGGGTGGGGGGGAGGAACTACTGCAGGCCTGGCTGCTAAGCCCTGCTGTGGCCTCAAAGCCTGTCAGCTGTTAAGGAGATAGGTGTAAGGGGGGTTCTGGGGCCCTGCACCCCTAGCTGCTGACAGGCAAAACGTGTGCCATGGGTGCTTGTGCTAGCTAGCTACTGTTATGCAATCAATCATGATTCGCTGAGGGACCGCCTCCATATATAGTAGCTAGCTAGGATAATGAGTTAATGAGCAAGGATTAACACCTACAGAACCACAGACTAAGGAGAGGAAAGAAGCAATAAACAGAGCCAGGGAACTGCTTCTGCCCCAAGACCGACAGAGTCAGTTGCACAAGCACCCATGTCATGAGTTTTGTCCATCAGCAGCTAGGGGTGCAGGGCCCCAGAACTCCCCTGCACAGATCTCCTCAACAGCTGGCAGGCGTCATGGCTGCAGCAGGGGCTAGCAGGCTTGCAGCTTTCATCCTGCTGCACCTTAACACACGCAGTGTAACCCATGTCACGAGTTTTGCTTGTCCACAGCTTGAGGTACAGCTCCCCCCAAGCCCCTAAACCTATCTCCTTGAAACTTGGCAGGCTTTGTGGCCTCCACAGGGGCTAGCATGCCTGCAGTTTTGACCCCACTGTGGCTTAACACGTGTGTGTGATGCAAGTTTAGCTTTCAAAACTTTGGGGTACAGTTTCCCCAAATCCCCTACACGTATCTCCTTGAAACATGGCAGGCTTCATGCTCTCAGAAGGGGCTACCACTCCTGCAAGCTTCATCCAAATTGGGCCAGAAATGACAGTTATAGGCTGTTTCAACTTTCCCCATTACGGCCTATGGGCGAAACGTTTTGACTTGCCTCCTTCTGTTTCAAGGCTGTTTCAATGATATCTGTTCCATTTCAATTTTTTGCTGTTTCAATCTCAAAACCAGTCAAAACAGTGTTGAAACAAAACTGGCGGTGAAATTTCGCACAGCCCTTTAAGACACCAAGTCCTTAATGGATAGGAGTTAGGCTCTTAATTTACTTAGGTGCTTTCTAAATTCCAGTAGATGCCAAATAGCCTAAATATCTTTGCAAATCTGGCCAATGTGTATAGGGTATTAGGACCAAGCCTTGGTGAACTGTTTCATAGATTTCATAGACATTTGGGCTGGAAGGGACCTCGGAAGATCATCGAGTCCAGCCCCCCGCCCAAAGGGCAGGAAGTCAGCTGGGGTCATAGGATCCCAGCAAGATAAGCATCCAATTTGCTCTTGAAGGTGTTCAGTGTAGGTGCTTGAACCACCTCCGATGGCAGGCTGTTCCAGCCCTTGGGGGCTTGGACAGTAAAGAAATTCTTTCTTATGTCCAGCCTGAAATGGTCTCACAGTAGTTTATGACTGTTCGACCTTGTCATCCCTTGGGGCGCTCTGGTGAACAAACATTCCCCCAGATACTGGTGATCACCCCGATAAACTTATAGGTGGCCATCAGATCGCCCCTGAACCTGTGCTTTTCCAGGCTAAAGAGCCCCAGGGCTCTCAGCCTGTCGTCGTAAGGTCTGTTTTCCTGACCTCTGATCATGCACGTGGCTCTTCTCTGCACTCTCTCAAGCTTCTCCACATCCTTTTTGAATTGTGAACACGGCAACCAGGAGAGTGGCTCTCAATCTTTTTTTATACTCCTAGCACCCTTCATTAGACTCAAGGTCCCTGCTCTCAGCTGTCACCTAATGTTTGACTATGAAAAACTAATGGAACAATGTTTCTGTCTTAAAGAACTCAGAAAGACCCTGGCCAGTTTGAATGAATGGTCCAGATGCTATGGATTCCTATTTGAAATCTGTGTGTTTATCTAGTAAATCAAGTGTAGATGTTTGAATGCATCAGGTGGCATCCTTTAAAACATCTCATGGCACCCTGGTTGAAAATCACTGTTCTAGGGGCTCTCTTTTAAAAAGAAAGTAGGGCTGACAAATGATTAAAAAATTAATTGCAAGATATAAAAAAATTCAAATTTAATTGCAATTTTAATCACACAATTAAACAATAGTCAGCACCACTCCCCACCCAACAGCCTGGAGCTCATGCACCCTGCAGAGCCTCACTGCCAGCAATGGAGCACAGGCCCAGACCCAACCCTGGCCCTCCTTGTGCCTGCTGCAAACTCACCTGCCCAAGGTGAGCAGTGGCAGCACCCAGGAAGAAGTGAAGGCCAGCAGCCCGGAGGCAGTGGTGTCAGCAGTGGAGACGAGCCGCAGTGCAGCCCGGGTGCAGGCTCTGGGTGGCTGCAGCAAGAAGGGCCCTGCAGCAGTGAAGGAGAGGAGAGCTTTTCTCTTGTGCTGACTATTAGCTTCTGCCCAGCTGCTGCCACTGCTCGGCATGGGCGAGTGAGTCTGGAGCAGGCGTGGGGCAGGCTAGGGTCAGGGCTGTGTGCTCAGGTTCTGGCTAATCCACTCCACTGGTCAAAACGATGTGTGCGATTAAAAAAAAAATTAATGCGTTAATTTGTTTTTGCATTAATCGCGTAAGTTAACTGTGATTAACTGACAGCCCTAAAAGAAAGTTCAAGAAGTGGAGAAGATGCAGCAAAGCCCCCCTCTACACCTGACAGGTATCATGCCATTAACTGATTAATTGCGCAGTTACCTCGAGACCAGCTACAGGTGCAAAAGTACTTTATTGCACAATAAAAAGCTCCAACCAGCTATAAAGTTAGACCTCAAGAGTATGCACTAACTTCATGGCCAGTTGCTGTTGAGGTTTAATTTGCACAGGTAGCAGGGCTTCCCCTGCAGCTGGGAGCCCGTCAGCTGTGGGCTTCCAGCTGCAGGGATGCACCTTGCCCAGCTGGGGCTGCAAGTCCCTCATCTGCTCAGGACTGTTAGTCCCAGCATCTGCCGAGACCTACAGTCCAAAAAGCTGCAGAAATAGGGTTCATACCGCATGCCTCCTGGCAATCTTCCCCACCCCATCCCAGGGGTGCATGACCCCCTAAAGCAGGGAGATTGTGGCAGTGATAATCTCCCAGCTGCAGGGAGTGCATAGGTGAGGGGTCTTCCAGCCATAAGAGCTTGCTTCTGCCCAGTGCAGGAGGAGCACAGGGTCCCCCTACACCAGCAATAAGGCATAATGGGATCTAAGGTGCAATCCCACAATCGCACCTCCTGTCATGTGTGGCATGGCAGGAGATGTGATTGTATAGATCTCACGTTAGATCCCATCACACCTTTACTTGCATGTGTAGAGGTGCCAAAGAGCCATAAAAAGGCTAGAGAAGGTGCCTTTTTGGTGAATAACACAAGGAACTCAATCATTTTTTAGCTTCTCAATTTAAGACCTATATAGTGACCTGAGTATAGCATAAAAGCACACTCAGAAAATAAATGAGGGCTTTGCCAGCTGAAGAGACATGGGGAAAGGTGTGACTGGAACCAGGAGCTGGACACACAAGCCCAAGAAATTCTAACTGGAAACCAAACATTTTTAACAGTGAGGATGGGTGCAACACTCTGCCATGGGAAAGACTTAAGTCAAGATAGGATACCTTCCTGGGAGGTATACCATGGTAAAAAAACACAAGTTATTTGGCTCAGTACAGGAATAACTGGATGCTGTTTTGTGGCTTGTGGTATACAGGAGGGGCGATTTTTATCTAGAGGTCTCTCCCTGACTTTACAATCTATGAATCTACAAAGCAAGAATTATTTATAGATATTAGTCATCCTGTAATTTCAAACAAGAAATAAAATTTAACAGCTAGTAACATGCTCTTGGATGACTGCCAATTGAAAAAGATGTTTGAATTCTTTAAATTAATTATTTGCTTGAAATCATTCACTTGGATATAAGAAGTAGCAACATATAAATGAATAGTAACATATCGCCCTATTCTTGCAGCTTTTAACCCAGGCTCCTGGAGTACGTTACAAACATCGGTTGTTGGCTCCCTAACGCATCCTTGGTTAGCAGGGTTCGGATCTGAAGCTCAGTTAATTCAATGGAAAACCTCTCTCTAGACAAAAGCCTCGGTAAAAATGACACATCGCACGGCAAGTACGCAACAGAGCTGGAGAGACGGTGCAAATTCCCCAGGCTGTTGCTAAAACCATTACACACATTTTGCATTAGTCCTGGGACATCTTGTTGCTAGAAGAGCCGCATTGGTTCCAGCGCACAGAACAGACAACCGTTGGCTAATTTTGGTTGCAACTCCTTATAGTGATTGCTTGCTACAGACGCTTTCTGAGAGACTCCAAATCCATCAGCAAGTTGTTTCACGTGTTAACGTGTAAACACAGGATTCTTGCCTTCAACACACAATGCTTACTGAACTCTCCGTGCTCTTATAGTCAACTGCTGCTTGTCTCTCTTCCTCTCTCTCTCTCTCTTTTTTTTCTTTCTCTGCAGGGAAAATTCATTAAGGCTAGACTGTTTGAGAGCCAGCTAGCTCTACCTTACAATTTAAGATCAGGCCAGGCAGGAGATCTAATTCAGCAGTGTGTGTGTGTGCGCGCGCGCGCGCATGCACGCGCGTGTGTGTATATAAATATATAAAAGTGTAAATCTAAAAGAAAAGCTATGGAAGTCATTTGCTAGACATCTTATTAGCATCGCTATCAGTTTTCTCCAGGTTGGGGGGAAAAAAAAAAAATAGAAGGGGTTTTAACATTTTTATCATGTTACATATCTAACGGAGACAGAATTTATCTCTAAGTTCTTTGTGGAAAGCAAGCTATCTTGACACCATCATGGCCAAATTAATCCCCGGTATAATTCAACTGGCTTCAATTATTGTTACTGGTTTTTAGGACAAAACTCACCCTTGGATTGCCCCAGCTTTCACTGATGTCACTACCCATGTTTCCATGGACTTGAGTGGAATTAGATCCTTGCCGATTTCTCTGAGCCTGATTTAATCCAGAGAGATGCAAGAATGGAGGCTGCTTATTTACATTTCGAAACTGGGCTCAGAAAGAAGGCAACATCTCCCGCTACACAAAACCTAGAGCTGCTCTAAAACCAACACTGGCAAATGCAACTTGCTTTCTTCCTTTACTCTGAACAAGCATCCCTAAACATGCAGCTACTGCAGAGCGAGCTCTGGGTGCAGCTCCATGCCCAGTGGAGTACTGGAGGGGAATGATCAGGACGCCGTGGACAGTTCCCGGGGAACCTGCTCGGCAGGGCTGGCACAGCTGGTTGGGGCCTGTCGCTCAGCTGCAGCATCCTTGCTGCAGCCCCATACACTACACAGCTCAGGGATGCCTGACTTTTATGTCTGGGTATTTACGGCTGTGTCTGCCATAGCAAAAGCTCCCGGGGGACCAATTTTTTATTTTATTTTTTTCTTCATGCTTCCTCAAAGTCGGTGGCTAGGGCAGGTGCCCTGCTCACCCCAGTCTGGTTCTGCCACTGGGATTGTTTTATTTCAGAGCTGGACATTTCATGTTGTATCTGGTTGAGAAGCAGCATGATTTCAGCTTTATCCTCAAAATAGAGGTCGCCTTGGGAAAGCCCTTGATTGTACTGGCAGGCCACTGCAAAAATACGAGGTTGGGATGTATTGCAAATCATCTAATGTACAGTCCTGCTTCAGGAATAAATTGCTTCTGGAAGACGTTCACTTTTGAACACCTGCAAAATCTCAAGCTGAAGCTATTTCCTGCAGGATTTTGTAAGGACTTTATGGACTAAAATCGCTCCAAAGTATTTATTAGGGTGCTGATTGGGCAAAGTATGCTCAAGTTACAAGGTTTACATGCTTTGCTCAAGTGGAGCTTTATGTAAGATGGTGCAGGGCAGTGGATAAAACAATGGGCATTAACTCAAGCGACTGTAGTTCCACTCCCAGCTCTACTGTGCGATTAGCAGTAGGTCGCATCCTTCCTCAATGCTTCCGTCTTCATCTGTAGAGCAGGAAACCGCCTTCCCTTTCAGTAAAATGCTGTGAGTCTTGCACATGAAAATGATGAAATAATTGCACCTAAACTCCCAAAGTCAATGAAAATTGTTGTCTCTGTCATATTATATTGTGCCTTATTAATTGAAACCTAGTCAATTAATAGTTCCTGTTAAATTTATAGTTCTGGTAAAATGAATTAAATGTGCCATTCCCCCCCACACACACCACCACCGCTATACCGAGCATTTAATGTTACGTGCCAATGGGAATTCTCCATCCAAGCCAGTTCATTAAGCTCCTTTTAATTTCATTGAGTGTGAAAATTTTCTGGGGAAGCATTTTTTTTTTTCCCCTTTAAGAAAAAATCAGCCCAGGCGTGGTGGGGAAATGTTAAAACCCCCCAAAATCTACACAACAGGAAATAATGTTAGAAAGCTGTGAAAATCATTTATGCTTTTGAAGCATAATGGTTTTTAATTTTCTCATGCCCTGATCTCCCTGGCAACAATTTAAAAGTGCATAAGCGTTCATGAATCAAAGTCGTTCACGTCTGCATTTTTAATTATGTGTCATTGGCTTGAAACTTTCCCTTTGATCTTTGCATTTAAAGGGATTTACAATTTAATGATTACATTTCTTCCCCCCCACCCCCCTTAATAAAAGTCTATGCATGTTATTGAGCAATGTCACAAAGGGGTCACTGTTGGGCTTTGCGAAGGATGTGTGAAACCTGCCTTATACCCCAATAAATGGAAAACATACTGAAGGAGAAGAGCTGCCCCAGTGGCACTAACTCTGGGCTGCTTTCCTTCTGTGCAAAAAATTAAAAATAATTAACAGCACAAAAAATCAAAACCCCACCAAACAAAAATGGCCTGGCTGGCCATGAAACAATATGATGCCTTAGGCCATTGCCTCTCATGACTATGGTCACACAGCATGGACACCCTGGTTGCTAGATGAATTAATACAGCTTGTCATATAGAGCTAAGAAAAAGAGAGAAAAAAATCCTTTTGGCCACTACCTGAATGTTGTGATATGGAGCCAGATGCTCTTTGCTATCTAGCTACCAACGTGCAGGGCAAATGCAAACACTTAAACTGTTCTGATTCTGTTCAGTGAAGACAAGGGTGTGCGCGCACACAAGCAAACCAGCACGTTATACCATGTGGTAGGCCCAACTTCAGTTTTGGTTTTCTCGGAGGAGGAAGGGGCCTTCTAGGCAAGGCACTGAGGGCCGGGCGCTCCCAGTTCTATTTTTCATTCTGAGATGGAGAGTTGAAGGTTGAACAGGCAGGGAAAAGGATCTCATACAAAACTCTGCTAAATTATTCTGTGCCTCAGTTCTCAATTGGTAAAATGGAGCTAATACTTCTGCCATAGACGCACTTTTATCAGGGTCAGTTCTGTTGGCAGGAGTGAAGTGTTCAGATCCCACAGTCCAGAGTGCAAAAAATTGCCTGAATAAAGCATGTGGTCTCGAAGAAGTTGCTTGACCACCTCGTTTCTGCATGATGGACATAATACTTATACACATCTTGTCTGTGTGACACAGAATTAACCCCCTTCTCCAAACCAGTGCCATCTGATTCTGCCACGGTATTAAGTGTCGACAATATCCAGTCCTCTGTGTGTGTGACGTGATGCAATGCATGGTGGTTTTGCTCTAATGAGTGGCTCTCGAAGATCTTTGCATGATGATTAATTTTCATGCTGAATAACAGATTAAAGGTCACTCAGTTTGGTGACACGTATAAAATGAATGGATGTTGCTTCTGATGCGCCTCGGCAAAAACAAGACCCTGAACAGGCCGCTTTATATGCATAATGTTATTGTATTTTCTTGTTTAAAAAAAAAAAAAAATCAATACAAAAGTATTAAACTCAAAATCCTGAGCAGAATGTTTGATAAGTTATTAAGTGACTCATGAGTTTGGTTAGGGCAGCAAGGGCCCCATTAATAAGTGCTCTGAGTTGACTCCATGGTGAGTTATTGAATTGCAAAATTTGTTAAGATCTATTTTGTCTCTTTTGGAGGGTCTTAATGCTCTACATTTCATGAAGGGGGCGTGCATTTGTGCTATTAGCAATGAGTTAATGTTGCACAAATTAGCATTTAAAAACATAAGATGCACACTAATTTAATACTAAAAAATCTGAAAACCATTCACTGCAGTGTGTCCTGTGAAGACTAGATCCTGCAAATACGTACCCAGATGAGTAAATTCATTATTATATTTTTGACAGCTGCGTCTTAGGTTATGCCTGAAATGGGTTTGTGTGTGTGTGTGTGTACGTGTGTGTAAAGACTATTCATCTGGCCCAGAGCTGCAAGTCCAGGTCCAAATACTTTTCATTTTTGTTCTTCCCAGAGCAAAGCTACACAACGTATACAGAAACCACGTGCAAAAGGATGCTCCACGAGTATTCTCTGTGCCAACTGAAGGAAAAATAAGAGTCAGGTCTTGGGATACTCTGGGACTCGGGGTGAATGTTGATAGCTGCAATGTGAGGGGCAGCAGAGCCGGATTAATCCTTGGGTGGGCCCTCGGCGAACAAACACGTGGGCCCCTACTTAATACTGTACATTTATATTGCTAGTATTTTTCACTCAATAATTATAATATGTAAAACAAGCACAACTGGGCCCCTTCTTCACTTAGGGCCGTAGGCATGCACCTAGTTTGCCTATGTGTTTATCCAGCCCTGAGGGGCAGTGCAAGCGGCAGATAAGAAATCAAAAGACAGAAAACTTGGCAACAAGGAAAAGATTTTTGGCATGATTCTGCATTGGTCGGGAGTCTGGTCACTGACTTGAATGAGTTTCTGGCAGGAGTGAGGGACCTCATCGCTGGCAAGATGAGCGACTGATTTCTTTAAGCAAGGAGCAGCAGGCTATGGAAGGTTTCTGCCTCACTGGATAATTAGGACCAGGAAATAAGTAGAGGGAAGAGAACCCAAGATGCATCTGGGCTTTTGAGGCAGGTAAGTATTACAAAGGCTCTATTTTAATTTTAAAGAAAAGTGGGGTAGTCGCCTAAATAAATTTTAAATCATTACATACACTATTTAGGTTGTTTTATATATAATGTTGATGTAGTGTGTGTGTGTGTGTGTGTGTGTGTGTGTGTGTGTGTGTACACAACACCCACCCACACATGCAGGCATTACACATCTGATATATATTAAATAGGTGGGATAGCTTATTTACATAGGTTACAGTAGTGCAGAGAGAAATACCTGGTCTTGCTTTTTAAATCTATCCTTCTCTTTTAGTTAGATTTCTTTTCATTAAAAATGCATTTTATTTAAATATCTTATCCTTCTGCTCACACGCTGTAAATTAACTCAGAATCCCAAACTGGATGCTGAAAAATCTTAATTAACTGGTATCTAGGGAAGATTGTTCAACTGCATTTCAGTCTTACCTTTTCTGAGTCCCACACATGCACTCAAGCTGTGAATGCATAATAAAAGGTTTTATATCAAGGTACAATCTCTTTAAGCCTCTTCTCATTGTATAGTTCTTTTCATATCTAGTGGACAGCTGCCAAGGGCCTTCTGAAGCTCCAGTTATCCTCAGAAAACTTTCATATGTAGGTTCTACCCAGTTTGCATCCATTTGGCAGAAGGGCAGAATCCTTGATAAATGTCTTATAAGGCAACATTACATTTGCAATTAAATATGTACTCAGATGAGTAAATTCATTATTATACCTTTGACAGATTTTGATACTATGCAGTTCTCATGGGAGGAAAAGCTATTCCAGTGTGATATCTATAAAGACCGGTATCTGTAATCTTCCCACAAGGCTTCATGTGCAGTTCCTTGGGTGCACATATGACTGCTCAACTATCAATACGCTAGGTGGAATTTCAAAACTAAAAACAGGCAGAGATTTACGTTGGAACCATGAACCTTTGGAGTTTCTAGCAGGAAATACCTTGTCTAGATTTTAAGACGGATGACTGCGCAGCAATAAATAGCGATGCCGTGATTATTTCTGTTTCTTCCCCATTCTACTGGCTGCTATGTCTACTTCTCATGTCTCCGCACCACACAACCATTTTGTAACGCATGCTTGTGCTCATTTGTTTGTGCTTTGCGAGGTCTTCCATTGTACAAGTGCCTTCAAGCAGCAGGTGTTGCATAGTCTGAGGCTCTGTGCTGCAGTTACAGGTGGTTGAACCAATGGTATAGCCCCACTTCTTCATTAGTCCCTTGGAGTGTCCAAACCCAATATGTAGGCAGTTGAGACATCACCACCTTTGCCGTAGTTCATCAGCCCATGGCCGTAAGACCTCGGCTGCCGGAACGTCCATTTTTTCCACTGTCAGGTATTTTCTTCAGCCTCTCATTCCACATCTGTAGTTGTTTCCTTGGGTGTGGTGTCAAGAGGTTGGGTGCTGGTGAGGAAGCTCCTGCGCAAGTTCAGATGTTTGTGTGCTGCAGGATGGTTGTGCAGCAGGTGTCTCACATCTTCAGTTTGTCTTGGTCACCCTATCCTACTAGCCATTGCTCTTCTGATACCGGGCAGAGTGATGCCAGCCAGCAGGTACACGCAGTTCAGGCTGGTAGGCTCCAGATATCCCATGATGTGTCGGCAGCTGTCATTCAGAATGGGGTTAAGGCACTTAGCGTGTATGGCTGTCTCCCATGCAGAGCATGCATGCTCAGCAGAGAAGTTGAGAGCCAGAGCAGTGGTTTAGATGGCCAAGGGGCTACCTCCCCACTTCCAGTTAGTGAGTTTATATAGAACGTTGTTCTGAGTGCTCACCTTTGTTTTTGTCTTCACGATGTGTATTGTACCGGCTGACTTTGCATCATCATACTATTTCTACTATCGCTTTTAGTCTCTGAGGTCTATTTATCATGCCTGTTTGATCCACTGTTACAGTGAAGTGGGGGCTGTAAAGATACAGAAGATGGTAAGGGGTATGCCTATGAGTGGAAGAGTCGTAAAAAAAAAAAAAAAAAA
>NW_017729013.1:3855751-3868791 GCF_001723915.1 Gavialis gangeticus | reverse complement strand
GTAAAAAAAAAAAAAAAAAAAATTGTGGGCTGAGTGTGGAAGATGTGCGACTAGACCAGTTTTGGGGATCAAACTGATTTGCTTATCTTGTTCTTACACTCCCCTGAAGCTCCTTTAGCTTCATTACAGCCATCAAGTCAAATACCTGTTACTGAGAATGGGTGGAAAAGCCTGGATAACTGGCATCTCCCCTTTAATGCTCAGACCTTTTGGTTAGCAGTAGCCAAAAGCCTGAAAGGGAGATAAGGGCGAATAAAGAGAACAGAGCTGCTAACATGGATGCTGCAGAGGAAGCGAGAGACTCCTGTACCAGGCAGGAGCAGCATGGGTCAGTTGGCTGGAAAAGGGAAAGGGCTATCAAGTATAAAAGCTTAAACCAGCAGAGAGAGGCACTCAGGTCCAGACAGCAGAAGAGGACCCATCATTTCCTGACAGATTGAGGGTATGCCTTAATGGATGGTGAGCAGCCCTGAAAGCCTGCTGCAATACTGGGTTTGTGTTTATCTGACCACGGAGTATGGGCGCTCCTTCCTGACCGGGAGAGAAGCATCCGTCTGCAAGGTGAGTGAGCCCAAAGGGAAAAAGCTTCATGTTACAGATTGTGTCCATTTACCCAGAGCCGGAATAAGTCGAAATTGGACGTCGTGTTTAATTTGTGAGCCCAAAGGGGTGATGCCTCCTGTTATAGTGTGTCCATTTGCCCATGTTGCGGATGATTTTAAGTTAAAATTTCTAATTGACTAACACACGATGGATGCAGAACAGCTATAAAGGGGAGATGAGGAGGCTGCATAAGAGTGCTTGACATCCTGGGAGACGTATTCCAGTAAGAGGAACAGAGCAAAAGGCATAGGCACAAGACTTGAGACTAGGACCCAAACTGGGTGTCTGAGCCCTAAGGGTCAGATGCCATGGCCCAAAGATTAGGCTGTGAGCTTACCAAGCCTTAGGCCCTGGGCTCTAGACCCTGGAGGGGTAGAAGCCAAAAGATGGCCAGTGGACTGAGAGAAAGGAAAGAAAATGTGAGGACCACAAACCCAGAAGTGAGACTTCACGGACTGAGCTGGGTACAAGTCACGGTAAAGAGAAGATAGCCAGAGGGCAAATAAGCACTGGAAGTCCCAACAGCCCATGGGAACAATGTCATCAGATTACTCCCTAGTGTAAAGATAGGATATCTCCCAGATTAATTTTAACAACAAGGCATGGTAGGTGAATTGGGAAAGGAGAGACGTTTATGAGTGGACTGAGGATAACAGGACTCATTGTAGAGAGTGGAGGACTCCCTCTACTCAAGTCCTGCCACAATTGGTACTTTGGCCGGGAGGTTTTGGAGTAACTGGATGAAAGGCAACTTCCCTGGCCTGAGGACCCAAGTGCAGAAAAGGTGGAAGCAGACAGGAGGCCACACTGCTTGGCACCCCCGCAAGAGGAAACTTAAACAGGTCAGGATGCTTGGGCCCAGGTGATGTGAGGAAAACAGAGACAGATAGAGGGGATTATTCACTATCATATCCAGCAGTCAGAGGGGCAGAAAGTGTTATTCACAAGGCAACAAAACATTAATGGAACAACTGGCCTAGGTGATCTAGGAACAGGAAGAGAAGAAAGCCTCCCAAGAAAATCTCTGACAGTTCCCCATAGGAAAAAATGATGAAAGATGATGATCCACAGGCATTCATCGAGAGAACTGCTGAAGTCACTGGATGGGACCAGGTCAACTAGGCCACAATGCTGGGGATGCTATTAAATCGGAGAGGCCCAAGCTCTTCCAAGGGAAGTGGTGATGGCTCCTACCCTGGGGGTCTTTAAGAGGAAGCTAGACATCTACCTGGCTGGGGTCATTTGAGTCTGGTTTTCTCCCCTGCCCAGGGCAGGGCGTCGGACCTGAAGATCTACAAGGTCCCTTCCGACCCTACTTCTATGAGTCTGTGAATAAGCTGCATATTGAGCGCTAACCAGAGAGGAAATCTGGGGTTATGAGACTGTGAAGAAGACCACCATAAGGCACGTAGGTATTTCTGACACGTGGTGTTGCCAGAAGTTTAGGGGTAAGAAGGCCAAGGGATTGCTACAACCAAGGCAGTTAGCCCAGTCCCTCAAGAATGTGGCGTACAAATAGCTGATCCCAGGAAGAAGATTTAAGGAGGAGATAACAGACCAACTTTTATTGGAGAAATTTTTAAGGGACCTGGAAGTAGGAGCCTGGATCTGGGTCCAAAGGCATACCCCAGCCACATCAGAGGAAGCAGTAAAAGTAGCTGAAGCCTTCTCCGCAATCAAGGAAACAGTGTGGTCTCTAGTCAAGATCAGCAAGACTCTCGCCCCTTGAGAGGGTGAGAAGGGACCCCAGTTAGGAGACAAGGTGGTCAAATACTACAAGCGTGACAAATGCTACAAGGGTGGGAAACCAGGCTGCTTTGTGAATTCCTGCCTGGAGCCAGGGAAAGGATGCCAACCTTTGTAGGAAGACACGGGACTCTGGGAGCCTGGAGCTAAGGGCCCTGCACAAATTGAGCTCATGGATTGTAGTTATGGAGATGAAGTAAGGGGAGAGGCCAGATCCCAAATATTTCGTATCTGGCCATGGAGGTGCAGGTGACCAGGCAAAAGGTCACGGATGTTTGTAGATTCCAGATGCACACAAACTGTGGTGAGGGACAAGCTGGTACCCTAGGAAGTAAGAAAGTCAGTGGGTCAACAGGTCTTTATTTGCCTGCATGGGGAGACCTGTTACGATAGTTGGGTACAGCTCACAATATTCATGATGTGCTGCACCCACACAATCCCTGTCTGCTTGTTGTCTAAGCTGCCCTGGCTAGTGATACTGGGGCGTGACAAGCCTTGGTTTCAAGAGATGTGGTGGTCCATATGGGGCATGAACCTCTGCCAATCTCAAGAGGCAGCACAAACTGAGCCAGCTGAGTGATGGGGTAGCCAGAGAACTGGAGAGCCTGGTGTGCCAGCATCAGAAGATCCCTTGGACACTGATGCCCTGGCATGTGGCACAAACTGGTCCTTAAGCAGGCCAGAGTGCCTATGAAACCCCACGAGCAAACCACAGATCAGCTGCAGGTAAGCACTAGCCACTGCTTTCTGTATAACGCTTGCCCATCTCACTGTTACCTTCTGAACCTCTCAATTACTTGCCTTCTATCATCTCATCCGCTAGCTTTATCTTGACCTAAGCTTATGAGCCTTATAGAGCGCAGGCTGTCTATCTTGTTGTTTATCGCGCCGTGCGATGTCTAGCAGGATGGAGGGCCGACTCCAGATGGGAGTACAAGTAATAAATAGTGCTTAGAACGTAGCGATTCAGATTAAATGATGGAAAACCTATGCAGAGCAAAGACTATTCACAGAAATGATAGAGTAAATTATTCTGAATAATTAACGCTTTTGGGGAAATCGGAGTGCTTGAATGCCCTTTGCAGAAAGGGATAGGCTACATCATTGGTGTTCAACTTTTTTGCCCCACAGGCCAGTATCCAGTCCATCTACAGGCTGGATCTGGTTGATTGGGCTGGATCCAGTGTCATGTGGAGGGCAGCCCAGTACCAGCCCAGCCACACGGTGGAAGAGGGGGATTTGCCTGGCCTCAACCTTGCCATGCAGGGGGTAGAGATATGGCTTGGCCCTAACCTGGCTATGCAGGGCTTGAGTATTTGGCAGCGGGAAGGGGTAGTGCTATTAATTGCCATTGCTTCCCTACTGCCAATTTTCCTAGCCCATGGGGAGCTCCAAAGGCCAGGTGTCATGACTCTGTGGTCTGGATTTGCTCCACGGCCCTGGGGTTGAACCCCCCCCTGGGATAGAGGGAAAAATACTGCTCGGCTCTGGGCTGAGTTCATCGTGGTAAGGATGATGAATGTAGTATTTAGGATCCGGTGTCATGGACCAAAATGCCATTGTACAATGTGTTGTACACACAGAGATGGACAAGATAGCCCCCTCCTCAAAGAGCCAGTACACCGAGATAAGAGACAGAAGGTGGATGTAGGCAGAGGGACCAAAAGGATACAATATTGGTCACCATGCTCTCAGCTGCCAACTGTCTTGGGCCCTGATCCTCCAATATGCTTAGCCTAGTTTTACCATGTTTTCTGCAGGATGGGAGTTTTATCATTCTGTCCTCGCACCGTACAGAAGTCTGAGCTGCTCCTTTGGAAAGGATTTGAATCATGTCTTTTCTGAGGTACCTGGGTTGTGGAAGTCGAGCATCATTCTCTGGCTCTGGTGATGACTTAGATTGATGAAGGAAAATTAAAACTCTCAACTCCCTGCCCTAGAGGGAGAACATAATGATCCAGACCAATCCCATTTTCCTCTTTAAAAATATTGTTATCTTTTTTTTTAAGGAAGTCGATGATTTATGATGTGTTTAGTGGGCAAAACCCTCAGCAAATGCTGCTCTGGGTGGCTTATAAATGATCTGGGATTTTGCAGGCAATTCATATGCTGTCCATATGTGAATAGTGATTCCCCCTCCTAGTTTTAAAGCATACAGAAATAAAAATGATTTTCAGCGCTCGGGTACAGCTTAGGAACTGGTAATTACTGTTGGGAAAGTAACTTCACTTAATCAAAAGGCTGACACAGCCCGCTTAATGTTTTGCTGCTGCTTCTACTCTAAAGGCCTAAAAACAAACGCACCAAAAAACCCACTAGTCAAGAGAAAGGGGCACTCAGAGGGGCGGGACCACGACCCTTTGCTAGGGGCTGTACAGACACAGAAGAAAAAGATCATCTCTACTCCAGAGAGCCTATCATTGAGTTAGAAGGCAAGGGACAACAGGTGGGATATGCAAGGGGAGCACAAAGGACAGCACGGATGGGACTCATGAGTATGATAGGGTGACTGGGGGCATGACAGCCTTGCTATGGTAATTGTATTTAAGTTCTAGCAAAAGGGTGAGCTAGAACTTTTACAATTAGCTCTAGAAAAAACTAGGAAAGCAGCAAAATTTAACCATGTTACTCGTAGAATAAGATAACAGTGCAAGTATGCTGGGGCGCAGAATTTGAGTTTGATTAGCTGAGTTTTATGACTCGCGATAAGCTGGCTGACACCACGATCAGTTTTCCGTTGTGCTCCGATGTAACGCTGAATGAGAGAACACCTGTCCCCTAAAACTTGCTGTCTAAAGAGGCCAGTCATACAACGACTGGGAGGGGAAACGGGAGCTGAGAGCATGCAAGTGGCTTACTCAAAGTTACGGATCAAGTGACTGGCAGGGAAGGGGTTGAAACCGAGGTATCCTGATTCTTACCAAAGTTCCCTATTAGGCTACATAACCACAATGTTAAGTTAATGTTGTATTCTGCCTCCAGCCATTCTTCAGACTACAGGTTTTCATGCAAACTCCTTACTGCTTATTCCTGATGCACTGCCACTTGTTGGTTGGTTGATTGATTGATTTGATTTTAAGCTTTTGAATCCAGTGAGGGCATGAATCCAACAAGAGCTTCTTGCCCCTCCCATAGCAGCTTTTTTGTATCATCCCAGTTCTCTTCTGACATAAAGAAACCTCACAGAGTTAGGCGCCCAATTCTGAGCCAATGGCAGAATTTGGGGAATTGGTTTCAAATGACCAGCAGATTTGGTGGGAGTAGGAAGCCCTGTTTTTAGCAGTCCAGGCTTGACTTTTCATGAATGCTAAGCCCAGTGACTGCCCATGAAGTCAATTATAGCCGTAGGTGCTCGGTGCCTAGGATTATCAGGCAAAAGTCCACGATTATAACAAGGCCATTCCTAATAACGTAAGTTTAGAGTGAAGAGAGCTCAGTGTTTTTAAGGACAGGTTGTTGAGCCTGTGAAGCTTTTGTCGACTTCAGTTCCAGTGGTGGGTTCTCAGCACTGCTGAAAATCCAGTTGGGCCCTAGACTGGCTGTACATGAATTTGGACAAACCAGTTAACCCTTCAGTGCCATGATACTTACATCTGTGCAGCAAAATAACTAACGTGTTTGCTCCTCAAGGAGGCATTTTGGGATTTAGTTCATGAAGTCTTTGCGAAGGGCTTTGGGGACCTTCCGCAGATGCTTCTATTGAAATGCCAAATCTTCCTCTTGCTATTACTACTACTAGCATTATTATTACCTTTTCAAGACCCTGATTGGCAAAATTCTCCAAACTCTTACCATATATGGGGTGTTTTAAAAAAAAAAAAAGTGATTATCCAAATGAAATTTAACATAAATGCTTCTGAAAGCTGTAAACGTCAGGCCGCTTCATGTCAAGCAAGGGTATTTCTAGCACTATTGGATTGGTATTCAAACTTCTTGGGAGTAGATGTAAGATGATTTTGCATGGGTGGGAAAGAAGTGACTCCCTTCCACCAGGTCATAGTACCCCATAAACTAGCCAGGGGAATTTGCCATGTGTAGGTCAGGATTTTGCCTTCACCTTGATGCATCGTTAGATTTGGGCTAGTAGATACCATTTAGATCTATGACTTGAACATACTTGGCATAACTTTTATGCTGTTAATACGCTGTCAGGCTCGTAGAGAGTATTTTGATCTGCACCATGTTGCATAAAAGGTCAAACTCTGTTGCTCTAAGTTGACATGGCTTTTCTGGGTGTTTGCTTCTCTGCAGAAACCGCTACAGCATTATTCCTCATCACAGGGGTATTCACACTACAGGGCTATGATTTCCTCCTTGTACTGAATGCGTAACTCCCATTAACCTTAACATGAGCTCAGCGCAAACACTGAGACATAGAAAAATCCCTAGGAGGTTTTCAGTGATGCAGGTACAGGATTCTAGGCATGTGCTATAAGCCTGGAAAGATGAGCTCCCAGCACCTCTACAGGGAATTCAGCGGGAGCTGAGACACCTGGAATTTGTTCCCTGGAAAGGAAAATCTCTCCCTTATGTACTTCAGTATGCAATTAAGGTGTCTATCTTGAGGCATCCAGCCTTGAAAACTTGACCTAAATACCTATAATCCCCCTGAAGGACACGCATGTGTATCATAAGTCAACGTAAATAAAACTGTGATTGAAAATACATGCTACTACTACATCAACTCAGTAGTAATGTGTTATTTTTGCACCTAAATTATCCCATTTTTGAAGTTTCCCTACCAGCAGAAGGGATGGGACCAGCACCTCCATCAACCGTTCATTTTAGAGTGACACTGAAAAATGACTTTGGGGGGGGGAGGGAAGGCAAGATAAATGTCTTTCTGAAATGCATAGAGTGAAACAATAGTACTAAATGAGATACAATTCCTGACAAAGATCTCTTCTGTTCTCTAAAGGCTTTTATTATGCTTCATGTACCTGGAGTTATGTTTTATCTTTAAAAAAAAAAAAAAAAAAAAAGCAGGGGTTTTTTTTTTTTTTAAAAAAAAAAAAAAAAAAAGCAGTGGTCTTTTATTTTATGTAAGTTTTCTCTCCCCCCCCCCGGGTTGCTGAGATTTAAGCAAGCTCTTGTAGTACTCTATCTCTGATCAGGCTTAAAGATTTGGAAAGCCCTGAGTTTGCAAGGATAAAAAAAGGCCTTAGTATCTAGACATTGATAGATCTGATTCATCACCTCGGGAGGACAGTACCACACAGCTAGTGCCACAGATAGTCTTGATAACAAGCTCTGGATTCGTCGTGGCGCACACCTTCATTTAAAGGTCAAAGCTCTTCGAACAAAAGAGGAATTACCGGGTTAAAAAAAAAAGAAAAAGAAAAAGTGCTCACATTAGCTTGACAAAGCCAAACTCTGCACTGAGCTGAGGAAATTTAGAGAGAGAACAGCGGGCCCTGATTCTTAGTTGAAGAAAAGCATTTGCAAGCCATGCTGACAGCATAAAAGGGAGTAGAAAAGACCCCTGCACATGATGTCCCCCACAGCCAATGTAGAAACAATGTAAGGGGTTTACAGCTGGTGTTATTACAAGGCAGTATGAGAAGGAACAGCTCGAGTATGCTGCACAGACTTGCACACGTTGTCTGTTTGTGGAATAATAATACAAATTTCAATGCTTATTTTGGGCATTCATTGGTAGTGATGGGATGATCTCAGAAGTACCCATCACCTTTCTTGAAAGCCCTGGAGACCAAAGACCCCCTGGTTGTCCACAGAAGTGTCTCAGTGTAATCAGTCGTGCAAGAACTCAACCCTGCATCCTGCCAAGGAACCTTTTGCACCATGCCATCTTTCTCTTATTATTGTGTTGCATGCTTTCTTTCACATCCAAGCAAAAATCCACTGCACACAATGCATTGAGTTTTATCTTCTGTTAGTCAGGGTGTCTCGCAGGGTGGTGATTTTAAGCATTGATGGCTGGTGCTTAATGGGGATAGCAATGTCGCCTAATTGAGGGTGCTTTCCAGTGGTGCAGAGTTGGTCAGGTCTCTGTGCATCTCTTGGACTTTGGTTCTGTCCATTCCTCTCTCACCTCTTTTTAACAATGATATGCAGAAAAAGTGCTTCCCTATTGCCTGATACTGACTGCTCGTTTGAGCTTTCCACAACAGGCTGTGCAGAGTTTTTATAGATTTTCATAGATTTTTAGGGTCAGAAGGGACCTATTGGATCACTGAGTCCAAACCCCTGCCCTGGGCAGGAAAGAGCGCTGGGGTCAGATGACCCCAGCCAGGTGTTTGTCCTACTCCGTTAAAGTCTGATGGTCAAGCAAAAGCGTGGCCCTCCCTAAATCATGCCAAAATTACCAGCCCAGAGGCAAGTTCTTTTTGCCTGTCCTTAACAGTGTCAATATACCCCATTCATCCATCCAAGCCCCGACAAGAAATATAATGGTTTGTCCCCAGCAGCTGAACTTAGCCCCTGACAGCAGCAGTGGAGGCTTGCCACGTGCTCTTAGCCACCAGAACTCAGGATTAAAACCCATCCAATTCTAGCCTCAGTGTAAGCAGTGTCTTTTTCTAATAGTTTTATTTCTCTGCACCGCAGTTTCATCATCTAGAAAATGATTCTTTTATGAAGTGATTTGCAATATACAGGTAAAAATTGCAGCTGTGCAAATATCTTTTTTTTTTTTCTTTTTTTCTTTTCAGTGTGCTGTCCACAAGAAAAAAGGGGTGGTGGTGGATCAAAAGGAATGTTATTAACTTTCTTTAAGGCACATCAAAGTGGTGTTCAACATGAAATTAAACATTTCATTTTTAAATGTTTTATGAATGTTAAAAAAAAAAAAAAAAAAAGAGCTAGAAAATCTTCTTTGGAAAAGAATAAGGAAAGTCCATGTAAAATAAAATTTTAAAATAAAACACCTTGACTTTTTTCTTAGGATATTTTCCCCTCCAATTTACTGAAACCAGTATAAATTCACAGAATATTTTGTTTGACCCTGAGCTGTATTTTTGTTTAAAAATAAAAAAAGGGGGGGGGGCACCTAAATTCACTCGGCTGTAGTGAAAAGTAGGGACAGTTACATTATTACTGAAATAGCACGTGCTATTTCACAGCTTAGGATCAGTCTTTTGCAAATCTTCCTGGTGAAGGAATGGTAAAGGAGTAATCGCTAAAGAGCGAAAAGCAAAAATGGCAAGATCTCAGCATGTGCTGGTTTAGTGCAAAGGCTGGGACAGATTCTCACAATGCGCAAATTAGAGAGTAGATTACTCTAATTACGAGAGCATCTGTAACATTAAACAGTCATGTGCTTCAATACGCTTGACAACATACAACGTAGACTTTCCTGTGCCAGGGACCATACCGGAGATAATGGTTTTCGTAAGTAGATTCCATCAAGGCTTCTAGATATTTTCCTTTTTAATCCTTTGTGTAAAACATTGACTGTTCTAATCAATTGTGAAAGTAAATCCTCAGGATTTGCTGGATTACGTGCAATGCAATAGGGAGCACTTAAACATATCAGTAAATAAACAAACACATAAATCAAAAACTAGAGGGAGAGAAAGCAGCCTTCAGTATCCTGGCTACCTTCCATGTTTATTATTTAGCTTTAAAATGACAAATCAATGGCAAAATGGAATTAAGTAGCTGTGTAAGCACAGAAGTAATTTTATCAGCGTATGAGCTGCTCCTGTTTTACATTATACAGAGCACGGTATGTTTACTAAACAACGCACCGGGTAGGGCTGGCGGATGCGGCAAGGCTGCAGGGGGCTGCGCTGCCATATGAGAGATGAGACTTCAGGGACGAGTTTCCGATGGGTTAAGCATGGGTAAGAGCAGGAACTGAGGCATTTGTATTCTGGAGAGCAAAGAACCACGTCTGCTTTGTGATATGCGGATAAAATTGAGCAAAAAAAGGGAAAGCCTTTGTTTAGAGCTCATTGCTGACAGCCTTAGTTACTAGACTAGATGCCAACCAGGACCACGCTGCTAGTGTAGAAGTAGTCAACCTCGGGACTGACCTTGGTTAAAATGTATTAACATCTGTCTCTTGTAGTTGGAACAGTAGCATCAAGATGTGACCTCCGCCCCTGAACTAGGCAAGGCCTAAGAGTGAAATGACCCCACTGAAGAGACAAAGTTTTATGAGGTCTTAAAATGTCCTCATAATGGATGTCTTCATCTTCTACGTTGGGGTGAATTATGCACCTTCAGAATATCTGTCACCAGGTATCCCCTGTGCTCACGCATCCAAGTCGGCTAAGGCTTGTTGAAGATGGGGGGAATTCCAAATGGCATTTTTCCTGCAACATGGATTAAATAAAGTGTAAAACTGGTGAATCTAAAAATTTACTTGTATGAATACTCAAAGAAAAAGTGGGAGCTTTGCATCAACAGCAATGATTGGGTTTGTTTTTTTTTAACCGAGAAACGAAATTGCTTTGTATGAAGTATACATTCCTGTAGCTGGAGGAAAGCATAAAGTCAAGTCAGCCTATCACAATAGGGATACTAGGCCACGTGACTAAGGTGGCCAATCACATAGCTCAGGAGGAGGCTGCTAATCAGGGGTCCAATTTTCCAAGCTCGTTCATGTTGACTAGTACGCTTTCAGGAACAACTCCTATCCATTCCAGTAGCATCTGCTGCAGAGCAAAGTCTAGCTCAGCTTAAATAAATGTGGCAAATTCTGGCCTCAGTTTGCCGTGAGCAGCTCGTGACAATTGTGCGGCCTTAAGTTAATTCGTACCACCTAACAACACCTCTACTGGCTGTCAAGAAAGCTGCTTTGTAGGGAACGGAAGATCCCAAAAGGAAGATGCTGTAATTTATAACAGTGAAAGGTGCAACTATTTTAATTAAAATAGGGAAAGAAAAGGCGGTGATCAATTCTGTTCCCTAAATCTGTGAAGAAATCTCAACCCAACAAATGCCATGAAACTCACATCCTTGGATTTTTATGGCCATCATAGAGCTCTATTGACTTAATATTGAGCTAGACTCTAGAGAATAGCTTTATATAAGGAATAAGAAAAGCTGTAGAGTAATTCAGAAGTGACTGCCAAATCAGCATACAGACAGAGGCTTTCAACTGCTAGAGACCAACAAATCACAGTACAAGTGACTGCTTACTCCTTAGTTGTTATTAGTAGCAGTAACATTTTACATCCCAAAAAACTAGAGACATCAGCTAGGGTCTCGTTGTGCTCTACACTGCATATACATGTACTAAGAGGCAGTCCTTGTTCTGATCTAAATAGCCAAGACTCTCAAAGGAACATTATTACCGTCCCATAATAGGTGGGAAAAATGAAGCGCTGAGATAGTAAGTGATGACTTGCTTTTGGTCACTTTAGGAGCCTGGAGCAGAGCTGGGAGTTAAACCCGCATCTCCCATTTCATCCAGTATCTTCACTTTTGATTTTCCTTCCTCTTCTGGAACCTGCATTATGATGCAGCCAGTAGCCAAGCTTTATGGGGGCTTTAATCCAGTCTTACCTGATAAGAGGAGGAGATGGGGGAGAGGCCTGCCACAAAATAAATAAGGGGTTGCAGAAACTGCTGTTTTCAATTAGGATTAAATCAACACTTCGGTTTGGTGATAGGGGACACTACGCACAAAGGTGTCATCTCTGGGTGAGCCATAAAGCTGTAACCTGGTGAAAATCTTTTCATGACAGGAACAGGGTGTTAGCCAGTTTCCGACTGTTCAGTAATCAAGAGCATAGCCTCAAACACTATGGGAATGCTTTAAAATCATGAGGTTTTCTTAAATAGCAGTTTTGCAGATTGTTTTCCGGCTGTCTGTCTGTCTCTGTCTTTCAACTTTAGGGCATCCTGATATTTCTCTTTCAAGCCTTTATCCAGAACCATAAGGTTCAGAAACTTGGTATTTTACAAAAATGTAAACTCAAATTCTTACGTGTTCACTAGACGGAGCAGCTGGAGCTGTAAGGGTAACACTTGGTATCATGAGACTAGTGATAAAAAGTGACAGAAGTTGGCAATACTGAGTGCCACGTCCCGCCGTGCCCTTTTATTTACGTCTGGTGGTGCTCTTCTCTTTTGGTCCCAAGCTGTTGTTTAGACTGCAGTGTGCAGTTCAATCGTTTTTCTAATCCAGCCTAGAAGTAGCTGCATTTTACCTCAAGGGAGTTGGAGTGAACAGGGCTCCAGGCTGGGACTAGCAAGATGCTCGTTCTGTTCTCAGTTCTGTCACTGACCTGCTGTGTAACCCAGGGGAAGCCACCTCCCTCTGCAAGCCCTTCAAGATCGATGGATGAGAAGCACTCCAGACGAACTGGGTATTATGAGTGTTTGTAAAGCACTGCAATCATACATACAACGTGGCACAGCCAGACGCATACATTATGAGGAGCCTTTGGTCTCTCTCAAATTTCAGGGCTATGTACAGACAGAACGCCCGAGGCAGAATCAATTTAATCTTTGCAGGTTCCTCTAGAAGTGCGTCGATTGAACCTATAATGAAAAGAGCAGACATTTACTTTTGAGTCGGGGAAAGGCAGGAAGAGGCCTGCCCTGGCCCAGGCCAAAGGCAAAGGGTGCTAGAGCAGCCTGCCGGCCATTTTTGGGCCATCCCTGAGTGGCTGGCTGGCACATGCCCCAACCCCCTACTGTCCCCCTAAAGGGGAGGAATAGTTCACCATCCCTGGTTGGCCCCTTGTTGGCCATCAGCCCATGCTGGGGGGGGGGGG
>NW_017729013.1:3851935-3855573 GCF_001723915.1 Gavialis gangeticus | reverse complement strand
GGGGGGGGGGGGGAGCTGCAGACTTCTGGGTGGTTTTCCATGGCCAGCCTGAGCCAGCTGCAGGAGGAGGGGGGGAGCGAAGATAATTTCCCCCCACGGCCAGGCCAGGTCAGCATGAGTCCCTGATGTGCAAGGGGGAGAGAGAAAGGAGTCCCCCTCCTGGGGCTAGCCCTCAAGTCCAGGTCCACCCAGCTACAGGGGGGTTGCGGGGGGAAGAGGCAGTATTCTCCCTTTGTGTGGCCAGGTCAGTGACAGGTGTGGGGAGGAGGGAACAAAGTCCTCCACATTGGTCTCAGCCCCCTGAGCTGGGTTCTTCGTAGCTAGGGATGGGGGATCAGGACCCAGCCAACTAAGTTGGCTCCATAGAAAGAAACATTGGCCCCCAGCACCTGGCACAAGCTCCCGGGGCTGCCCAGTGCATGCTGCCAACTGCTGCTGGTGCCAGGCTCTGGAGGGATGTGCCAGGCAGCCCAGGGTGCTTGCACTGCACAATGAAGGTGAAAGCACCCAGTACAAGAAAGAATCAGACTCTGCTGCCTGGTACAAGATTCCTGGGCCACCCAGTGTGTGTTGCTGGCTGCCACTGGTGCTGGGCATCACCGGGGGGCACACCTGGGAGGCTTGCACTGGCCAGAAAAGCGTGATCCTTCCCTGTATGGAGTGCTCCTGTCCCTGCCACTGCCCAGCTTATGTCCTCTGGACTATTTGGCACATCTTGGTGGAGCCCAACACGGGCAGCAGCTGGCAAGACACACCGGGCAACCTGGAGCCTTGTGCCAGGTGGAAGGGATGCAAGTGGTCCATAGAAGGGCGGGGAGGAGGGGGAGCCCCCACCATGCAACTCTCCTAAGCTGTCTCAGAGTGGGCAGTGTGGCAGGGGGTTCCAGTCTCCCCTGCAGGTCAGAGACAGAGACTCGCAGGGGGCAGGGCTATGCAGCCAGCCCAACCTTGCAGTGGACGACCCTCATGGCATACTTCCACCCAGCCTAGCCGACCCCAACTGGACTGGGGGAAGACTGGGTGGGGTGGGGTGCTCCTTTCCCCTGGCTCCCCTTGCCCCCCCAGCAGTCCAGGGCAGAGCCAGCCTAGCTAGCTGCAGAAGAGCAGCACTGCCACAGGCTAGCATGTCCACCTGTAAAGGCTCCTAGGATACTGGGGGACTGTGTCCTTCAGTCAGGAGGGGAACTGGGACAGAAGTTTCCTAAACCGGTTTAACCTAAATCAGTTAAGTCTGATACCCCATCCATCCAGGATTATCTTAAACCAGTTTATGTGCACCAAACTGTTACAGCTTTAAACCGGTTTCCAATCACTTTAACTGGTTTGCATCTAACTTCTGTCTCTAGCCCAGGTATTTCTCACTGCTGGGGCTAATGCTATATTTGGCAGATCAGTGGTTACATCTGAGATATCTTTTCCTCTGTATTTGTCTAAGGACTGTTTTGTTTTTGTTTTCTGGGGGGTTTTTCCCCAGTTTTCCTTCACTGAATAATAAAAACACAGGAATGCTAGCAGCAAAAAGGATTTGCACCCTCAGTCTGGCTTCTCACTTAAGTGCACCAGTGTACTCACAGTATTGTCAACATGCTTCACAATATTTTTAGTGAATCCTGCTACCAGAGACACGTGCATTTAATCTCATATTACATGGAAGTCCATTTTGTACAGTGGCTTCTACAGTATATCTGGCCATGCCATTCATTAATCATCTCTGCTGAAAAGCCCTTTTAATTACATTATGTTCAGAATCCATAAACTATAATTAAAATATGTAAATCCATTATATTGTTTAATGAGTACACAGAGACCTCAAAGTTTAAATTAGATGTAAAACTGATATGGACCTACTGCTATTGATTACTTATATTAATAACTCATTTCTGAACCGTACAGAGATTTTCTTCCCCCTTATCAGATGGCAATATCTTTTTCTTGTTTCATCCATCAATTGTGAAATTTATGTAGTCTGTTAAAACTGTTATGAAGTAGTAATTAATAACGATAATTTCCCCACATCCTTTATCCATTCTTTAGAGAGAGATCTTTAGTTCACATTCTTTTGCTCTTTTTTTTTCTTTAGTTACTGCAGACTGCTAGCACATTTGGGGCACACAAAATCACGAGTCACTATTGAAAATAACTGGTTGAAACTTGGAATATCCTTGAGTTGCTATGTCATTGTCTGGCCTTCCAGCAGCCTAGCGATCTGAAAGTTAGCTCGGGACTCTGTTGACGTGTTGAATGGGAAGGGCAGATTTCTCCATCTGCTGTCCTGAGCTGTGTGAGACTAGTGTGGGGTGGGGCTTCTGAGAAAAAAATAAGTTTTGTTTTTACTGCTGTTCTCTTCTTCATTGCTTTTCCCTCCTTCTAAGAAGCATCATAGCAAAGTATGCCTGCGATTGAACCAGCAGGGAATCTATTTTATAGTCTGCATTTCTGAGGCCTATTTTTCATGGACTTCCTTTGTTTGTGCCCCCTCCTCACTTGTTCTCAGTGCACTGCCAGAAATCCTCTTTGGATAAATTAATTGCTATGGCAGAGCCAGCAGAGGGAGCATGGCCGCTCACAGTAGATTTTGGCGATTGTTTTTGTTCTACCGGCTTTCTCAATGAAAGACAGGCGGTCTTTAAAGTGATATTGACATTAAAATCCAAAGGGCATTTCACAACTGATTATAACTGTCTGGAGCTGGAGTAAATGATGGCAGTCTGACAGCAGAAGACAGCCCTTTAACAAAACTACCTGTATCGGTTCCAGTCTTTGTTCCAGGATCACATAACACCTTCTCTTTTGCATTTCCATCCTTTAGACCAGATGTACATCTCCTCTCCCCTTACTTCTGCTGACAAGTTCACTACATACATCTCAAGAATTCTGGGAGGATTTGGTAGATGAATATTCATGAGCAGCAAAGCACCAGTTTCATGTCATATGGCGGCAGCAATGCTAAAAAAAACCCAAGCCTTTGGCCCACTTGAAATCCCAATACCTAGTAGATATGAGGGGTCAACACTAAGGGGAAAGTCTTGTGCTTCTTAGACAAGGGGTTGTGTTGTTAAAAACAGGTGTCCCAGGGGCTAATACAAAATATGCATGCAGGAAAGCAGAAAGGTAATCGTGCATATGAAATATGCTGTTGCACGTGCAGAATGGGTATTTGTGCATTCAAGCATGCATCTGCACCTGCAATGTTCTGGTTTTGCTTTTGGAAAGACTTGCCTGTGCCCATGTGCATACATCAGGCACGTACAACTTCTTGTATCTCAGAAAATGGGGCCCAAAGCAGGATGTTGTTGTTTAGCACAGATCTAAGCTTCTGATTTTACAGCTGCTTTAATTAGTAACTTGCAGTAAGTGTATCTACAAATTCACAAGCCCACTGGGATATTACCATACTTTATTGTTTCTTTCTCTCTTTGTGGAACTTCTGTAAATCTTTTTCTTTGATAGCAGCCGGGGTTTCAAAGCTACCCACGTTTGAGCCATAAGAGGCTAATAATGATCTAATTAATGAGAGAGATTTTTTCCTTTCATTGCTGTATTTTATCTCTTCCCCAAAGACTTGTTGGTGCAAACCATCCTCAGGCACCAATGGATTCTCTCTCCCTCCCACCTGCCCCCCCCCCCCTTTTTTTTTT
>NW_017729013.1:3844611-3851845 GCF_001723915.1 Gavialis gangeticus | reverse complement strand
CCCCCCTTTTTTTTTATCCCATGTTGTACTTGCTTGAGTGTGTAAATCTTGAGCAATCTTTCCAATTGTTACTTGGATTTAGGAAGCAGCTTTGTTATTCCCTCCAGGGTTTCTTCCAGCTAAGATTTGTTTCTCAAGCTCAAACCACAAAGCCACTTTAACTCTCCCTAACAGACTCTGCTCTGTGTTTACTGAAGCATAGGACATGCCTATTAGCCCCCAATGGGTACTTGTTGCCCCTTTCTTCCCACTTCTTCAGTTTCACTTTCTTTCAATTAATTAATGAGCCCCTTTATTTATAGAAGTCTTACAATGCATTATTGTTGAACTCTGTAGTCTTCTTATGTTGCCTTTAGTGAACCTCAGTCTACAGCTCTCCAGGGCCCAAATAATACTTGGGCTGGGGTTTGATAATCTGACCACATTGTACTTAATCTAACTGCATGTATGAGAAACCTAGTACGGTATTGCTCGCACAACAGCTCCCGAAGTCAGACGCACCCCACCCTCCTCCACACCCCCAAACACACCCACACCCTCCTATAGCCCCCATACATACTCCCATCCCCACCATAACCCCACAGATACCCACATGCTCCCACAGCCCCCACCCCAACCACATAACCCCCCCCACACACACACATGCACTTCCCAACCACACATGCCCCACATATACCCCCTTACCCTTCCCTGCCCCCCAACACAATATACAAGAATAAGACTGTATTTTGAGCTATGGTGCAATCACCTCTAGGCACACTATGCCACCACATACAAATCAGGACAATTTTTTGAAAATAAAATTAAAATAAGTTATAGTAGATGTCTGTTTTTGTTTGTTTTTTTTAAGTATATGATTAGTTTTTTTCAGTTTCAAGATGGCAACACCCTCCCTCCCAAAAGGAGTACTTATGGGGCAAAGGAAAGGACTTCCTGTGGCAAAGGTGAGGTGTTAGGGGGTGGGTTATCTTGTCTCAGCTGTCATCTGGGTTCAGAACGAGGTCTGGTGCCTCGGTGAGAATAGGAGCTAGGTAGTTTGGACAGGGAGCCAAAGGCTTCAGTCACTTTAAGGAGAAAGTGCAGTGATGCTGTATGCAGGTTGCAGCAGAAGAGCACAGCCTGGACATGAGGGAATGGCAGGGTTCAAATTATAGGAGAGCAAGAGATAAGAACCCCCTTCTGCCCCCTGCAGGCCACTCTGTACCTTTCTAAACACCCAGTCGGCAGCAGCTCCTTCCGGCTGCTACTGCCACTGGCCCCAGCCCCGTGGTACTGGTAGGGATCCGTGCTCACAGACCCAACCCTGGCCAGTTGTTTTGCAGACCCCCTGTAGAGTTGAAGTGTAATTCAAACCTTGAGCAAAGGGAAACACCCCTGTGTATGGTTGGGGAACCACATGACTAGGAAGGAAGGGGCCTAGAGGCATATAAGCCCAGGGACTGAGGGAGAGCGAGCAGTCTGGCTCTGTAGGCTGCAGGAAGTGGAGTTTTGGGAGGAGATGGGCTTGGCTGGCTGAAGAGGAAGTACTCCGTCAAGGAAGCCCCTTGGCCCCTTAAGTAACTTTGCCTTGGCCTTGTGTGTTGTTGCCATGATGATATTGACCTAGGGTTGGGGGGAACCTTTGGGAGCAGATGCTTGTATTTTTTTGTGTTGAAGTTGAACACAGAGGACCAGATTGTGGATGTAGGGGAGGAAGAGGTCACAAAGAAGGGTGCCAGGGGGACCCTGTGTTCCAAGCCCTACAAAGGGGTGGCAAGTAGCTTAAGGGGGCTAAGTCTGAGAGGGCCAAGACCCAGTCATGAGTCGCAAGGAACTTGGAGGCCATGAGCAGTGCCTAAAGCAAGCGCTGCTATCTGCCAGGGACTGTACCTTGTGGTAGAAGAGGTTGAGGGCTCAAGCCCAGAGCCCACAAGGGTGAGACTGGGGCCAAGGGGCCCAGAGCATGTGGAAGCATGGTTGGACCTGGGGTCCAGGAGCTCAGGGTCCTGTGACAATGGACCTCAGATGGAGAGGCCCAGCCAAAGTAAAGTGAGCCAAGGCCATAGGGCCTCAGCCCAGAAGCCTGCCTGTCCAACTATAGCACCAAGGCACGGCAGGCGAGACAACAGGGTGGGACCCTGAGAGGCCAGAGGGGGTGAGCAAAGTGTGAGCCAGGTGGCTGCTAGGGGGTGATTTGGCTGCCCTAGGGCTGGACTTGCTACAGGTAGTCTGTCACTGGAGAGACACCATTTGAGATTGGGGGCTGCCTGTAACCCAGGATAGGCTTGTCCCCCATGGCTATCTTGAGATGGTTGTCATTTTCCAGGAGGTTACTAATTATATCTCTGAAGTGTTCAGGCTAGGGGCTGTAAGTGACAGCTAAAGGGATTCTGTTGCCCTCATCCTGGGGTTTGTATTGTAGCAGGTCAGAGTGGGGTCTGAGACTGCATCTGTTAATTTGAGTGGCCAGATCCAGTCTTACATCTTAAAAACCAACTGCTCCTGGCAGACGCAGGGAGAGCTGAAGTAATGTAAAAACCAAGAGAGAAGGGACAGGGCCCATAGCGGTTGGGGCAAAGCGTCAGAGCTATAGAAGCTGGAGGCTAGGAGGCACAGTAAGAATGAGACAGAAGAGAGAAGGCAGTGAGAAGGCAGAGACTTTGCTTGGCAGGCGAGTGGTATGACTTAGCAGCGCTTTCTGACCTTGAGACACTGACTCAATAAATCATGCCAAGTAATTAAAAACATAATTTAGAACTGAACTAGCACATCAGAGCATTGGATATACCCTGGTGACAACTCTCTGTTTTTGCTGCCCCCGTGAAGTTGAGCTTCACTGGAGTGAAACCACCTACTGAGGGCAAAAATTCAAACACAATTAATGGCCTGCTGCCAACCATTTCAATACAATGGAGCAGCTCTATCCTAGCAAGATATCTGCAGGTGCCCTGGAATCTCCTGCTGTACTTTGAATGGCCTCCTCTGGCACTGCAAGCAAAACCCCAAGTTCTCCTGCAGCATAAATATTTCCTTGCTGGTTTAAATAGAAAACAGATGCGTCTCATTTGCGGGCGACTCCAAACACTATAGCTAAAAGCAGTATAAAGCTATGATGGGGAGATGCAGCACTTTGGATGAGCAGTTGAACTCAGGACTTGATAGGTCAGGGAGACTACTTCCTCCTGTTTATTATTGATTTGTTGGGTTTAAAAAAAAAAAGAGAGATTTTAGTTGGGGACGACATGCAAAACTATCAGCCTTTAGGGACCAGATCCTGTATTTATCCAAAGACCAAATGTAACATAGGGGGCTGTCAGCCTTCATGTGTTGCTTCACCAACCTACTGTCTCCATGATCCGCATGGTTATTCTTTTCATTAGCCCATCAGTAGGCCCTGCCTGTGGCTGAGGCTTCATTACATTTACTAATGTCCAAATAATAAGGTGGACTCCTGCTTTGAAGAGCTTCCAATCTAAGCAAAGTATATGAAGGGTAGAAGGAAAGACGCAGTATCCCCATTTTACAGAGGAAAACCGAGGCACAAAGAAGTTAGAATGATTTGCCTAAGGTCACACAAGAAATTTGTGACAGAGCCAGGAACACACGGATCTCCAATATTGGGCTCTAACCAAAAAAATCATCCTTTCATTCCTTAAGGATGTACATAGTGATGACGTAAGGAAACCAGTGATGAAATAACCCCACCTTTGTGTTTCAGATCCAAGATCTGCCCCAGTTTCTGCTCAGCTATGTGTTTGTTTCAATTGGTGAGCAGTGGTTGGGTGGCATGGTCCTGAACCCGGGCACAACTAAACAGACTCGCAGTGGAAATAGTAACGTGAGAGAGAGCATGTTGTGTTCATCACTGGTGTTGTGTCTAATAGCGGGATGGTACTTCATTTGTCTCAATTGTCCTTGTATGCTACACTTGTCTGTAAGAATAACAGGGCATGGAATACAGTCTCTCTCCCTTTCTCTCTATTATGCTTTGCTTATGCCAAGTACTTTGGCACCAAGGTCTCTCTGGTTTTCTTTCCTGTTTTGGCACAGACAGAAGGCGATGAGAGCATGAATGAGCCAAGCCAGGGAGGAGATTCTCACCTTCTTAGCTGTCAGCGAGTCTCTTGCCACCAGCTGTTTTCTCATTGTTATGCACACCTGCTATTTCACAGTGCCACAAAACAACATGTTTCTGATGGCCCCCACCCCTGCTGACAGTTAATAGCCTGAGCACAAAAAAGAAGAAAAAAAACCCACACAACAAAAAACCCAAATAGGTAATTAATTTTTAATTTGTGTCATTTAAAAATCTGTTGCATCTTCTTTCAAAATTAATTATAAAATTTATGTTTTCCTCCAGTAAAGATGCAGCATGGCCTGTTTTTGCACTGAGAACTCAGCCCTCTTATCAGAGGAGTGCCGTGCTGTGTGAAACCTGTTACAGCCCGTATGGGCCCAAATGTTGTTGAACTTAATTGTTTGCACTCCTCACAAGAGTTTCTTATGCTTCGTTTATAAAAACGAGAAATTTGACTTTATGTTACAATTGTTCACTTTGACAGTATTACATCGTGCCAACAACAAGACCTGCTTAGAAGGTTTAAAGTAGTAATTCACATTCATTTGCACAAAATCTTTCAAGCCATAGTTAATTGTATAATTGAAAGGGTGTGTAACATGATGACAGACTATGTATTGCTTTCTCTTCTGATGGTTTCTCTGGTGGATACGAGCCTAGTACTGCTACTAGCTGATGGAGTTGCTTAGAGGACAATGTTGCAATGATTCTGGATGCCGGGGAAGGTATGACAGGGGATGGATGACACTAGACAAGCCCTCTATCTATACTTTCCCTGAAAAGCATCCACTCCTGCCACTGTCAGAGACAGGCTACTGTGCTAGATGGGCTGTCAGTCTGATCCGGTATGGCATTTCTTAAGTTTTTACGGAAGATTTGGGAATCAGATGCTAGGGGTCATTACACAAACACTGCAATTAAGGCTATAGTACAGTTTGCATTGCATCACCCTGTTTTCACTGGGTCATAAACCACAAAAGCATTGACATTTTGAGCTGTAATTGCTGACCAGTGATTTGTTGGTAGGCAATGTAAGCAAAATCCATTCATACATTTATTATGTGTGGGGAAAGCTACAGCAGAACATACCAGTACAAGCGGGTTGCCCCACTTGTATACAAATACAGCAATCACTTAAATCCCAGATGTGACCAGAAAATAAATATGAAAACTGAAACCTCCTTGAGGTCCTTATTTGGTTTAGGGAGAAATAGTTTTGCTCTACCACAACGAGGAGCATTTGAAACCACCCTGCTGAATATGTCCTGAATATCTGCAGGGAAGGGAGCAACACTTGGATTTTGGACTTCCCTGTTTCAGATACAGCACCTGCTATTGCCTTCCAAACATCCCAGTCATCTTTTGGGTCTCGAGGAGTGGCATGAGGGGGGTTCTGGCATGAGGGGGGTTACTCTGTGCGGGTGGGGGGAGAGGGAGGGGAAGGAGATGGGGGCAACTGCACAGAGCAATAAACTCGTTCTTGGAGATCCCCTGGATTCCAGTCCCCTCTACTCATGTCAACAGAGGGAACAATTTGATTTATCTGATTTATCTTTTTCCTTCTGCGATATTTAAAGATAAGAATTAATAATGCACAAAGGCTCCCTTTGTACATCCACTGGATTCATTAGACACACAGCAGGGTTGATAGCCTGTCACTGTAGCTGATAACCTGCAGCAAAACCCTTAATGCCTGGTACAGATGGGTGAGACCATTAGAAATACATTGCAAGTGTCCCTAAAGATGGAACAGCAACTACAGTGAAGACTTGGGTCTGTGCGCCATGAGACTGCTGCATCTGATACTGCGTATGCCTAGCTGTCTGACTTCAACAGTCTCTAGTTCTAGGCATGAAAGACCAGCTCAATTCCCTTGGGGTGTTGCCACATGCAGCCCCCCGCTGTAACTCATGGCACTTCACAGGGTAGAGCATAGATCACAGAGGAGGAGGAAAGCACTTGATGAGTTACAGAGGCTCCCCCAAGCCCACAGACGTTCGCTGGTCTGAGAGGTCGGGGGATTGAGCTCCAGTTTGGCTGCATGTCTGAGGCCTCTTCCCCCCACCCCAGCTCCGGTGCTGTCTTCAGGACGGAAAGGGGGAGAAGGGAGGGGAAGGAGTTCAGGCTGGTGAGGGGTCCCTATTCATCTGCTGCACCCTCCAGCGCAGGCTGGGCAAATCCCAGTCTGAGCTCCTTCCCTTTCCTTCTCCCCCTCCCATTCTGAAGACAGCACCAGGGGCTGGGCTTGGCTGCATCAGCCCAGCCCTGCTCCCGGCAGGGCCTGACAGAAGTTACTGAAGGCGCTGCACTTTGGAGCACCTTCATCTGAAACTTCAAGTAATAAAGGCTTCAGGTTGTTGCACGATTGGGCACTTTTAAAGCTCTCTGCAGCCGTAGAGCATTACAGGGGGATCACGTCACAAACCGTCACTTCTGTCAGCGCCCTTGGATAAAGAGCGCTTGGGAATCAGAGCTGTAAAAACATAGAAAAAGGAGGCTGGAAGGACTCTCAGGAGGTCATTTGATCCAACCAAGTCCCAAATAGGACTCATGGGATATTTGTTTAGCAGGAATGAGTGATAACACTTCAAAGTGAAGCAGTTCATTTCCACAGGGAGCAGGGATATAATCTAGATAGCCCAGGCGGTGTGACCTGCTTAAATATCCATAGCAATGTGCCTCTCTCCCTGAGCTGCTGGTATCTCATCTAAGGGCTGAAGGAAGCTACTCCTTGATCAAAACTCCTCCCTTCTTCCTCCCCTCCAAAAGAAAAGCTCAAGAAGCTGCTGTTCAATGTACAATTCGGTATAAACATTTCTCTTGTAGCTGCAATCATCATCCAACCCCTGAAGTCAAACTTACGAAAAAAATTGCGTTTCACTGAGCTAGGGGAGAATGGAAGAAAAAAGACAGAGTTCAGAAATATTAAAGATAAATATTGGCATATTTTTCCCCAAAGTTGGTTATTACTTAAAAATCAAGGAAGTATGAAATATACTTTCCACACAGATTCCGCATAAATAACACTTCTTTGCATTTCATCAGCCTTATTTTCCCCATGGGTTCACTGTCATCTCTCATTTACACACCACAGGGGTGATCGACTTCAGAACAGAGTTAAGATGAAAGGCACCAAATGTAAGCGAGGAAAGGAGAAAAAAAAAAAAAAAAAAAAAA
>NW_017729013.1:3828200-3844508 GCF_001723915.1 Gavialis gangeticus | reverse complement strand
AAAAAAAAAAAAAAAAAAAAAAACACAGAAAACCTCTTGGCTCTTGAGCATAATCCAAAAAAATTTCAAACTCTACAAGGTGCCTCGGCTCTAGGGTATTTGTTTGGTCTTTTTTTTCTAATGAAAACTTTATATATCAATAATATAAACATTTCACAAAGTAACATTTTTTTTTTAGACATTTACTAACAATAACTGTCAACTGCCTGTGAATTGAGAAGCAGCACTGGCTGATCTAATGTGAAACCAGGGTCTCTTCTGCATCAAAGAACACATTCAATATGTTAATAACTTTTTAATTAATTTTTCATTAAAAACACGTTTTACACAGTAAAATAATTAAAATTATCATCAAGGAGGGCGAGATTGTCAAGAAAAATAATGGTGCACGGTTTAAAGAGACGTAATAAAACCTGGAAGAATCAAAAGGGGAGTATTGTAGGTAGTGGGAATCAGATGTGGATTCATTTTCAACCTTCCTATTTGATCTTACATCACTCAAATCCCAGGTCCCCACCTATATAATGGGGACAAGACTACTTCCTTTTCTCCCATGCCCTGTCTGGTCTATGAAGGCCGTCAAGTCATCGTCAGGTTAGGGACGGTTTTCCTTCTGTATTTTTGCCACCACAACATGACCCTGGTTTTGGCCAGGGCTTCTGTGGGAAACCAACAAAAAGAATAAATCAAAATCTGGCAACAACAGGAAAGGAATCGGATGCGATCAGTTCAATACAATCTGGCACTTGCAGGTGTGTGAAGAGCCATTTGGGGGAAGGCAAAGTAATATTCCAATGGCTAAATAACTCAGGCCTTATTTGTTTTATAGTTGGTGATCTATCATAAAGGGATTCATTCAAGACATCAAAGTAATATAGTGGAGTTAATCCACACATGGTTCTGTAAAAGGTCACTATACCAGGTCCTCCAGAGGAGATTTATTTGCCTTGATATATATGAATTTTTTCTCATATTTGGCCATATCTATTTATTCACTAAGAGAACACTGCACTATCAGTCAATGCTAGGTGCCATTAGAGATTTCCAGGAGGAGAGAATTAGTCTGGCTGCTGCTAGAAGTGTAGAAGCGTTTTATACAGTATCTTATTCTCCATCCTTCACCAACTGCAAGGACTTATCTGCTGTCAGCTCCCCATCACACATTGTGCTTTATCCCTTTCATTCAGATTCAGCTTGGCACCCAGTTTTCAACTGCACCAACTAAAGAAGAGAGTAACAGGGAGGTTTGTCCAGATGCGAGGAAGTTAAATGGCTAATCGTGGATTTTCAAACCAGGTCCTCCTTAATTCATAGTCCTGATTCATACACATTTAAAGTGTCAGATGTATAGTGTCTGCTCCTATTCAGGCACTTAAAAGCTAGATTTCTAAACTGCTCCATACCCAGCAATTCCTCTTGAGAATAACGGCTTCTTCCTTTCCCTCCTGCAATACCTTCAGTGGGAGCTGCTGGCTGTTGAACATTTTGGAATGAGTGGGCACATCTACGTGAGATGTTTACTGCATAGTAAATGTCTCAGCATTTACAGGTGTGCCCCTATTAGGGCACACGAATCTAATAAACTCCACAGCAGGGCAGCACTTATAAATACAAGTACTACCCTGCTATTGAGCTTTTTTGTTGTGCAGCAGCACATGTGTAGACGCTGACTGGCTGGCTGGGGCACAAAGGTGCTTGAGTGCCAAGGCTTTCTGACAGCTAGCCCCACGCTGAAGCACCCTCATGCCCCAGCCAACGGCCCTGAGCTAGCAGGCCGGCCCCCGGGGCCTCCTGCCAGCCAGGGATGCTTTGACTGCGCTTCACGTGGTGTGCATGAATAAACTCCAGAGATAATTACTCCAGAGTTATTTGCTCTCAGGAACACATTCAAATGATGTGCCCGGGAGCAAAAAACTCTGAAGCAATATGCTCTACAGTTTATTCATGTGCACTAATTGCACATGTAGATGCACCCACTGATTATTTAGGTGCTTAAATGGAAGCTAAGTTCTCTCAACAGTCTCGTTGTCTAGGTCTACATTTTATAACTGCCTAAGGTTTTAACTAAGTCCACAGCAGATCTAGATTCTCAGCAGCCATACAAATCAGTTCCTTAAGATCTTACGAAACCAATCTCTATAGGATTGCCCATTTAGATGTTTTGTGTAGAGACTTGGTAAGAATAATTCAGGGCACTTATACGTGTGCCCAACACCTGCTCCAATGTGTTCTAATTAGAGCGAACAAAACACTGGCATGCATCTACTGATGCGCCTCAGGCAAGACTAAGGCTGTCATCCTCCCACTCTACTTGGCCTTGGTGAGGCTGCAGCTAGAGTACTGCGTCCAGTTCTGGATGCTGCACTTCAGAAAGGACATGGAGAAGCTTGAAAGAGTCCAAAGGAGGGCCATGCACATAACTGGAGGAATGGAAAGCAGGTCGGTCATACAAGGAGAGGCTGAAAGACGTCGGACTGTTCAGCCTGGAGAAAAGAAGACTTTGAGGGGACTCGGTGGCAACCTATAAGTATATAAGGGGTGACCACCAGGGCCTGGGAGAGCAGCTGTTCACCAAGGCACCCCAGGGGAAGACAAGAGCTAATGGACACAAACTTCTTGATAATCGCTTTAGATTGGACATAGGGGGAAAACAACTGGACGCCCACCTTGCTGGGGTCATCTGACCCCAGCAGTCTTTCCTGCCCAAGTGCAGGGGGGCTGGCCCTGCTGATCTCGTGAGGTCCCTTCCAGCCCCTAACATCTATGAATTGAGTCTGTTGCGATGGGCTAATTAGCACACTCCAGCAGCCTTTGTGTCATGTGTATTCAGCATCCCTGTCCTTCAAAAAAAAAAAAAAAAGTGGTTTGAAGAGCTTTAGTTGAAGTGCCCCCACTGTCATTTTGAAGCATGGGACGCTGAATACACAAGATATTGTGGGCACTTTAATTAGAGCAGTGCCTGGGAGCTACTCTAATTAAAGCGTCCCCACTCCAGGGCACATGTAAAGATGCCTACAGCGGCTGATTAACAGAGATGCTAGTTCTGTTGTTATATAATTGATAATCCATACTGTACTCTTGTTGCTACCACAGCTCCATTATTTTGCTGGTATAACGGCAACACCATCATTTTCTGGAAAGTGCAGTGTACCTGTCACCTTGCTTCTATCAACCTAATGATATGAAAACATAAGCTTTTAAGCACCTTGCTGTTGAGTATCTTCCAATCCGAATGAAGCTGCCTAGTGTTAAAGATATTCTAGGCACTGGTAGTTTTAGACCTGACAGTGATTGATTCTGAAATGTATGCAAAGGAGTGAAAAAAAAAATCCAAACTACTAAATAAAAAAAAAACCCCAACAACAAAATAATTTTTCAACACCTGTGCTGCTGAAAATAACGGTTGCACTACTGCTTACTTGTAGGAGCTGGATCCATTGCAGAAAACAAAAAAGGGGGACTTACTTATTAGATATGCTGGGAAAATGGCATACTAGCACAAAGCAAAATTGTATTGGCTTTTTAGAGCAGTTTCCCTGGTGTATGATAAGTGTGATGCACAGCACCCCTGCTACAAGTGTGAGCGTTGGTCCCTAGCCCCAGTCACCTGACATGGCTCAGGGTTACAAAGGCCAATACCCCTGTCACTGAAATGTGGGTCAGTGCCCACCGACCAGCAGTTTGTGTTGCTTGGCAATTCCCAAACGTATTATGGATTCTGAAGGCATTCTTTACAAAGTTATTTTTTGCTGACATTATTTCCTTCCCCACTTCCAGCCCAAATGTCTGTCTTCAGAGTCCCTGAGGCCTAAGCCTTTATGCTGCCTTTTTGGGAGATCCCTCTCCTGCTGTTTGAAAGATGCACGCGGTATCTGATATGTGTAGTACACTTACCTCTTCTGCTCCGTCATGTTGCATCGCTGAGGGTCTGATTCTGCTCCCTCTGCTCATAGCAGCAGCAGCAAAAACAATACCCTGCTCTTCTGTAGTGCCTGTCATCTGTCATTTTAAAAGTGCTTTACAAAGATTAGAAGTGTGTTCCCATGTTACGGAATGAATAAAACAAGGCTAAGTGTGGTCCAAGGTCCTCCAGCAAGCCAGTGGCAGGGCTGGGATAAGGAAGTCACTCACCTGGGCCTTTAAGCAGTGCAGTCGCCACTGCCACATTACCTTCTGCTTGCTTTGTGCGTCGTCTCAGCTGCCACGAGCACTGCAAAGTGTAGCACTCTTTTTAGAGAGGGGTAAATGCTTGGAAAGGAAATAATGTCAGCAAAGAAGTTTCCTCCGACTGACCCTTAAACGACTATCACTCGCTGAGGTTCATGACTGGAGGATGTGAGGGAACCTTTATGCTACTGCGTACGAGCTGGATCCATCCCCTTTGGCTAGGATACAGAGGGAGGATGTTAAGGCAATCACTGGACAAGGTTTCTATTTTTCACTAGAGGAGTTTGGATAAACAGCACTGCTGTCCCCCAGTGCAACTTCTGAATTCAGTTTGTTAGTGTGTATGTACTCAAGTGCTTTGGTCCTTTCCTGTGGTTATGTCCTGCCTTTCTCCAGAGAATGTGCTATTGTAAACCGTCACCCAACTCTAAACAGCCTAAAGACGCATTTATAACGGGACTGTTTTCATTTAGCCGAGTATATTACTTGTTGGAGGGGAGGAGCAGGGGGAGCCTCTTTAAAACAGACTCAGTACAGTGCTTTATTTAAAAAATTCCTAAAGTGAAGAGGAAACCACATAAAAGCTCTGAGGCCGTGGACCAAATGAAGAAACATGTTGTGTTTAGCAAAATGGCAACAAACAAACCGCAGAAGAAATATACAGAGGAAAGGAAAAAAATGTTTCCAGGACTTGGAAGTTAGTGAATGTTTATACCCAGGGTATAATCTGGCTTCCCTTCTTCCAAACATATCAGTATTTCAGTGCATTGGCGAAGGATGGGTGGTGTTTACTGGCAGCTGTGTCAATCAAATGCAGCACTGTATTGAATTCCTTTCACTAGTGGCCTCTCGTTCACCAAAATGGAAATAAAACAGGTTACGAATGGAGCTCTCTGGGACAGGGTTGTTTGCAAGTTTTAAATATAGCCATGGCACTAGAAGGAAGCTGATCTTGGTCATACTTTTGTTGTTGCCGTTAACGTGAGTATAGCTATTATAATAAGAGCCCATCTCGGCCCAGAACTCTGCTCTTTTAGGTACTGTACAGACACACAGCAACACATTTAGCATCTGCCCCAAAGGATTTACAGTCTGAGTAAACTGTGAAGCTCTCCTGTTACGAACGCATTCACCTGTGTAAAAAGACTACACGGCTAGGTACCGACATTCAAAAAGCCCAAGGCAGAATCGATCTAAATTATGCAGTTTTCTGTAAGCAGCATAGTGTAGGTGAATAGTGATTAGATCACACGTTCACTCTTTGGTGGGGTGGAGGGAGGGCAAATCTTAAACCAGGCTCCACCATTGTCATCCCAGTCCGTGTGCGCTGAACTTCTGTTTTGCTCTGGGTATTGACTGGTTTTGTGCACCAGTCTTCTATGCTGTCGTGGGTATAGACCAGTTTCTGATTACTTGTACCAATAGAAGCGTGATGTCTGTACCTGGACCATATTTTGCCGTGACAACAGACATGGAATCAGTGATATAATTATTATGCAAAAATACTGTATTTGCTTGAATATAAGATGACCCTGTATTTCAGACAGCCCTGCATTTAAGACAAGCCCCCCCCCCTCGATAATTAGATTGCACGCATGGAAACGTTTTTATTTGTTTTTGTTGTAAACAGACTTGCAGACAATAACTGCAGCAATGCCAGTAGGTCATAAATTCAACGTTAGCTTCTATTCAGTTCAAATATTAACTTCACTTATGCGTCGGTCCAGAATCTGGCGAGTGCTACTCCTTTCTTAGATCCTACAGTTTAGGACCGGTCACCTTCGCATGCATCCTCACTTCACCGTTCCCTTCTTCTCCCTCATGTTCCCACAAAATAGCATCGATTTCATCCATGGTGCTGGATATACAGTGCTTCTTGAAGCCTTTAATACTGGATTGTGAAGATACAGAAGTCAGAATCCATTGGCAAAGCAATGCTGTGGTTGGCTTCTTAATCTTCCTACCAAGGGTAAGTGCATGGTTCCCTGCCAAGAGCCACTCTGAGTACTGATGCTGCAAATGGTCCTTAAAGGACTTATTCACTATGACATCCAGTACTTGGAGTGGAGATGTTATACCAGCAGGCATGACTACAAGATCACAATTCATTGACTGACTTTTTGTTTTCACATCTGGTTTTAAATGCCCTCTGAATGAATCTAATACTAACATTCATCTTTTCTTCAGCAGTGCCCCAGGTCTAGATTTCCGTACACCATCTAAGCAGTCATTCATCAGTTCACTTGACATCCATCCTTGTTCCTGGCATTTAACCACTATTCCCAGTGGCAACTTTTATTTTGGCAGTTTTGCACTTCAAAATCACATAGGGTGGCGATTTGCTTTCATCTGCCAGTACTGCTAACATCACTGCAATGCACGACTTTTTCTGTATTTTTTTTTCCTGTGTTTCTCATAATTATGGATTTTGCACCCTCCTCGTGGATGGTGACACTGTTCAGCATGTCAAAATAGATTGGAGGCTCATCAGCATTGCCTATCTGGCCCAGCAGGTAATGAGCTTTGTGTAGCCCAGTAATGTACCATGGGAATTCAACAATTTTTTTGCTGCAGTCTGGTCCTGGGCATGATGTTAAACTGCATCCTTTGCTGCTTTGTGGACACTTCTTGGTTGAAGAAAGGCTAAGGGACCTCACCCTGACAGAAAAGGTGCTCACGCTGAAGCAATAGGCAGTTAGCAGCTCTGTTCAGGTTGCTCTCTGGCTGAAGCTACAACCTCTGTGTCACTGAACGTCTAGACTCTTTCTGCCTTCGGATTTTGGCTCAGTGGTCTAAAATGGGGATGATAGGTCTATGACAGCCTCTGCTCCTCCAAAACTCTGCCTCAGTGTATGCACTGGAGGTCTTGGCAAGATGGTCACAGGGATCTGAGAGAGGCATAATGGCCCTGAGGCAGATTTCCAGGCAGCCCTGTTTAGGGATGGCCTGCTTGCCTCGCATGAGGGTGGTCCTAGAAAAGGGTCAAACAAGCCTTGTCTCACAGCTTACATCCTGGCTCAACTGATTTTATAAACAGAATTGCTTGCTGAAATATTCAGACTTTGGCCCCTGGATACAACTTTGATCTGGATTTAGATCTGAGGAAAATGGCTGTGTTGAGTAACAAGTTTGCAGGATTCACAGCTGGTATTTTGCTGTTCTTTTAGAAACTCAGCTCTCAGATACAGGCTTCATAAAGGAGAAGGACTACATCATTTATTGGCATGGCAAACCTGAAAGAGTAAGGAAAGAGCATGGTGTAGGTTTCGTTGTCAGAAATGAACTTATATCATCGTGTGAGGGTCCGATTACACTGTCCATATGTACCATGGGACTTCGAATTACACCATAAAAGGGATTCATCAACGTCACCAGTGTCTATGCTCCAATTCTGCAGGCTAGTGATGAGAAGGTCAGCTTCTATCAACAGCTGGAAGAACTGATCGGCAGGACTCCACAAACAAACCCATCCTCATACTTGGAGACTTTAGTACAAGAGTTGGATCCAATGCTTGATCTGCCATGGGATTTTGAGTAGGCACTGCACCCCAAATTCTTGAAAGCAAAACTCATGTCACATGTGTGTTACACTGCAGGGGGGTGAAAAATGCAGGGGTGGTGGCCCCTGGTGAGGCCACAAAGCCTGCCAAGTTTCAAGAAGATAGGTGCAGGGGTTTGGGGGGAACTGCACCTCAAGCTGCTGACAGCCAAAACTCATGACATGGGTGACACTGTGTGTGTTAAGGCACAGCAGGGTGAAAGCTGCAGGGATGGTGGCTCCATTGAAAGACTCGGATGATGATGTCATAACTAATAAGGGGAAGCAACTAGAGAGGTGGTTTGAGCACATGATATACTCAAGGGAGTCTGTAGTAGTCTGATGTGTGCTAGATGAATTGCCTGGATTTGAAGTTATAACTGTTGGATGCCAAGCCTACACTAAAGGAACTTGAACAATGCATCAAAAAGATCCCCAGTAACAAAGCTTCGGGATCTGACTGTTTCCCTGCTGAAATTTAGAAACGCGCAAACAAAAACTTGCTGCAAAGATTGTATGCGATACTGCTACTCTGTTGGAAGGAAGAAACCGTTCTGCAAGATTTCAAGGACGCTCATTTCATCCAACTCTATAAAAACAAAGGAGACAGAAGTGACTGTAATAACCGCAGAGGTGTATCTCTTCTCAACATCACGGGAAAAACCTTAAGCCGTATTCTTTTACCTAGACTTCAAACATTAGCTGAGAGAATCTATCCTAAGAGCCAGTGTGGCTTCGGCTCAGAAAGGTCTGTAAGACAACTGCAGGAAAAGTGCAGCGAGAAGCGTGTCCCACTGTACATGGCTTTTATAGATTTAACAAAAGCTTTTGAATAGTTAGTCACTCAAGCTGTTCTGAAGAAGCTGGGTTGTCCACCTATACTGTTAAACCTTGTAAAATACTTACATGATGGCATAAAGGCAGCTGTAATGTCCAAAAACCAAGAGTCTGACTCATTCATCATCAACCATTGAGTGAAGCAGGGCTGCGTGCTGGCTCCCACGTTTAATATTTACTTCTCATTCTTGCTTCAACATGCGTGCTGTGGTGTTTAAGAGGGTGTCTATCTCAGCACTAGACATCATGGAGGACGGTTTAACATCACAAGGTTCGGCGCTAACATGAAGCTGAAGGAGATCATCCTAAGGAACCTGTTCTTTGCAGATCATGCAGCCCTTGTGGCTCACAGTATTGATGCCCTAACAACATTTCATTACCAAGTTCTTTGACTCGTGCAAAAACTTTGGGCTAGCAATAAGCTTGAAGAAGACCGTTATCATGCACCAAGGTTCTTCAGAGCCCGTTCCGGATATCGCCCTAGATGGTACTCATCTAGATGTTATTGATCATTTTTTTTACCTTGGCTTTATGGTAACCATCAATGTAGATCTTGAGGCTAAGCTCGCTGGTAAAATCAGAAAAGCAGCCAGGAACTTTGGTCTTCCTCAAGACAGAGCCAGGAACAATAAGGAACTATCAAATAAAGTGAAAATCCATATTTATGAGACATGGGTTTTATCCACTCTGCTATATAGCTCAGAAACATGGATGACCTATGCCAAACATACTAAAAGACTAAACAGCTTTCATCTCAGATGCCTGTGTAAAATTCATTGACTAAGATGGCGAGACAGGGGGACAAATGTCGAAGTGTTAAACTGTGCTGGGATGTCATGCATGGGACCATTGATTAGTAAGAAAAGACCCAGGTGGCTTGGTCATGTCAAGCAAATGCCAGATCACAGGATCCCAAAGAATGTGCTGTATTGTGAAGCTCACAAAGGGTCTAGAAAGCGAGGCAGACCACTGCACAAATTTCAGGACACTTGCAAAGGTGACATCCTTTGTAGTCTCTGTGGATGATCTGGAAAGGAGTGCAGAATGCCTCTCTGGTTGGCAGAGTCAGCTTGCAGATGGAGTGAGGCACTGCGAGGTGAACTGGATCAAGTTTTGTGATGACCAGCATCAGAGGAAGAAAGAATCTGCTGCTTGGATTTAGAGCATTGCTAGTGTGTGGATGTGCCCTACCCGTGGGCAGGACTGTCACTCATACATCAAAGCCAGCAGCCATCAAAGAGCGCACTGGCGCATACACCACGCTGCATAAAGAATGACGGTGCCAATACAATCTAATGTAACTTTTGGGCAAGCCATTTTCTTTGTCTCAGGGCTAAGCCCTCATGTCACATCATTTAGATACACATGCAGTAGGCTAGCTGACAAAGGCTTGCAACAGACTCCGTGCTGCAGGCTGGAGGAATCTGCAGGTTTGCAGGGACTACAGCCAGCAGCATGCAGTGTGGCGAATTACAGGCCTGCTTGGAGGACTGAGCCAGCTGCAAAAGTGAACTTCCTGGCCAAAGGAAGTTAAAAGGGCTGCCGGGGAAAGGAGTCAGAGAGACTGAGATAGAAGAGAGTAGCTGAGAGAACTGGAAGTCAGTAAGATAAGACAGCAGAAAGACGAAGAGGATTGCTTGGCTAGTAGCTGCAATATCAAGCCAGAGACTCCTTGGGTCTGAGAAGAGACCCAGGGCTGCAAAGTTGGAAGCAGCAGTACCATGATGGGGAACTCGCCCTGAGGAAGAAGCGGAGGACTACAGCGTGGAAAGAAAGCTGCAGGTGGCCAGAGGCACCTTCTCAGGGCTACGAGTTAATGCTTCAAGGACTGTGAGTGAACCCTGTGCAGACTATGTTAAAGTTTGAGTACTGAGTGGGGTTTGTGCTGGTTACTGAGAGACCAGTGGGACCAGGAAATAAAAAACTTTGTATAGTTAAAGGACTGTGCTAGCTAATTAACCCCAAAGCCACTACGATACAAGCCAGTGCTTGCTTTGAATGGTTGAAAGAGAATGTTCAATTCCTTTGCTATTTCTAAAGCCTTGAGTCGAAGCACTTTGCAGATAATTGTCATTCCCTCCTTTCTCTTTTCTTGAACATACTTGAGAACTTGCTCATCAATTTTGGGAAAGTGACCTTGTTTTGGACTCCCAAATGTTTTCCGTGTGGACTTAGTATTCTCGAGTTTTCCTTTTGTCTCGAGCAGCGCACATTTAGCTCAGCAGCATTAGACTTCCTTCCCAATTATTATAATTCCTTCACAATAATTTGGTTCTCTCAGTATAATTTATAAGCTTCATTTTGAAGTCTGTATCACAGCTGTGCCTCATTCCTTTTTGGTATCTGCACATTTGTACCACTACTTCCTCTTGTTTCTACATGGTCTGTCATGTGGGTTTCCCTGCCCTCACTCTCCCCACAGAATTTACCATGGATTTCTGTGGTTTTACATCTGAGCCAGTCAGTGGTGATCAGGTCCTGCCATTTGCTGCTTTCTCTGCCACTCTACCGGGTAATGCCCTGCTATCTGCCCCTCCTGTGGGTGCCCTGCTGCCACTTGTCTCACTGCTGTTAGGTGCCTCATTGTATGCTGGCCCCTTCACCATTGCTGGCTGGAGCCTTGGTGTGTGCTAGATCCCTCCCTGGCATGCTCATGTTACACCCCCCGTCACTGTTTCTGGGTTTCTTGTCACATGCTGGATTCTTTGTCAGCATGAGCATCCTGGGTCCCTTGTCACTGCTGCCAGGTCCTTCGCTACCACATGCTGGGTGTCTTGCCTCATGCTGGATCCCGTGCCACCACTGCAGGGAGCCTTGCCATGTGCTGGATCCCTTGCTGCGGCTGCTAGGAGTCTCGCTGCATACTGGATTCCTCCCTACTGCTGCCTGGAGCCTCGCCATGCACTGGGTCCTTCGTCATGTGCTGGGTCCCTTGCTGAGTGCGGCGTCCCTCGTCACTGCAGGCAGGTCTCTGCAGCATGCAGGGTGCCTGGTTCATCCTCCCCATGTGTTGGCCAGCCCCTGTGGGGTCCCTCCCTGCTTCATGCCTGGCCATCCTCTCCCCACAGCATGCTGGGTGTGAGGTGAGCAGGTTGCTCCCAGCTGCCTCCTGGCTGGTGGGTGCTGAGGCAACTCAGCATGCACTGACCAGGCTCCTTGTATGCAGCATAAAATGACCCGGCAGGCACCAAGCCCGCAGCTTGCGGGGTTTCTGGCCAGCATATGCTGAGTTACTCTAAGCTGCTTCCCCAGTGGCAGGTGCCAGAGCAACCTGGCACACAGCAAGGGACCTGCCAGTGTGTGATGAGTTGCTCCAGCACCTACCGCTGGAGCAGCAGCTCAGAGCAACTCGGCGTGTGCTGGCCAGAAACCCACATGCTGCAGGGACAGTGCCGGGCCAGTACCTGCTGGGTCATTTTGAGCTGCATGTGGGATTTCCAGGCAGAGGATGCTGAAGCAACTTGGCACACGCTGGCAGCAGTGTGGAGGGACCCTACAGCAGTCAGCCGGGAACCCTGCATGCTGAGGGGAGCTCAGGCCCCTTCTGCTGGCAGCCATGGGCATTTTCTGGTTTCAGGTGAGTCTTATGTAACCGTAAGATTAGGCTTGATTTCCCCCGACACCATGTTGAATGTGGGGGGGTGGGGGTGGGATTTGTCTTATAATCGAGCAAATACGGTATATATAAATGTCAGGAAGTATGACTGGAAAGGCAAAACTCAACACATGCCCATCTCTGCATCATTTTATTTTAGCTATGGATTTGGTCCGGCGTATTTGACTTAGAAGCCTAATTGCCGAGTACTGGAATATGGGGGCGAAATATATTCATAAAACGGAGGCAAGGATTTCTTTAGGTGATATTCTTTATTGGACCAACTGCATAGTTGGAATAGCGTTAGACAAACTTTCAAATGCAAGACTTTCTTCTTCAGGTCTGAGAAGAAAAGCTTGCGCGGGGATAAAACCAGAAACAGACTGAGAAATGGAACTGAATGTAAAATGAAATGGTTTCTTTGTAGTTGCTGCTTGGTTTTATCTTCAAGAGGGAACAAGTTTGAGTAGCAGAGTTCAGATTAAAATGTGTGCAAATATGCTATTTCATATACTACAGGTATCTCAAGCTTAATATCCAACACTGTGACACCAGATAATCTCCCAGGAGGGAACGGTGTTTGAACCATGAGCTTTTAGGAAGAACTAACCCGGGGCTTTACAGATCTGTGTTGCAGAATTTAAATCCTTAGTTGTGCTTAGCAAAAGTAACAGAAGGACATCTTTCAGGACGACATAGTCTAAAACTGAAGAGTTGAACACTATCTTCCCCAGTTGCATTCATAAGGAAACAGAGTTAAAAATGCAGTGGGAAGAAAAAATATATCTAATATATTTTGAAATAAAAATAAATCTCTAGAAATTAGATATGGCTGTCAGTACTCAGAGAAAAATCTTTAACCAACTTAATGTCATGATAAGTATATTTGTTGTAGGTTTAGTGGATTTTACTTGGAAAGCATGCCTAAGAATTTGTAAACACTATTTATTAAATCTGATGGAGAGGAAAACTTAACCATATGCTAGGAAAGATGAAAACGAACATTGTCTTGCCTGCTAAATAAGTAAATATTTCATTAGCAAAGTTATTGCTCCTCCAGAAAACCTGCTCACCTCCACCTCTGACCTGAGGAAGAAAGTCATCCTGTGCAAGATGGCTTGATAAAGTTGAAAAACAGGTCAATAATTTAGATTGAAAATCCAGCGATAACAAAAGATTTCCTGATATGAAGCACTCAGTCTGTTGATGAGGGTGCCATGTGTGCTTTCCCAGGATGACAAGCCCAATTTGCTGTGCTGGTTCAGCAAAGCGCATAGGCACATACTTCACTTTAACATCGTGCTTATGAGCATCCTTGTTCAGCAAGGCACTTACGCTGTGCTTAAGTTCCACTGTAGCCACTGGTTAACTGTGCTGAGAAAAAGGGATAGACCTAGGTCCTTAGTAGGTGCGTAGCTGAAGAAGGGTCTTAATTTCCCCACTTCCAGACGAATACCTGTGCCTGATTCCCAGTCAGGAAGAAGTATCTCTGCTCACTCACCAACTCCCTTTTAGACATGGGTCCATCATGTCTCAGGTTAGGAGGTTTTCAGGCTTTCACTTAGTAATTGAACCTAGAGTATGTAGTTGATCCCATTTCTCCAACAGACTCTCAATTCAACTCTCAACAGTTCTTTAAAAAAAAAAAAAAAAGAGAGAGATCTTAAAAGCTTCTCCCTTATACATCCATACCTGCACTCCTACCATTGCTTATTCACTCCAAGTTACTCCAATACTGAATCTCTGGTTCATCCTGCTTTCTTTTGTTTTCTTAACTCATATCCAGGGATCCTGGTTTTCTCTGGAAATTCTCTGATAAAAAAAAAAAAAATCACCGATTAAAAAAAAAAACCAAGGAAATTCTCTGATAAAAAATTGCAAATTCTCAGACAATCCCCCCCCGCCAAATCCATAATTAAAATGAAATGCTGCTATGTATATAGGGATAAGTTGAACACAATGTTTTCTTGATATATTTACCATTTTATAGCAATTTGGAAGCCTATCAGTGCCACAAGCACTATAATAAAATAAATTCTAAATACCTATATATGTTGGCATTTGATTTTGGGTTTTTTTATCATGGAAAAATCAGAGCTTCCCCTGCCCTCTTAGCTCACCAGGACACAGATCCAGTTCCCATAATCCCAAATCCTAGCCCCACCAGCCCTGCTGGTGCCCCTCACTCCCCAGCCAGAGCCTCCTGCCCACCCAGCCCTGTCAGAGGGGGCCCCCAGCTGCTAGAGCTATGGGGCCAGCAACCCAAGTCCGCAGCCTCAGAGCTCCCTGCCCAGCTGCCCTCCCTCCAGGGCCTCTGCGGTACAGTGGGTGGGACCCAGCATAGCAGGGCAGAGTGGGGCCACGTGGGGTAGCTCTGCGCCACTGCTGCACCACCCTGATGAGATACCCTGTGCCCACCCGGCAGCAGTGAAGGGCACAACTTTGTGCCGCCATCCTCTCTGCTGCTGAGAGGGTAGGGGTGCCTTGCCAGGGTGATGCAGAGCTCCTAGTAGCAGCAAGGAACTTCCCCCCACCTGGCCCTGCTCTGCCCTGCCATGCTGGGTCCTGCCCGCTGGGCTGAACAGGCCCCAGGGGGCAGGGCAGCAGGGTGAGGAGCCTGAGCCCCCAGTGGGCATCCCACACCCACCCCTGGCCCTGCCTCGCACACAAATCTTGGGGGCACATGCCCCCCCCGTTTTTCCCCGGGGAGCAGTGGGGTGCCAGCTCCCCCCGCCCCTGGACAAGCCACCCATGGCTCCATCCTGCTCCATGGCCAGGCTCTGCAGCGGTGAATTCTGGCCCTGGGCAGAGAGTTCTGTGCAAAAGTGGAAAATCTGCATGTTTCTCTGTTAAAATGAGAAATCTGCATTTTTCTCAGTTAAAACACCAAATCCATGCTTTTTCTGTTTTTCTGTGGGAAACGGAAAACTCGGATCCCTGTTCATATCGAATGTCATCCTTTCTTCCTCCCAGCCTGTTTCTTTAGAGATACTTCACTGTCTGTTCGTCCCCCCCCCAACACACGTGATAGTTGTCGTCTTCTGTACTTGCATCCAAATATTGTTCCTTGGCAAAAATGACGAGCTGTTCACTGAAGGTACTTTCTGATGCTGTTAGTGGGATAAGGGCTTTCTGGGGTTGTGGATGTGCTTTCCTCATACACAGTACCCACATTACAAAAAGCATATACACAGCTACTATTAAAAATGAGTGCCAGAGCCTGAATAACCCTCTTGAATTTAACAGTGATCTCTCTAAGACGGGATTGAGGCATATGGGTTGAGCTGTGAGAGAGACCTTGCACTCCAGCTGCCTTCAAGGTTACCTGTTCTGTGACTCCCTACACCATTATGGTTTCCAATGCTGGCTGCTTTCACCTTAGCTCACAGAGAATTAAGGGCCTGATTCTCATTTATAGTAAGGCCTTCCACTTCACACCGTTCTGGCAATGCAGAGTAGCCTTAAAATGCATACACTGGGATAAGGCAACACAGTTTTTTCTACTTATGTTCCCTCTGACTTATCTGTGGCTGTAATTAAAAAAGAAAAAAAAGCACAAGGGCATGTTTTTTAATTGCACACAATGTTTAAATTCACAGGATAAGTGACAGAGGGAAAAAAGCGGAAATGAAAAGGAACAGGGCTTTACTTAAAGCAGGATATTAAAGTTGGGAAAGAACTTTGAATTCAGTGAAAGAAAAGAAAAGCTGCAGGCACAAGAAAATTGGCCAAATGAAGAGGGCTTGAATTCCAGTTGTTTAAAAAAAAAAAAAAAAGTGGGGTTTATGTTAGGGCTGTGCAAAGCTTTGGTCCCTGATTTGAATCAGTGGAGATTTGGCCCGATTTGGTGGCTGAATCTCTGAATCTGAATTGAATCAGAGGACCCTTTAATCTCTCCAAATCGAATCTGAACCCTCCAGATTGATTTGGAGAGATATGGAACATTTTGGAGATTCGGACATAGAGACAGCTTTAAATGTTTTTTCTGCATACCTCTAGGCAGCGGGGGCTCATGAGTGCTGTGATGCTGGGGTGGATGGAGTGTCCCACAGAAGTATGGGGGGCTCCCCAGCGCTCTCGGCAGCAAACATGGAAGTGGACCAGAAGCACTTCCGTTCCACTTCCGGGTCCACTGGGAAGCATGCTGGCCCCCCCCCCCCCCCCCCCCCCC
>NW_017729013.1:3823158-3827484 GCF_001723915.1 Gavialis gangeticus | reverse complement strand
TGATTTTTACTGTTCTATATTACTGTTTTACTGGTACTATATGATTTCAGCCTACATATGTAAGTTAGCATAAGTCATGTTAAGTTTCCATTTTGTTTGTCAAGTCTCCATCCTGTCCCCAGGCCTGCCTCAGTTTCCAGCCCCAAGCTCCCAGGTTTCTGTCTCCCTCTCTTTCCTGGCTGTTTCCTCCTTGCCACCAGGCTTTTTTTCTTTTCTTTTTCTCTTGTATATGTGTAATTGTGTCACACCCTCCTGTCTAACACCGCAATATTGAGATCCTGAGAGTTGGCCTGACCCCACAGGGCAACACCTCCTGTGTCTGGGGGTCACCCCGGATCTCCCTGCAGCTAATTGCTGAGCTGGGGAGGTGCAAGAGGCCCCCCGTGCGCTCCCCAGCAGACTCGGAAGTGGACCAGAAGTACTTCTGGCCCACTTCTGGGTTCGCTGCCAAGCACATGGAGGGCCCCCCACACTCCTGTGGGATGTGCTCCATCCACCCCAGCATCGCCGCGATCACGAGCCACGCATGCTACCTCAAAGTATGTAGAAAAAACTTTTAAAGCTGTGTCTGTGTCCAAATCACTGATTCCCCGAATCAGCATCGAATCTTCAGATTCGGGGTCGGCCGAATCGAATCGGGGACGGTGATCCAAATCAACTAAGTGAATCGCTGTCCCTGATTCGGGCCGAATCTGAATCGAATAGGGCCTGCTTCGCACACCCCTAGCTTATGTTTCTTTCTGGCTTTAGTGCATGCTACCCAGCCAGCGCACTCGGTGGATTTGTGTTACCAAGTTTGAATGGTAATTCTGTAAAATTGTTCCTGTAGCAGGGAGCCAGTCCTAGACCCCACTATGCTCGCCGTTCTGGGTGAGCCTAAGTTGAGAGCACAACCTCAGGGAATACCAGGCCTGCAGACAAATGCCGGGGAAAATTTGCCATTTGTTGAGGGAAAGAACAAAGTATTTGAAACATATTCAAAATTTTTATTTTCCCCCCGAGTTTACACCTTTAATTTTAAAATCCCCAAGCAAACATTTGATCATATAAACCATTATTATATCCTTTCAGATTCAAATTGGGAAAGCATGAAGTGTTTAATCTTGTACTTTCTCCATAAATTGCAAATTTAATTTATAAACAGCTGCATGAGTTATAAATTCCACCTCCTATAATGAATACAGACCAATTAAAGTTATAAGCAGAAATAATTTATGGGCTGTGTCAAAAATAAAAATGGATTTACATCGAGCTTGTATTGATTGAAATGCAATATCATCAATCCAGAGGATGTTTTGGGCAGTATTCAAGGGACTCAGAGATGAAAGAGACAGGGAGACAACACAATAAACTGAACATCTTTATTTGAAAGCCAACTAAAACGTATCACTGAATCCCAGCTGCTATAATAATTCCCTCCCTTCTCACAAAGCTCCACTATACTGACAAATCTAAATATGAAGAAGAAAAATGTCTCTGGAAGGCTGTTATTTTGCTGCCTGAATTGTGTCAGGGAAGTGTAAATATAATCACATTTTATCCTCCAATCTGAAATGGATTTGTGGCAGAGATCACAATGCAACATGCCTTGATTGATAATAACTCCCTTGTTACCATCAGTAATATGTTTGGGAGGGGGTGGAGAAGAGTTCAGTTCATGACAGAATTACTAGGCAATTCAATCAAAATCCTGCATCTCTATTTGTGTTGGGAGTGATTGGTAAAGCTCAAAGATTTGCTATTAGAAACGGAGCATCTTAGGGAAATCCTTTCTAGAAATATTCTGGAGCCAGGGACTCAAATGATGTAATTTGACAAATGCGGTAGCTTTTTCTGCCTCTAAATTGTCTGTAGGCGGCTTACATTTTTCTTGGATTTGTTAGTCACTCAATAATTCTGACTGATAATTCTTGGTGTGGAGCTAATTCACAAGATGCAGAATACAAGCTGTCTCCATCATTTCTGAAGGGGGCAAAGCGCTTGCCTGGTGTTACTTCTGGTCCTTAACTGAGAATATGATAGCTCTAAGATTCAGAAACCATCTCCTCTCATCCCTCCAAAGACAATTATGTGCCACCCGTGTGACGACGATGATGATGTCTGGTGTTTCTGGACAAATGTTTGCTTGTGACTGGGTTTGGCTGGGTTACAAGCAAAAGCCCAAACTGAAGCTCTCCCCCAACCCCTCCCCAGTTTCTCCCATACAGCTCCTTCAGCAAATAAAATCCTGGGCTGTTCACCTGACCAAGTGCGCTTATCACCGAGGATAATTTTAGCTTGAGTGACTTTAAGCTCACACTGCTGCATCCTTCCCCTTGTCTAAGAATGAATATGCAGTGGGCTGTGCAAGCTTGGCTGGCAGAGCTGTACGAGATAGCAAAGTGTATCTGTGGCTTTGCTAAATTGGTAGCCAGCCAAAAATGGCGCATGTGGAGACCCCCCTCCACAGCTGTATCCTTTTCAGAGTGATGTTTGTAGTAGAGAGCTACAAAAGTGCTATTATGTTGTCTTGAGTGGCTGTGCAGGTTGCATTCTGAGCAGAGTGGGGATTAAATCTTGCCATGGCTGCCCATGAGCAATTTGCCATCGTGCAGCAAGCTGCTTTCAGAGCAGGTTGTTATTGCTGTCTGTGCTACACAGTTCTTATTATGCGAGGCCTAAAGCAGGAATCCCAACCTTGGGGGAGAAAAAAAAAATTAAGGAGAATCCTTTTCTCTTCCATTGTTTGCAAGGCCCTCTTGGAAGCCAGGACAATAGTGTTCCCCTCCACCCGCTGTTAATGAGTACATGCCTTTCCATTTGGCAATATTTCTGTATTTCCTTCTCCTTGAATTTTGAATCAGGCTGAGATGGACACACTGAACAGCTCCAGCTAGTGTAAGGCCTTCTCTTGCCCATATATGTTTGTTTGGGCACATAACGATGGCATCAGCCCAGTTCTAGGACAGCCAATAGAAGAGATGACAAGAAAACATTGGAGTACTTAAAAAAAAAAAATTATACATGCTACAGACTAGTGGCAGGTGATGGAATTGTGCAGTTTAGATTTCAAAAGAAAAGTGCCATTTTGAGGCAAGTTGTATTTTTTCCAGTGTGGTTATTACAATGCCAAGGTAGGGCCAAAAACAAACAGGTCAAGGCAGAACTCTTTTTTCCCCCCTCTTCCCAAATATGGGAAAATGCTTTGCATATTAAATTTATCTCTATACCTGTACACAGAATCTAATACAGGAACATAAAAATAGCCATAATTACCCATGCAGTCTAAGCGTAGTGCTGAATTTCCAAAGACAGATAGTTACTAGTACCATACCTGGATGCGCGCACAGAAAATCTGTGTTCTTTTTACCTTGATGCATAGGGGCTACTATCAGTTTTAATTTTATCCACAGTTTTGTATAACTGGACATTTTCCACCTACTGTAACTCAACTTCCTATATCAGTGGGCGCATCTGCACATTCATTAATGCGCTTTTCCTAATGCACATTAAATTTAGTACTTGCAATGTGAGGGATGAAATAAATGCGCGTTAGATTGCCCTGATGCACAGTAGCGAAAGCACGTGATTTTTTTTTTTTTTTAAGTAATGCATAGTGTGCAGTAGCTTATTTTTACTGTGCATTTGCATATTGGCACTTTTGGCAAAGTAAAACAGACATTAAAGCGCACACATAGACATGTCCAGTGAGTCCCCAAAATTAATCCCACTCTCTTCTGGGTTGAAGAGTATTTGTATAGCTTCAGCAGCAGACTGGATAGTAAAGAATTCTTCTTTACCCAGTCAGTATAATTTCAATTTTGTAACAAAGGCATTATCCGCCTCTTGGGAAAATGGTTTTACTGGCACTGATGAGAGGCAGGAGCATTAGTAGGAAGTGGATCCAAAGTCTAAGGAAACCTCTTTAAACCTCCTTCGACCAGTGGTTGTCAACTGGGGGTACATGTACTCCTAGGGGTACTTAAAAAGGGCCATAGGGGGAACACAGAATGAATGTGGCTGATTAAATGCCACGTGTGTGTGCACAGCCACAGTGCAGCACTCAGGCAGCCAGGAACACAGCCTGGCCACATGGAGAGCAGCTTGGTCTGGCTGATAAGTCTCTTGTGGAGGAAAGGGCATGGTGGGGGGGAGGGGCAGATCAAGGCCCCAGTGGTGGGGGAGGGAGTGGGGCTGGGGCTGGGGCGTGGGACTGAACTGTGGGCAGGGGAGGGTAGGAGCAGATCCCACCGCTATGTGCACCCTTGGGAGGGCATGGGGTGTGCATGCCCCTGGATCTGTGTGGGATGATGGCGGGCTGTGGCTGCAGGCTAGGGCCAGGGAAAA